>NC_142589.1:95384673-95684673 GCF_965207765.1 Zootoca vivipara | reverse complement strand
AAAAAGCCAATGCAATTCTGGGCTGCATCAATAGGAGTATAGCATCTAGATCAAGGGAAGTAATAGTACCACTGTATTCTGCTCGGGTCAGACCTCACCTGGAGTACTGTGTCCAGTTCTGGGCACCACAGTTCAAGAAGGATACTGACAAGCTGGAACGTGTCCAGAGGAGGGCAACCAAAATGGTCAAAGGCCTGGAAACGATGCCTTACGACAGGGGTGTCAAACTCAAATTCATCGGGGGCCGCATCAGCAGTTTGGTCACCCTCAAAGGGCCGGTTGTATCTGTAGGACTATGTGTCCACTCTTTATTATCATAAATTATTGTCACTGCATTCAATTATTACTGTTTTTTGTAATAATGTAAGTAATAACTAGCTCTGAAAGCAGAAACATAGTCAGAGTAATGGCAAGTAGATATTTAAATATACAATTATTGTACAATTTATTGAAAAATGATTTTTGGTAACTGCACTGGGTGGTGGAGGCTCGCTAGGGTTTCATGCAGGACCTTTGCAGAGCTACTAGTACCTGGAGATGCTGGGGTCCTTCTGCATGCAGGACAGATGTTCTGCCAGTGAGCCACCACCCTTCACCAAAGGGACTGGCTGAGGTTGACTCACTGGAGCTGCTCTCCTGGTTCCAGGGTTTAAGGGCCAGAAGTATAAAGCAGCATCCTATGTTTCTGAGGAGAGGGAGGGGGAGAGGGAGGGAGGAAGGAAGCAAGGAAGGAAGAAAAGAGGGAGTGGGAGGGAGAGAGGAAGGAAGGAAGGAAAGAGGGGAGAGAAAGAAGAGTAGGAAATAAGAGAATAAAGAAGGAAAGAAAAAGAAAGAGGGAGAGAAGACGGAAAGGGAGAAAGAAGGAAGGAAGTAGAGAGGAAGAAAGATGGGAAGGACAGAAGGAAGAAAGGAAGGAAGTAAGTAAGGAGGAAAGAAAGAAAGAAAAGAGGGAGCAGAAGGGAGAGAGGAAGGAAAGAGGTGAGAGAAAGAAGAGTAGGAAAGAAGGAATAAAGAATGAAAGAAAAAGAAAGAGGGAGAGAAGACAGAGATAAAGAAGGAAGGAAGGAGAGGGAAAGAAAGAATAAGAACGAAAGAGAGGAAGAAAGAAAGGGAAGGGGGGGTGGCCGCCTTGATTCAGCGCCAGAAAAGAGCGCGAAGGGACCCAGGGGCAAAAAGCATTTCCCATGCAGCGTGAGGCAGTGGGTGTCCATTTTAGGAGAAGTGCGTAAAGCCTCAGAGTTGCACGTTCGTGAGGCTGAGCCGCTGCTGAGCTCACGTTCATGAGGCTGAGCCGCGGCAGGAGGAGGCGGAGGTGAGGCAAGAGGAGGAGGAGGAGGCGGCTACCCGGGTCGGTGCCCGGCAGCGCCGTGCGGAGAGTCCCGAGCCTCTGGGACGCAGCAGTGCTCTGTAGCACTTTGAATCCTCCTCCTCCTCCACGCGGCGCTGCTGGGTGCTTTGTCTGTGCTGCTGCTGCTGTGCTGCTGCAGCAGCCGTTTCCAGGCGCCGAGCCATGGCAGGAGGAGGAGGATTCAAAGTGCTACAGAGCACTGCTGCGTTGCAGAGGCTCTGGACTCTCCATGCGGCGTTGCCGGGCGCTGACCCGGCAAGCTGCCTCCTCCTTCTCCTGCTGTGGCTCAGGGCGCTCCACGCAGCGCTGCTCCGGCCGCCTTTCTATCCCCCCCCAGCCCCAGCTGTTTGTCGGCGCTTTGTCGGCGCGGCGCTTCAGCAGCAAGGTCCCGCTGCTGGGTCCCACTGGCTGGGGCGCTCGGCGGGCCACATGACGAGGTCTGGCGGGCCGGATTTGGCCCCCGGGCCTTGTGTTTGACACCCGTGCCTTACGAGGAACGGCTTAGGGAGCTGGGTCATAGGAAGCCTATTCAGCATAAGGGAAAATCCCTTTAAAAAAGGGATAACTTGGCAGCTATGAGCTGGGTATGTTTAGCCTGGAGAAGAGAAGGTTAAGGGGTGATATGATAGCCATGTTCAAATATATGAAAGGATGTCATATGGAGGAGGGAGAAAGATTGTTTTCTGCTGCTCCAGAGAAGCGGACACGGAGCAATGGATTCAAACTACAAAAAAGAAGATTCCACCTCAACATTAGGAAGAACTTCCTGACAGTAAGAGCTGTTCGGCAGTGGAATTTGCTGCCAAGGAGTGTGGCGGAGTCTCCTTCTTTGGCGGTCTTTAAGCAGAGGCTTGACGGCCATCTGTCAGGAATGCTTTGATGGTGTTTCCTGCTTGGCAGTGGGTTGGACTGGATGGCCCTTGTGGTCTCTTCCAACTCTACGATTCTATGATTCCTCCCCAGATCCCGAGCCTGTGCATGACCTGTGTCAAATTTGTGGCCTTCCGGGAATACGTCGTGGGGAAGACGGCCCCCGTCCCCATCAAAGTGTACGACTACTATGAACCAGGTTCGCCAGCCCCTTCCGTGCCCCCAACCCACCTGCCACTCGCAGCCCCCCTCTTCTGACCCGGCCTCTCGCCCCCCACAGCCTTCGAAGCCACCCGCTTCTACAACGTCAGCGAGAACAGCCCCCTGGCCCGGGAGCTCTGCGACGGCCCCCTCTGCAACGAGGTGGAGAGCGCCGCCAGCCACTGGGTCGGTGAGTCCCGAGGGCAGGTGGGCGGGTGGCTAGTCTCAGGGCGCAGCCCCCTCTCTGTGCCCCCCGCCGGGCTCAGAAACACCGCCCTGCCTTTTTCTCCTTAAAAAACCCCACAACGGCTTAGAAATCTCGGCAATAAAGGGCAGGCGTTGGGACGGCGCAAAAGGAAAGGGAGTGGGGAGGGCGGAGGAAAAAGGAAAGCTGGCCCAAGTTTGGCGGCGGGTCTTTGGCGGGGGGGGGGGGTCACACGGCATCCGGAACAGGGCCAGATCAGAACGGTCGTATACATTGGTACCTTGGTTCTCAAATGCTTTGGTTCCCAAATTCCGAATACCCAGAAGT
This sequence comes from Zootoca vivipara, assembly GCF_965207765.1. Classification (NCBI taxonomy): domain Eukaryota; kingdom Metazoa; phylum Chordata; class Lepidosauria; order Squamata; family Lacertidae; genus Zootoca; species Zootoca vivipara. The sequence continues at coordinate 95,681,722 of NC_142589.1, read as the reverse complement.
AAGCGTTCCGGTTTCCGATCGGTTTTTGGAAGCCGAACATCCGATGTGGCTGTCGGCTAATGTTTCTGGGGCGCCTGCACCAGTCAGAAGCTGTGCCTTGGTTTCCAAACAGACTTCAGAACGGACTTTGGAATGGATTAAGTTTGGCGCTTTGGTTTTCGCTCTTTATGCTACGTTTTTGGGGCTTTTTCGGTTCATTTGTTTTTGTGACTGTGCGGAACCCAGTTCAGCTGCTGATTGATTGATTGATTGTGCGGCTGCGGAAATGGATGAAAGCCAAGCCCCCCCCCCATCCAAACCATGACTGTCATCAGGGCAGGGAAGAAGAAAAACAAATTTTCATTTTTATCATCTACAATACAATACAATACTAAATACAATATTCATTTTATAGTACGGTGCATTGTCTATTGCTTTCGTTTTTATGGATCCGTGGTTTCGTTAGAGAGTAAAATTCATTTTAAATGGCTATTTTTAAAAGTCCGGAACGGATTAATCCGTTTTGCATGGCTTTCTATGAGAAAGCGCGCCTTGGTTTTTGGAACGCTTTGGTTTTGGAACGGAATTTCCGGAACGGATTAAGTTTGGGAACCGAGGGACCGCTGTATAGGAGGGAAGGTGATCTTGCGGGTGAACCTCCTTCCATGATTCTACACCAGATTTTTAGAAGACATCTGAAGGCAGCCCTGTTTAGGGAAGCTTTTAATGTTTAACAGACCATTGTATTTTAATATTTTTTTTGGAAGCTGCCCAGAGGGGCTGGGGAAACCCAGACAGATGGGCGGGGTATAAATAATAAATTATTATTATTATTATTATTATTATTATTATTATTATTATTATTATTACACCTGGAATGGGGGGGTTTCTCTGCCCAGGTTTTGTCCACACGGGGCTTTGCAACAGCCTCTTGGGCTGCCAGGAGGAAGGCTACTTTGAGCAGTGCCGGTGTTCGCGGGATTGCGGCTCCGACCGCGAACCCATCTGCGCCTCCGACGGCCTCGTCTACCCCAACCACTGCCAGATGGAAGTGGCCGCTTGCGGGAACGGCACTCGGATCGAGCAGGTCCCCATGGCCCAGTGCGCGGCCGGTAAGTCGTCCCCCCTTTCCGCCCCACCCTCCGCTCTTCGGGGACTGCTTCCGTCCTAACCGCGGCCGTTGCCCTAGGAATAAGTCACATTATGGAGAATGGGTTGGTGTAAATAGCAGCCTCGTGGTGGGCTGCACCGCTAAATCTTCTTATATTCTGATCATTCCTATACCATGTTTTTTCCCAAATACAGGTGAAACTCAGAAAATTAGAATATCGTCGAAAAGTGCATTTATTTCAGTAATGCAACTGATTATTTTAAATTTTTATTTTTTTTATTTTTTTTATTTTTTTTAAACATACTTTTTATTAATTTTACAAAATACAAAAAAAAAAAACGGTACATACATAAACACCTTTTCCACCTCCTTCCTACCCACCCACATGGGTCCCCCCTGCCACAGAAGTATCCCATGTATGTGAACAGTCAGAGATGGTCCATTTTATGCTTGGATTTCTGTCCTCCTCCCCCTCCCCTGACCCCAAAGCCCCCCCCTGCCACCAGGGAGCTCCAGCAAACCAGGGCAGTACGCAGGAGGCCATCCATCCAACCATCTATTGTCATACCAAAAAAAGAGAAAAAGAGAAATAGGAAAAAAGAGAAAAAAGAAAGGGCAAAAAAAGAGAAAAAAACAATACAAAACAGAAAATTTTTTCTTACATTCATAATTGTAAAACCATATTTTGTGGGCTTCCCCTCCCCCCCCTTCCCCGGTTTTCATCCCTTTTTTATCATCTGCAACAGTTTCTTACTTTATAAAAATACACCTTTGTATCTTATACAACTTATAAATCAATTGTTAACATTTTCATCTAATATTCAAATCACTGAAAAATCAAACTCCCATTTTATCTTCCCGTGCCTAATTTTTACTCCCTCTATAAGCCTCCATATTTTCACATTTTTCCAAAATCCATTCACTTTTAAAACTATAACTATTCTCAATTTAACCTTACATCCCCGATTACCGGCTCCACCCCCCCAATCCAGCAAATTCCATAATCAGCAGACCAGTTATAAACCTGTTAATCCATCCTTATAATCACAACATCACTTTCCCTTCACCCCACCCCCTGTTTACAGTCTTTTGCCATCCAGGCCACCATACGGGACCCCTGAATTTCTTCTCTTCTCTGCATATTTTTTCCTTCTTCCCTGTGGGCGTTCTGGAGTTCCAGTAATACCAATCGTGCCCCCCTCAAAGGCAGGGCACTCCATCCAACTTTTTGTAGAGTAAAGTCATCATTTTTTTCGTGGTGTGCTTCATTTTGTGTTGAATCATCACAGTCCTCATCTTCATCTTTTCCTTCCAAATCACAGTCACCATCATTGTCATTCTCACATTCATCTTTTTCAGTGTCAAAAGCTTCATCTTCTAAAAAATCATATTCTGCCATCACCATCTGAAATTGTTGCTGTAACTCTTGCCGTCGTGTCTCCTCTTGACATAACTCTATTCTTGTTTCCCACATTAAGGTCAAAACAGACCGCTGGAACTCAGGGGAACACTTTTTTGTTGACATAGTTCAATCCTGCCAAGGTCAAAACTTGTCACGTGGGGTGGAATATGATCACAGTTTATTTTCTCGACTCCATTTTAACAAACTGGCTGCATTCTTCAAGTCTTATTAACAATAAAGTTCGAACTCACATTTCACAAACATTTAAACCAAAAAAGAAATTCCACAAAGTCCAGAAATACAAAGTGAAATAAAAATTGACTTATAAATCCTGATCAACTCACTGGGTTGTCTGGGCTGCCGGCTCCCGAGGAAAAGAAAGGTTTTTCTTAGTCTTTACCTCTTGCTGCAGGGCACTCACAACCACAGTCTCTCTCCCCTTTCACCCTGCATCAAAGGGGAGATTCTCTTTGATGCCTTTGAGGGATCCTTTTGAATTGCAAATCTTCTGTTTACGGCTTCGGGTTTCTATTTACTGTCTCTTTTGTTGCCGTGGGGGGGGGGTGGCTTCCTCTTTTCTCCCCTCTCTCCCAGATCCAAATTGTTTTATAATCCAAATCGTGAGATTACTTACAGTCGTTTCCAATCGTTTTATTTTCGGAAGAATCCAGCGCTCTCCGCCTTCGGCTTGAAGCTTCTCCCTGCTAGAATAACGTTGCCGCTCAAAATGGCCCCCGCGACTTCTACCCTCCTCGCTCCGGAGCTCTTATTAGAGCTAGCCGAAGGGTTGGGGAGTCCGGATTGGGGCTGTGCCGAGCAAATTTGCCCCCGGGACGCCCTTCCCGAGGTTCTAAGGGGCGCAGCGTCGCTCTCGCTGCCCTCCCCACTCCTAGCAGGGACGGGCCGTCTCGGAGACGAGACGAAACCCCGCCGATCGGCGCTGGCGCTGAACCCGGAAGCCTCTATTTTTTTTTATTATTTTTTTTGGCCCAGTGCGCAGCCGGTAAGTCGTCCCCCCTTTCCGCCCCACCCTCCGCTCTTCCGGGACTGCTTCCGTCCTAACCGCGGCCGTTGCCCTAGGAATAAGTCACATTATGGAGAATGGGTTGGTGTAAATAGCAGCCTCGTGGTGGGCTGCACCGCTAAATCTTCTTATATTCTGATCATTCCTATACCATGTTTTTTCCCAAATACAGGTGAAACTCAGAAAATTAGAATATCGTCGAAAAGTGCATTTATTTCAGTAATGCAACTGATTATTTTTAATTTTTCTTTTAATTTTTACAAGTGCTTCCATTTGGAAATTCCACAGTAATAAAACAAATAGTTACAGTCATACAAAAATAAACATCGCTATGACATTTCATTAATGACATTCCATTTATAATTGACCCGCCTAACAACAAATAATTACAATGACAACAAATAAAGGCTTGACATATCTTGCTTTGCATGTCCTGCATCTATCTCATATATTGGTTTCCCCTTTTAAGTTGCGTTACTGAAATAAATGCACTTTTCGACGATATTCTGATTTTCAGAGTTTCACCTGTACATCTTGCACTTCGTTTTCCCCCAGTTATTACATCTTAACTTGATTTCTTAATCATAAGTGTTTGCTCAAATCCTGCTAGTGAGTCCAGTTCTTTATAATATTTCTGTACCGTGTTTCTCCAAAAATAAGCCATTGTGATAGGCAGTTTAACCTTGTAGGTTAAACTGTACCATACTTAATTTTTTTAAAATAAGACATCCCCTGAAAATAAGCCACCGTGGGTTTTTTTTTTAAGGAAAAATAAATATAAGACGGTGTCTTATTTTTGGAGAAACACGGTAGGTATTTCTTAAACAGTTCCCAGTCTTTATTTTTAAAGTCTCCATTTTCCTTGTCTCTGCGTTTTCCACTTAGTTTCTCAGTTTCCGCATATTCCATCTGTTTTATTTGCCATTCTTCTTTCGTTGGTGTCTATAATTTTTCCATTTTGGGGCTGCGGGTTCAATCCCCATAGGGGACAACTGCGAGTTCCTACGTTGCCGGGGGGGGGTCAGATTAGTTGACCCACAAGGCCCCTTCCGACTCCATGAAATGCCTCTTCCCCACCTCACCGGGAGACACTGCCAAAGGGGTTTTTTGCCTGGGGCCCTTCTGCATGCCAAGCAGCTGTTCTGCCGCCAAGCTGCAACGGCCCTTTCCTATGACCCTCCCAACCCCCTGATGTGGGGAGAAAAGAGGAAGGAGGCTTTGCGAAGCGTTTCACAGCCTTCAACTGGAGGTGTCAGGAACGGAAGTCGAGGCCTTCTGCCTGCCAAGCAGGTGCTCTTGCCGCCGAGCTAAGCGCCTTCTTCCCCTCAAAAGCATTTCAAGATTCCAGTCCTCAGGGTTTCCGAATTGAGAGGTGGCTTAAATAGGAGCGCGGGAAGCTGCCTTGACGTTGAGTTAGACCATGCAATTCTGGGCTGCATCAATAGGAGTATAGCATCTAGATCAAGGGAAGTAATAGTCCCACTGTATCCTGCTCTGGTCAGACCTCACCTGGAGTACTGTGTCCAGTTCTGGGCACCACAGTTCAAGAAGGAGACTGACAAGCTGGAACGTGTCCAGAAGAGGGCAACCAAAATGGTCAAAGGCCTGGAAACGATGCCTTATGAGGAACGGCTTAGGGAGCTGGGTATGTTTAGCCTGGAGAAGAGAAGGTTAAAAGGTGATATGATAGCCATGTTCAAATATATCAAAGGATGCCATATAGAGGAGGGAGAAGGGTTGTTTTCTGCTGCTCCAGAGAAGCGGACACGGAGCAATGGATTCAAGCTACAAGAAAGAAGATTCCACCTAAACATTAGGAAGAACTTCCTGACAGTAAGAGCTGTTCGGCAGTGGAATTTGCTGCCAAGGAGTGTGGTGGAGTCTCCTTCTTTGGAGGTCTTTAAGCAGAGGCTTGACAGGCATATGTCAAGAATGCTTTGATGGTGTTTCCTGCTTGGCAGGGGGTTGGACTGGATGGCCCTTGTGGTCTCTTCTGATTCTATGATTAACCGGCTCCGCGCTGACCGCACTGACCGCTTTCCTGTCTGCAGGCCAGAATCACCCAGGAGAGACAGAGCCTGACTTCCGACCTCTGGAGCTGCCCGGTGTCTCGGAGGAACAAACCCCGATCGGTGAGGACCAGACCTCTGGACTGCCTCCGGAGATATATATTTTATATCTATCTATCTATCTATCTATCTATCTATCTATCTATCTATCTATCTATCCACACACACATTTATATCGTATCATAATCAGGCTTTTAAACCATTTCACACGACTGTGGTACCTTGGTTCCCAAACGCCAAAAACCCGGAAGTGAGTGTTCCGCTTTTAAACGTTTTTCGGAAGCCGGACATCCGACGCGGCTGTCGGCTATTGTTTCTGCGCCAATTAGAAGCCGCGGTGCCTTGGTTTCCGAACATTTCGGAAGTCAAAGGGACTTCGGAACGGATTAAGTTTGGCGCTTTTGTTTTGGCTCTTTATTTTGCGTTTTTGTTTTTGAGACTTTTTCGGTTCATTTGTTTTTGTGACTGTGTGGAACCCAGTTCAGCTACTGATAGATAGATGATAGATAGATAGATAGATAGATAGATAGATAGATAGATAGATAGACTGATTGTGCAACTGCGGAAATGGATAAAAGCCCCCCATCCAAACAATGACTATCATCAGCGCAGGTAAGAAAAAGAAATTAATTTTCATTTCTACCATCTACAATACTGCCTTATTTATCTTCTAGTACAGTAAGTTGATTATTGCTTTCATTTTATGGCTCAATGTCCTCGTTAGAGAGTAAAATTCATGTGGAATGGCAGATTTAGGGGTTGTTTTTAAAAGTCTGGAACAGATTAATCCGCTTTTGCATGACTTTCTATGGGAATGAAGCGGGTCTTGGTTTTGGAACGCTTTGGTTTTGGAACGGAATTTCCGGAACGGATTCAGTTTGGGAATCGAGGGGCCACTGTATACATTTATATCATATCATCATCAGGCTTCTAAACCGTTTCGCCCTACCGGCAAAAAAAAAAAAAGAGAGTTAGAAATTTGGCAAAGCAACAAAGGAACCATTTCCCCGGCGATGGTTCCCTTTTGGCTCCAGGAGGGGGGGGGGGGCGGTGGAGCTATGGTAGGGTGGGATCCAGGCCCAGTTTGACCCCTTTTCTGTTTTTTCCAGAGGAAGCCCCCAGCTCCCAGCTGGACTTCTCCTACTACTCCTATGAATACGAAGTCGATCCCTACGCCATGTCGGAAGGGGACGCGTTTGAGCTGACGGCCCCCAGCAGCACCGCGGCAGCAGGAGGGGGCCGGTTTCAGGGGACACCAGTGCCTACAGGGGAGTGAAGGGTGAGTGGGGACCCGGGGTGGGGCGGTAGGGCAGGGGCTCATTACATAATCCACCCCCCCTCCAGCTCAGAGGGCATCAAAGCTCAATCCGGCTCTGGGTTTCCCTCTTTCCTTTTTGATGAAATTGAAATTAGTAATTATTAGTTGTTGTTATTATTATTATTATTATTATTAGGAAGAGTAATTTGATTCCATTCTCATTTCAATAATAGTTGTCATTATTATTATTATTATTATTATTATTATTATTATTATTATTACTTTATACTATTACTGGTAAAGGAATTATTAACTATTATTTATTATCATTCGGGGGAGTATTTTGATTCCATTCTCATTTCAACAATAGCAATTAGCAATTATTTGTCATTATTAGTAATCAATATTATTAATATGGGTTACTTTAGAATCAAATTGCACCCCCCCTAATCCCTTCCTCTTCCCCCCCACTTTCTGTTCTCCGCTAGGGCTCTCTTCCCCCCAATGCAGCAGAGGGCTGCCTCACACCGGAGACCCAGCCAGGCTTCTTCCACCGCCTCTCGATGCCGAGCCGAAGCCCAGCTACCCCCCAGGCATCCTGCCCCCGCCCCCCAGGCCCTCTGCACATGCTCCGTGCCAACCCCTTGCGCCACGCAAAGAAACCCAGGAGCTTTTCTGCCACAGAGGTGGAGCACGGACTCTCTCCCTCCCCAGCCAAGCCTCGTTCGGATCCGGACCCTGCTTCTTCCCTACCCCACCCACTGGCTTTGAGAGGCAAAGGTGGGCAAGAGGAAGCTGTCTGCCCGTGCCTGGCAAGATCTCACGGCACCCTCGAGATGCTCCCTGAACCCCACGCGCCCGAATCACCACCCTCTGTCCGTCCGCCGAACGTTCCCGCCTCTTTTTCGGTTGCGCTGAAGCGGGTCAGGCTGGATGACCCTTTGGGGTCCCGACGCCCAACTCTGCAATTGAGGAGCCAGGGCTAGGCTTTGGGGGTTTCCCTTTCTTCCTTTCCGCTAGCAAAAGTTCTCTGTTCTCCTGCACTCCCGTGCCGCCTTCCTCCCCTAATGCTTGCTGCATAAACCTGCCCCGTGAACAGGGCTTTCCCCCCCCCCCCAACCCACCCTGGGCTGCCAAACAAACCCCTTCCCTTATTGAACCCACAACCCCTTGCTTTTCACTTTAAAAAGAGCAGGGGACACAGAGAAACAAAACTCCGGCCTTGGCAGATCCCGAGATACGAGCCACAACCTAGGAATTTTCTCATTTGGGGGGGTGAGAAAACAGGCTCCCCTCTTTCCATGTTTTTTTCTTTGCACAAACACCCCCCCCCCGCAACAGTCCCAGGGTGCCAGGGACCCCCTGCACTCCACCTCTGAGCAAGGCAGCATGTGCCCCCCCTTGCTCGGAGGCTACCCAGAACCCTTTTGCTGTGCCGGTATTTATTTCGGAAACGGCGGTTCTGTGCGTCCAGGGGGGCGACCGGAGGGGCAGGCGAACCCCCACCACATGGCACCCAGCAGCCCCTCTCGCTTTCTCCTGTTTCCGCCCTAAAGTGGGGACCCCCCTCTCCCAGCACGACCAGCAGCTGGGAGACCCCTGACCTCTCTCTCTCTCCCCCACCCAGCCGCATTTCAGTAGGACGGACCACAAACCCGAGGCACGCGGGGGGAGGGGGCGTGGACCTTGGCACACGTTTCGGTAGCGAGTTCAAGTGCCCAGGTCATGGGCGGGTGGGTGGGGGCACGGGAGAAGAAGTTTGATTTAGATGCTGATAAAATATTTTATTAAAAACCGTTGTCTAAAAATCAAACTGCGCCTCTCGTTTCTTCCCAGAGAGAAGGGTTGGTTGGCGGATTAGGGTACAATCTCACGTTGCTGAAGCTCCGTTGACGAACATTCGCCTAAAAACGACGGGACGGGACGGCGTTTCCAAATCTGGGGGGGGGGGCGGGGAGGTCCCCCCAAAAAATCAGCAAATGTTTTTTTTTTTGTCTGTGTGACAGCATAATGTATTGAAATTACCCAGCGCCCATTACGAATCAGGTTTGTGAACGAAATCTGCGGGCTTCCCGCTGTTTGCAAAGGAGCAAATCAAAGTTGCGTTTTCCGCTGAATTTGGGGGAACCACTTGCGCTGAGATAGTTCCATGGTTCCCCCCCCCCATTGCTCCCTAAGCGAAAGTTTGTCCCTTTACAATACAGCAGACATGTCCAACCGGTTGATCGCGATCCACTGGTCGATCGTGGGTCTTCCCTGGTCAATCCTGGTCAATCGCGTGATCCCGATCGATCACACCTCTCCCCCAAAAAGTTCAGCAACTTTGATCAATGTTATTCATTTTATTCATTTAGTAGTAAGACACACAAATAAACAATACATTTACCCACGTAAACAAAATACTAACAAAACAATAAAACAAAAAAATGTAAAACATAAAACAAACATCACTCTTATTTCCCCCCCCCCATATTTTTCTTAACCTTCTTAGGTGACTTCCCTGAGTCCCCCCCCCCTTCTGAATTTCACTATATATCATCATTAGCAATATTCTATTAAAATCTTAATCTTTCCCCTTGATAACCATAGAACACATTTATAAATTACACTAAACTATCTCTACAAAACTAAACCGAACTCCTCATTCTAAAACCGAAAGCCTATATCGACTTCCCTGAAAATTTCGAATTATTAAATATTACAATATTTCTTTAAATAAAATCGAAATCTGCAACTTTGGTCAATCCAACGGGTAAAGATCGCTGCCAGTTTTGTCATAGTGGGAGAGGAGATGGCAGTCTCTTGGGGAGTTTGACAATACAGGAAATCGTGGGGGTCTCAAAAAGTTACGATAGTGTTTTGTTTCATTTTCATGCCAGGGCCTGGGAGCATAGCTGCCAAGTTCTCCCTTTTTTTAAGGGACATTCCCTTATGCTGACTAGGCTTCCTCGCGAGAAAAGGGAAAACTTGGCAGCTATGCCTGGGAGCATTTTGTGGGCAGGGTCTCTTTGCTGGTTTTCAGGGAGACGGCAGAGTCCTTCCGCACCCCAAAGATCCTCCCCACCACCTTGGCGCGGAATTCCTCCGAGGCGTAGTAGTAGACAAAGGGGTCTACGCAAGTGTTGCAGGCGCTGGCAGCCAGGGCCCCCATGTACGCCACGTAGAGGGTCCCTCGGGCTTGGGCGCAGCGGCGCGAGTAGTGGAGGAGCAGGAGGACGTGGCTGGGGGTGTACAGAGCCACGGCCGAGGCCAGCACGACGACGGTCAGCTTGATGGCGGTGGCGTAGCGCTCCCCTTTCCCCGCCAGGACCCACAGGGTGGCGCCCGAGCACGAGGCCATGACCAGCAGCGGGGCCACGAAGCCGCCTGCCACCAGGGCGACGAAATAGGGGCGGAAATAGCCGGCGTCGTCCTCGGCGGGCAGGGCATCGTGGCACAAGACGCGGCCCTCCGTGCCCAGGAGGGGGAACGACTGGCGCCGCAGGGCCAGGGGCAGCGCCGAGAGGGCGGCTGCCCCCCAGGCGGCGCCGCAGGTGCCCGCCGCGAAGGCCGGGCTGCGGAAGGAGCGGGCCAGGAAGGGGTGGGCCACGGCCAGGTAGCGGTCGGCGCTGATGCAGGCCAGCAGCAGGAGGGAGCAGTACATGTTGGCGTGGAAGCCGGCCGTGGTAAGGCGGCACATGCCCTCTCCGAAGGGCCAGTGGTTGCCCAGGTAGTAGTAGGCGGCCTTGAAGGGCAGGATGAGGCCCAGCAGGAGGTCGGCGGCCGCCAGGTTCATCAGGAAGACGGTCGATGGGAGCTTCTCGATGCGCGTGGCCAGCACCCAGAGCGCCAGGGCGTTGGCTGGCAGCCCTACCAGGCAGACCAGGGCGTAGAAGGAGGGCAGCAGGAGGGTGGTCAGGGGGCTGCCGAGCTGCGCCTGCGAGGACGGGGGCAGGACCAGGAAGGTGGTGCGGTTCAGGGTCACCTTGGTGGAGGGGATGGCCCGGGGGCACAGGCCTGGCGGCGGGCTCTGGGGGGCCTCGGTCCCGTTGGGGGTGGCATAATCTGGGGAGGCAAAAAGAGGTGGGGTTAGTGGCATTGGAGCCAAAGCCCGCTGCCCATGTCCATTTATTTTAAAATAATTTTCATTCATTTTTCAAAAATAAACAAAACACAAACAACAAATGTACAGTCATACCTCGGTTTATGTATGCCTCGGTTTGAGTATTTTCAGTTTAAGTACTCCGCGGACCTGTCTGGAACGGATTAATCCGTTTGGAAAGTGGTCATCAATGGCTCCTCCTCATCCTGGAGAGTAGTGACTAGTGGGGTGCCACAGGGTTCTGTCTTGGGCCCAGTCTTATTCAACATCTTTATCAATGACTTGGATGATGGGCTTGAGGGCATCCTGAGCAAGTTTGCAGACGACACCAAATTGGGAGGGGTGGCTAATACCCCAGAGGACAGGATCACACTTCAAAATGACCTTAACAGATTAGACAACTGGGCCAAAGCTAACAAGATGAATTTTAACAAGGAGAAATGTAAAGTACTACACTTGGGCAAAAAAAATGAAAGGCACAAATACAGGATGGGTGACACCTGGCTTGAGAGCAGTACATGTGAAAAGGACCTAGGAGTCTTGGTAGACCAAAAACTTGACATGAGTCAGCAGTGTGATGCAGCAGCTAAAAAAGCCAATGCAATTCTGGGCTGCATCAATAGGAGTATAGCATCTAGATCTAGGGAAGTAATAGTACCACTGGATTCTGCTCTGGTCAGACCTCACCTGGAGTACTGTGTCCAGTTCTGGGCACCACAGTTCAAGAAGGATACTGACAAGGTGGAACGTGTCCAGAAGAGGGCAACCAAAATGGTCAAAGGCCTGGAAACGATGCCTTATGAGGAACGGCTTAGGGAGCTGGGTATGTTTAGCCTGGAGAAGAGAAGGTTAAGGGGTGATATGATAGCCATGTTCAAATATATAAAAGGATGTCATGTAGAGGAGGGTGAAAGGTTGTTTTCTGCTGCTCCAGAGAAGCGGACACGGAGCAATGGATTCAAACTTCAAGAAAGAAGATTCCACCTCAACATTAGGAAGAACTTCCTGACAGTAAGAGCTGTTCGGCAGTGGGATTTGCTGCCAAGGAGTGTGGTGGAGTCTCCTTCTTTGGAGGTCTTTAAGCGGAGGCTTGACAGGCATATGTCAAGAATGCTTTGATGGTGTTTCCTGCTTGGCAGGGGGTTGGACTGGATGGCCCTTGTGGTCTCTTCCAACTCTAGGATTCTATAATTCTATGATTCCATTACTTTCAATGGGAAAGTACGCTTCAGGTTAAGTACAGACTTCCGGAACCAATTGTGTTTGTAAACCGAGGTACCACTGTACAGGGGGTCACGAGGAGTCGGACACGACTAAACGACTAAACAACAACAACAACAACAACAACAACAAAAGTTCATGAGAGATGGAAAAAAGATAAAAGTCCCTGCCAGAGAAGAATAGCAGATTAAGTTGATGGATTCTGCTGAAACGGCTAAAATGACCGGAAGAATCAGGAAGACCAAAATTTTAATAAGGAACGGGAAAAATTTATTATCTATTTTAAGAACCATTGTAAACAGCTAAAATCCTTTGTAGGACTGGAATAACACTTGTAGTTTAATGGTGAATTTTGGACATAATGGAGATGTGAAAGATTTGATTATAAAAGATGCAGGAAGAAATGACTAACTAACAATAGCAAAGGAGAGCAGGGAAGTCCAGGAGATTATTTGGGATCTTGTTTTTAGGTTGTATGTTGGAGATGTAATCGCAAAATTGTAATCTGAAAAGCCAAATAAGTAATTTAAAAATGGCAATAATGAAAAAGTCCAGGAAATTGCAAGAATAACAATTCCAGAAAGCAATAACATAATAATAATAATTTATTATTTGTACCCTGCCCATCCAGCTGGGTTTCCGCAGCCACTCTGGGTGGCTTCCAACAAAGATTAAAATACATTAAAATGTCACACAATTCCAGAAGGCCAAATTAAAATCCTTGGGTTTTCCAAAAGCAGCTTCCGTGCTTCTTCGCCACAACCTACCAAGCTAAATGTCCAGCCACGGAAATAATAGCAGGAGGAATTGATTCATAAGAGGGCCTATATAGGGGATGGATGGAAGTCCAGGAGATTCCTGGGGAACTTTTTTTTATGTGGTTTATGTTTGATATATCTCCGTAAAAGTTGAAAAACCCAATAAATAAAATTTTAAGAAAAGAAAGTCCCCACGGCTGTCTGCCGCAGCACCCCGGGCCAAAAGCAGAATCTTGCACCCTCCTGCCCAGCTAAAGGGGGGGGTCCTGGGGGTCTTCCCCGCCACTTACCATCGTAGTCGTCGGCTGCCACAGCCTTCGCCAGCTGCCCGCACAAGAGGCACAGTGTGAGCAGCCGGAGAGGAAGGCTTGGCCCCGCTCCGCACAGATGCATCCTGCTTCGGAGAAGTCGCTGCTGCAAGGAGCGACGTCCTGACTCAGCCTCTTAACTCCAGGAAACACTCCCCACCCCAAACCCGGTGACACTGCAGAGTCCGTCCCCCCCTGCAATTCCCTTGCACGCGACAAAAGTCTTCTCTTTCGCAGAATCGGCAGAGGAAGAGGCCTGTGCCAGGCATTTCTCAGACCACAGCTAATCTTCCCTCGGTAGAATGACGGATCTTGCGTAGGACACTTAGCTATTGGCTTTGCCTAAACTCAAATCCCCCCCGGTCTAATACCCCCAGGGCTGCAAGATTGTCACAAGAGCGCCTGGAGTGAAATTGTCTGTCGAAAACTTCCCTCTGTCTGGTGGTTTATCCCCACCACAGCTCCTCACTTTGGGTTTTAGCAAAGCAAACTGTCTATAATTTGTCAGCGCCTAAGTGACAGGAGTGCCTGGCGTGCTCTGGTCCATGGGGTCACAAAGAGTCGGACACGACTAAACGACTCAACAACAACAAAATGATCTCGAGCGTCAGAACAGCTTGGCCAAAATAAGGAGATTTTGCCCATGGTGTGACTATTTTCCACCTTCCCATTTCGACTCTTCGGCACCCTATCTGCATAACCGAGCAATTCCAAAATACAGACATGCTTTTACTTTTGCAATAATGAATGTCTTGCCCTTGGCTGGACTTCATAGAATCGTAGAGTTGGAAGAGACCACAAGGGCCATCCAGTCCAACCCCCTGCCAAGCAGGAAACACCATCAAAGCATTCTTGACAGATGGCTGTCAAGCCTCTGCTTAAAGACCTCCAAAGAAGGAGACTCCACCACACTCCTTGGTAGCAAATTCCACTGCCAAACAGCTCTTACTGTCAGAAAGTTCTTCCTAATGTTTAGGTGGAATCTTCTTTCTTGAAGTTTAAAGAAAGAAGATTCCACCTAAGATTCCACCTTGAGGGACGATTCCAACAGATTCCACATGAAAAACGTCCATGTGGAAATGGCAGTCCCAAATCGGTGGCGCATGCCCTTCTGGCTAAAGACTTGAGGAATGAGATTATTACTCCTCTTTTCTTGTCCATTCTGGGTCACCCAGCCACTGCCCCAGTGTCCTTTCCCTGGGCAGATCAAGATGAATCATAGAATCATAGAATCATAGAGTTGGAAGAGACCACAAGGGCCATCCAGTCCAACCCCCTGCCAAGCAGGAAACACCATCAAAGCATTCCTGACATATGCCTGTCAAGCCTCTGCTTAAAGACCTCCAAAGAAGGAGACTCCACCACACTCCTTGGCAGCAAATCCCACTGCCGAACAGCTCTTACTGTCAGGAAGTTCTTCCTAATGTTTAGGTGGAATCTTCTTTCTTGTAGTTTGAATCCATTGCTCCGTGTCCGCTTCTCTGGAGCAGCAGAAAACAACCTTTCTCCCTCCTCTATATGACATCCTTTCATATATTTGAACATGGCTATCATATCACCCCTTAACCTTCTCTTCTCCAGGCTAAACATGCCCAGCTCCCTAAGCCGTTCCTCACAAGGCATCGTTTCCAGGCCTTTGACCATTTTGGTTGCCCTCTTCTGGACACGTTCCAGCTTGTCAGTATCCTTCTTGAACTGTGGTGCCCAGAACTGGACACATATCCAGCTCCCTAAGCCGTTCCTCATAAGGCATCATAAGATGAGCAGGTGACAGCAAAGGTGGCAAGGTTTTTAGCTGGGGCAATCAGAATAAGGTCCACTATTTGACCATTGATTCAAAGCCCTAAAATGTATTTTATATAATTGACTTTTTATTTCTGTTCTTTGTATATCATGTTGTTTTATAGCTACGGCCAACGGCTGATGCAAATAAAGATTCATTTATACATCCATTCATTCTCAGACCACGGCTGGAAGAGGGAGGGCAAAATAGCATTCCTCCATCTCTAGCACAAATGGGGTTATCGAGGCTGCAGGGAGGCCGGGTCACATGCTGGGCATGCAGAAGGGCTGGAAGGCAAATGCCCAGCAGCCATCTCCAGCCAGTGTTGCTGTACCAGTGTACCAAAACCGAGGTGGGCACATATAAGCTAAAGCAAAAAAAATCAACACAAAAGCCGCCCAACAGAACTGTGCACGAAACAGCCCGTTTGAAAATTCATTTTATGTGAATCGTCGTGTTTTCAGCATCAAATGCTAACGAGCGTAGATATTGCAATCTTGTGACCGTACAAGGCTCACGGAATGAAATACCCCCATAAACTGACAAGAACAGCAACAGCGACAAAGCTTTATTACGGTCGGAGACCAGCATAAGGAGGGAGGGGTTTACAATCATCTGAAATCTTTTTAATAATACGTTTTTTAATTTTTTTTAAAAAAACTAGGAGTTAAAACAGAAAGTATATAGAAAAGTCTATGAGAATCCAACCTTGGCAGGATTTTAAACACACTTGTAACGTACAGATAAGTTAGGAAGATGAAAAATTGGAGAAGTATTGATATGCAGTTGAAAATAGAATGAAGAGGACCCGTGGGTGGGATGGGCGGAAGTCAGGAGATTCAGAACAATCTCAATATTTGGATTTTGTACTGTATTTTTGATGTAAGTTTATTTTAATTTTTTTCTTTGAAACTCCAATTTTAAAAATTGTTTTTTTTTAAAAAAAGTGGTGGACTCTCCTTCCTTGGAGGTTTTCAAGCAGAGGTTGGGCGGCCATCTGTCCTGGACGCTTTAGCAGAGATTCCTGCATTGCATGGGGTTGGACTGGGTGACCTCTGGGGGGGTCCCCCTTCCAACTCTACAATTCCACATCCAAATACTTCAGTAGTGCTCTCCGGGGTTTTCGGAGTCAGGGGATACTCCCAGCCCCGCTCCCTGGAGATTCCGCCAGGGATGGAAACCGAGACCTTCTGCAAGCCAAGCAGCTGATCTGCCTCAAGTGGCGCTGGGTGCAGTTCCCAAAGGGGAGGGGAGGCTCTGAGGCAGCTTCCTTCTGCAGGCTGTCTCCGAGGGGCATCTCTCTCCCCCCCCCCGCCCCGGTTATAAACATCCTTGGCGTCCCCACAAGGGCCTGTCTTTCTGCTGCTGATAAGCACTAGGAAATGACCTCAAAGGATGCCGAGAAAGGAAGAGGAAACTTCTGGCCGCAGATAGCAGCCTGCGAACGGCTCGGGAGACGGGAAGCAGCCCCTGTCGGAGAGCTTTGGGGCCAGGCAGCGCAGCAATGAACCCCTTAAATCGGTGGTGGCGAACCTATGGCATGTGCGCCAGAGGGGGCACTCAGAGCCCTTTGTGGGCACACGCGCCGTCACCCGAGCACTGAGTTCGCCAGATTTTTACGGTTCCGTGAGATGCAGACAACCCCGTGTTTTCTTACTTCTCCAGATAAAACCCAATGTGACCAACGTGGTCTTTCCGGCTTACACGGGTTAAGATTTAGGAAACCTGGAGAGGGGGCTATTGGCATTTCAAGATAGCTCTATCTGGAAAAAATAAATTCTGCTGACCTGCGTGAAACACTTGAGAAGATAAGGAGGAATGACAAAGGACATGACACTTAGTTCTGAAAGGATGAGTCGTGGCTGGACAAATTACCAGCATGCAGACAACAGCAAAAATCGTATTGTTTCCAAAGCATGCCAAATGCAAACTTTTACCTTTCCATAAAAAGTGGGTTCGTATAATTGAAAGCTCTGCTATTGTGCGTGTGTTTTCTTTTTAGACAAAAGATGTTAATGTGCGAGTTTTCTAAACTAAAACCTTAGTTGTTGTTTAGTCGTTTAGTCGTGTCCGACTCTTCGTGACCCCATGGGCCATAGCACGCCAGGCACTCCTGTCTTCCACTGCCTCCCGCAGTTTGGTCAAACTCATGTTCGTAGCTTCGAGAACCTTAGTATTGAGGTTAAATTGCCGTGTTGGCGCTTTGCGATAACTCAGTGGGTTTGGGCGCTCGGTCTCTGAAAGGTTCACGGTCACTGCCCCCCCCCCAAACTTCACAACCATCCTCCCATCCTGTCTGAGCAGAGATTGGGTTCTCCCTCTGGGAACCCGCACGCGGAACCCATCTCCCCTTGAGGGCTGGAAATGAGAACATGGGCGGCTAACAGATTGAGGTTGAATCCTGACAAGACAGGAGGACAGTTTGGGGGGGATTCGGTGAGTGGGTGTGGACTCCCTGGTCCTGATTGGGGCAACTGTGCCCCTGAAGGACCAGGTGTGCAGCCTGGGAGTCATTTTGGACTCACCACTGTCCATGGAGGCGCAGGTCAATTCTGTCTCCAGGGCGGCTGCCTGCCTGCTCCATCTGGTACGCAGGATGAGACCCTCCCTGCCCGCAGACTGGCCAGAGTGGTGCATGCTCTGGTTATCTCCCGCTTGGACTACTGCAATGGGCTCTACATGGGGCTACCTTTGAAGGTGACCTGGAAACTGCAACTAATCCAGAATGCGTCAGCTAGACTGGGGACTGGGAGCGGCCGCTGGGACCACATAACACTGGTCCAGAAAGGTTCGGTCTCTGAAAGGTTCACGGTCACTGCCCCCCCCCCAAACTTCACAACCGTCCTCCCATCCTGTCTGAGCAGAGATCAGGTTCTCCCTCTGGGAACCCGCACGCGGAACCCATCTCCCCTTGAGGGCTGGAAATGAGAACATGGGCGGCTGGAAATGAGAACATGGACAGTACCTGGCTCCCAGGACGTTTTCAAGCACAATTCAAAGGGTTGGTGCTGACCTTGAAAGACCGAAATGCCCCAGTAGACCTGAAGGAGCATCTCCACCCCAGACACTGGGGTCCCTCTCCCGAGGGTCTTCTGGCGGTTCCCTCCCTGGGAGAAGTGAGGGCAGGCACTTCTCCCAGGGAGGGAACCGCCAGAAGACCCTCTCGGTGGTGGCACCCGCAGAGGGCCTTCTCGGTGGTGGCACCCGCCCTGTGGAACGCCCTCCCATCAGATGTCAAGGAGATAAACAACTATCTGACTTTTAGAAGACATCTGAAGGCAGCCCTGTTTAAGAAAGTTTTTAATGTTTGGTGTTTGATTGTGTTTTTAATATTCTGTGGTAAGCCGCCCAGAGTGGCTCGGGAAACCCAGCCAGATGGGCGGGGTATAAATAATAAAATTGTTGTTGTTGTTGTTGTTATAAGAGATTGCCAGATTGGGCCAGTAGCCACCATTGGAGCTCTCCTAAATGGATTTGCCTCCTTGAGCGCTGCTCATGCCTCTTTGCTCGCCAAGATGTACAAAAACCAGCCCTACTGTACAAAAAGGAGGGAGGATTCGCACCCAGTGCCCTGCACAAATCTGCCTCTTGCACCCCGGCCCCCAGAAGGTGAACGGGGCCCTCAGGTGACCTATGCTCCTCGCACGGGGCCCCCGCCGCCTGTCCTGCAGGGGAAGGAAGAACACAAGGGAGCCTCTGGCGTTTTCAAAATTAATATTTTATTTTTACTTGATGTGCAAATAAATAATTTCTTTTAAAAACTACATTCAAATAGTTGGCAAAAGCAAATACAAAGGCGGAAGGAAGCCGGGGGGGGGGTGCGGTGGGAAGGGGGGGCGAGGAAGAAGAGAAGGAAGAGAGATCCTTTGGAGACAAAATAAAAATTGAAATTTAAGAAAAAAGCGGAAGCGTCCTCTCTCACGTTCTCTGCTATGGATAGATCGTCCCTGGCTTCCGGAAGCCACCCCCACCCCCACCCCGGTTGCCTTTCTGACACCCCCCTTGGAGAGATAGGGGCTTGGCTAGCACCTCGCTTTGCCCGCCCAGATTATAAATTAAATTGAGTTTACTTATTTCTTTTAAAAAAAAACCAATGGGATGAAGAAATATGGCCAGTAGGCAGAGTTGGGGGGGGGAGGAAGGGGGCTGGGTAGAGGAGGGTTTCTCTCTCCCCCCCTCCAAACCTCACAATGGGCCCCCGATTAAAAAAAAGGAAAGAAAAATGACACGTTAAGCCACAAAGCTACCATTTAAGTCATCGTTTCATTAAAAGAGATTTTGGCACAGTTGGTTCCCCCCCCCCCGCTTGGGAGAACAGCAGGAACAGAGGTGGTTGGGGGGAGATATGGGGATTGGTGGGGAGCCTTCCTGGAGTCCAAGGAGGGTGGAGGGGGTCTGATATTTTTGGGGGTGGGGGGTGGGAGAAGGTTTGAACCAATCAAGTTCCAGGGGAGGGGAGTCTTCCATTCCTTGGCAGTGATAGGAGGGAGAGGAGGGGAGGGGCAGGCTCTCAAAACACCACACACACACACACAAGTGTGTCTTCCGTGGCCAAATTTGGAGGGGGGGGCACAGAGAGAGAGAAATAAAAGGACAGCGGCACCCCCCACCCCCCAGATTATATCGCAAAGGAAACAGAGAAACCAAAGCCCCCCCCCAAAGAAACCACACAGCGCAACAACCTCCCCCCACTTTGGGACCCAAGAAATAAACCCCTGGAGCGTGTTGGAGGTGGCGGGGGGAGAAGCCCCTTGATGGCGTCCCGTTCCCCAAAATCCGCAGCCAGAATGGTCCAAAGTGCCCACGGTGGGAGACGACCCCCCCCTTCCAGGTGAGCTCGGCCACCTGCCCCCCCCCCAAACCGACCAGACACACACAAGAGCACACCTTTGTTTTCCGGACCAAAAAGGCCACACTTCTCACAAGGCCTCGCGTTAGAAAGTGTTCACCGCACAGTGATGGGTGGGGTGGGGGTTGGGGTGGCGGGGGCTCTGAGTTTTGTCTTCCGGGTCCCTCCTTGCCTCCCCCCCACCCCCTGCCAAATCAAAGCAGCCCGAGGCATTGCCGAACCCCTGCCCTCCCAGTGCCACGCGGGGAGGGCACCCGAAACAGTCTGCCAGGTCCCTCCTTGCCGCTCACGTCCTTGCCCCCCTATCCCTGGCCAAAACAAAGCAGTTCCGAGGCCTGGAGAGCTCTGGGCAGACCCCCCCCCCTCCAGTCCGTCCTGTACCATGCGGGGAGGACGCCCAAAACGAGGCGCCCCCCCCGTCCCGAAAGTCACAAACCAAACGGAGAAAACGACACTTGCCCCCCGCAAAAAAACCTGCTGGTCGGATAAATACCAGGGGGGGGGCTGGCAGCAGGACACCCCCCGCCCCCCACTGGAGGGGAGGAGGGAGGGGGTTCAGGGCGAGGCCGGCTGGCGGCTGTACTGGACGCGGTAGCGGTTGACGGGGACGCCGTGGACGCTGACCGTCTCGCAGGTGGTCTTGCAGGGCAGCAGGTCCTCGTCCTCGTCGCCCATCAGCCAGTCCTGGACCAGCTCGGACGCCTCACGCCCGGCGTTCCGGCTCAACCAGCCCAAGTGCCAGGCCTCGAAGCGGCGGTGGTAGCGCAGCAAGACCTTTGGCTGTGCCTGTCCAGAGAGAGGGGGAGGGGGAGAGGGTCACCGGCAGAAATTGGCCCCCTGGAGCCGGGGAGCTGGAGCTCAGCCCACCACCCAAGGTCCTTCTCCTCCGAGTGCCTCTTCTACAAGAGGTCCAGAACAGGGCCTTTTCCAGGGTGGCTCTCTGCCAGTGGGATGCTCTCCCGGGGTATTTACAGCTGTACCTTGGTTTTCAAATGCCTTGGTTTCCGAACGCCAAAAACCCGGAAATGTTCCGGTTTTTGAACGTTTTTCAGAGGTCCGGCCCCCCACAAGGTCCGAGGGACAGTGGACCAGCCCCCTGCTGAAAACGTTTGCTGACCTGTTAAATAGGTTGTGATCTTTTCTGTGAACCGCCATGAGACTTCCAGGTATATAAACTTAATGAATAATAATGAAAGAATTGTATGTACATTTAATACGGTGGTCCCTTGGTTGTCAAACAGAATCCGTTCCGGCAGTCCGTTCGGCTCCCGAAACAGTTCGACAACCGAGGTGCGGCTTCCGATGGGCTGCACCCAATCGGGAGCTGCGTCGGGCGTTCGGCTTCCGGAAAGTGTTCTGAAACCGGAACGCTTGCTTCTGGGTTTTCTGCATTCGGGAGCCGATTTGTTTGGGAGCCAAGCCGTTTGGGAACCAAGGTACCACTGCAAAGGGTAAAGGGACCCCCAACTGCTAGGACCAGCCGCGGACAACTCTGAGGTTGCGGCGCTCATCTCGCTTTACTGGCCGAGGGAGCCGGCGTTTGTCCGCAGTTTTTCCAGGTCATGTGGCCAGCATGACTAAGCCGCTTCTGGCGAAACCAGAGCAGAGCGCGGAAACACCGTTTACCTTCCCGCTGGAGTGGTACCTATTTATCTACTTGCACTTTGACGTGCTTTAGAACTGCTAGGAGCACAGACCGAGCAATGGGAGCTCGCCCCGTCACGGGGATTCAAACAGCCGGCCTTCTGATCGGCAAGCCCTAGGCTCAGTGGTTTAGACCGCAGCGCCACCCGCCACTGTAAAGGTAAATGAAAACAGCACCCCTCCAGACCCACCTGCCTGGCGCGGCCAAGGGCCCCCCGCCGGTACATGTAATCCTCTGCGTTCATGACGAAGAGCATTCGGTGTGTGTTGAGCTTGAACTTGCAGTCCATGTTGCAAGCGCTCTCCACCCCAACCAGCTGCTTCCAGGACCCCCGGGCTTTGTCCCGGGCCGCCTGGACCTGGGCGCACTGCCAGCGCCGGAACTGCTTCAGGTTCCTGGGGGGGCAGAAGAGAGGCAGGAGGGAGGGAGGGCTGCCACCTTTGCCCCCCACCCCGGAGTCCCCGCTCTGGAGGCGGGAGCGGGACCCGCTGCCCCCCTCGAGCACCGGAGGGTCCCTCACCTCTGCAGGAAGACGGGTTTCAGGAGGAAGCCTTCGTTCTGGCTGCTGGGGGTCCCCTCCACCCCCACATACTGCTCGACGTAGTTGGCCAAGTGCTGGAGGGGAGAAAGGCAGGAAGCAAAAGGGAGAGCAAAACTTGGAGGTTTGGAGATGGGGGCACGAGCTTGGTTCAAACCGGGTTTGTGGTTTGGTCCGCACTAACCCACCCCACGTCAAACGGGAGCAGGAAGACACGGGCAAAGCGCAGGCTGGCTGGGGCGCAGCAAATTGCCGTCCCAGGGCAGCTGCCAAGCTAAACTGGGGGTTGTGGCTGCGGTGTTTAACCGGGGGTTGAAATAGCAACGCTAAACCAAGGATTGAGGCTGCAGGGCTAAACCGGGGATTGCAGACGCAGTGCTAAACCGGGGAGTGAGTCTGCTGAACGAGAGACTGAAGCTCCAGTGTTAAACCGGGGATTGAAATTGCAACACTACACCAAGGTTTGGGGCTGCATCGCTAAACCGGGGATTGCAGATGCAGCGCTAAACCGGGGGTTGAGTCTGCAATGCTAAACTGGGGCTTGCGGCTGTAATGCAACACCAAATCGGGGATTGCAGCTGCCGAGCTAAACCGGGGCCAACCCAGCCAGATGGGTGGGGTATAAATGATAAAATGGTTGTCCTTGTTGTTTTCGGTCTTCCCAGCAGCAGCGGAGAAGCGCAAGGGAGGCTGGCTGTGGTTTGCGGCCCACCCATTGGGACGCGACGCCTGAAGGCAGACGCAACCGGCCAGGGAGGGATCTCACGGCCCGTGGGGCAATTTGGACAGGGGGGCGGGGAATCACCTGGACTTCCAGGGGGTCTTCTGTCTGGGTCTCCTCCGTATCCAGCAGCTCGATGGTCATGATCACTTGGTCCTTCCGCTGAAGGAACATCACCTGCGGGGAGGCGAGGCCGGAGTTCACACAGGCGCTCCAGCCACAAGAGGCGCCCCCTCCGTCCTCCCGCCGCCACCAGCGTTCAAGGGGTCTCTCCCCGCCCCACCGGCGTGGCCGACCCTCCAAGTAGAGCCACAGAGGGTCGAGGGCGGGGTTGCCGCACCTTGAAGCAGTTCTCGTCCGCCATGCACCGCTCCGCCTTCCACTGGTAGCTTGTTTCCTTGGCTGCCCGGACGCACTGCGACGAGAGGTTGCCGCCAGCTGCCCCTCGCTTCCGCTCGCCCAGGTAGAGCTCCACCACCTTCAGGCAGACGTCGTCGCTCACCAGGTGGTGTAGCTGGAGCCAGGGGGACGTTAGAAGAATTTTAAGATCTCAAATATAGAGTAAATACTCTTAAACACGCAGATATCTTAACATATGAACCATGTGCCTGGAATAGTACGGGAGAGCAATCCTGAAGCCATTTTGACTCTCCAAGTTTACCTCATATAAAGGTAAAGGTAAAGGGACCCCTGACCGTTAGGTCCAGTCGTGGACGACTCTGGGGTTGCGTGCTCATCTCGCTCTATAGGCCGAGGGAGCCGGTGTTTGTCCGCAGACAGTTTTTCCGGGTCATGTGGCCAGCAGGACTATAAGCCGCTTCTGGAGAACCAGAGCAGCACATGGAAACGCCGTTTACCTTCCCGCTGTAGCGGTTCCTATTCATCTACTTGCATTTTGACGTGCTTTTGAACTGCTAGGTTGGCAGGAGCTGGGACCGAACAACAGGAGCTCATCCCGTCACGGGGATTCGAACCGCCGACCTTCCGATCGGCAAGCCCTAGGCTCAGTATTATTATTATTATTATTATTATTATTATTATTATTATTATTATTAGGGCAAATTCTGCATCTCCTCAGAATCTTTTCTCCCCACCTTACCTTAATGGCACATCTTAATAGATCCTTAATAGCTATATATCCCACACCTCTTTATACCATTATTTCATTTCATCTTCTGCTTACCCCTCCCCACTTCCTGGCCATCATAATTCGTGAAGATGTCAATAAATTTGGGAGCAAGTCCTTCCTAACCTGCGAATCTTCCGCCCTGTCGTAAATCGATAGCAACGCTACCTTTTGGTCAGCTTTTTAACCCAACCATTTCTGTCCTCTCCTTAAAAAACACCCTTTGCCGGAAAAAATGTACGCTGCAATTCTGCGATTCGAATCAAAGAATCATAGAATCGTAGAGTTGGAAGAGACCACAAGGGCCATCCAGTCCAACCCCCTGCCGAGCATCAAAGCATTCTTGACATATGCCTGTCAAGCCTCTGCTTAAAGACCTCCAAAGAAGGAGACTCCACCACACTCCTTGCTAGCAAATTCCTAGTCCTAGGCAGAGTGGCAGGGGCCCCTCAAACCCTCAGGTCTTCCTTCCTCCATGTGGAGCAGGGCAAGGGGCCCCGCTGCTATCAACCTCTGACCCCCACAACCCCTGCCCATCACAAGTGCCCCCTACCACCCCCCGGGAGACGGCCGGTACCTGCCGGACGATGTTCTGCACCAGCTTGTCCATGGTGAAGCCGACATAGGCATGGATAGTGAACATCTCCCGCAGGGTGTCCTCATACTGGGTGGGGTCGATGTTGCCATCCAGCAGATTTCGCACAAGGTCCAGGAAGGCCGGGTAGTATTCCTCCAGCTCCACTTCACCTGGCAAGAACGCACACACACACACACGAACAAGACACAAAACCCCTCTGTGGGGTGCCGAGATGGGACGCCCAGCATCTCGGCCCACCTGGGCTCCTGTACCCCAGCCCCCTGTCAGGAATTCTGTGCCTGCGGGGGGTTGGGATAGATGATCATTGGGGTCCCTTCCGAATCTACAATTCCAGGATTGGCGGTTTCAGACTTAGGGGTGTGCTGCCAGCCGTGTCTGGAGATTGAAATGGGCACCTTCTGCGCGCACTCGACTGCTCGGGGACAGCTCTTCCCTCAAAGGTAAGCTAAGGTTCTAGTCCTCACGAATAAATAGGAACAGAAGAAGCTGCCTTATGTAGCCAGACAATTTGCCCACCTAGCTCCATGCTGCCTACACTGACCGGCAGCAGTAGGGTCTCAGGTTCAGGGGTCCTTCTCCCCAGCCCTCCCAGGAAATGCCAAATTGCGGGTTGAACCAGAGGCTGCCCTGGGCCCCTGAGCAGGTCCCAAATCTGGTGGTAGGCTGAGCAGACGCTTTTCCTCTTCCCTCCTCCTCCCCTTGGCTTCTGTTGATGAACGGCTTCACAGGAAGCCAACGGCTTGCAAAAAAACGATTTTACAAAATTTTAAGGAAAGCACGAGGGCATGGCGGCCTCCAATGGCCAGGAGGAGACTGCACTGGAGGCTGGGAGGCCAAGGCTGAGCTAGACAGTCCTGTTTAAAAAAGTCACAATAGCTATAAAACAGCTTATATCAACATCAATGTTTTGAAGGAGGTTTCACTAACCACCAAGAAGCGTCCGATGGATTACTGAACATCGCTTTGATATAAAGCTGGGAATAGCGTGAAGGAGGATTTTCCCAAAACCGGGGAAACCATCTGGGGAAACCCAGGGTGTATGGGAACCCATGTCAAGAATGTTGGAAGTTTTGGTGAATGTAGATCAAAAGCTCCTCTTTGGGGGGAGATTTTGCAAAAGAGTTGACTTTTTGAAATATGGCAGGCATATCCGGCCCCCGTGACAGTATATGTCCTGGGGTAAAATCCTAAAAAAAGCTCAGCAACCTTAAAACCTCAAGAACTTTGGTCGGCCCTCATGCAGGTTCACTTCATCAAATCTGGCCCTCTTTGGAAAAAGTTTGGGCACCCCTGAAATATGGCAACCCTATCTTAGCATTATCATCATGGCTGGTGACACGTCGCAGCTCTCCAGCCGCCGCCAGCGCAACGGGAGCGAGCGCCATACCGGTTTCGGACAACCGCCATTACCGCCCACCTCTAGCTAGGAGGACCGAGGGGCGAGGCCACTTCCCACCTCCTCCTCCTCCGTGACCCCCCTTTCCCCCTCCCTGGCCTTGCTGGGTGCCGGGAGCCAAGGGCCACCCCCCTCCCTGTTCCCTGGCCAGACGCAGAAGTCCTTCTTCCCCTCCGCCCTCCTTACTGGGCTGCTTCAGGCGCAGCTCCATGGCCGGGTCGTTGGCCCTCTCCTTGCGGCCGTCGCAGAGCAGCTTCTCCCTCTCCTTCTCCGCCCGGAACTCCAGCAGCTGCTTCTGCGCCTGCCGGTAGATCTTGAGCAGCCGGGAGCAGAGGGTCTGGTGCAGGCGCAGGAAAAAGTACCAGTTGTTGTTGGCGAAAAACAGAGCGTAGACGTTGTCCAGAGAGCGGCGCGGCCGTGCCGAGGAAGGGGTGGTGGCTAGGGTGGGGGGAGAGGCCGCCACGGCCGCTGCCGGGCCCTCCGAGCCCCCGCCGCCCTTCTCCCGGGCGGGCGCAGGGGGATTCCTCTTGCGGAGCTCGTGGCCCTCTGGGGCGGGGGGCTTCTCGTCTGTGGGGGGCGTCCTTTTCCGCAGCTCGTGGGCCGCCTCCGGGGCAGAGGAGGAGGAGGGGGGCAGCGACTTGTCCTCGGCCGGGGGAGCCCTTTTGCGCAAGTCGCGGGCGTCCGGTGGCGGGGGAGGAGGGGCAGGGGGCCGCTTGGGGCTGCTCTTGCCGCCCTCGGGCACCTCTTCCGGGGTGGGGGGCGCGGGCTCGTGGCCGGGCGGCTGCGAGAAGAAGAGGTCGGGGAGAAAGCGGTGGACGATCTGCCAGATGGTGGCTTGGTCCTCCTTTTGGATGGTGGGCTGACGCTTGACATAGTAGCCCACCAGGGCAGCCGCATCTTCCAGGATCTGCTGGTCCTCGTAGACGAAGATGAGGTGCGGCTCGTTCAGGGCACCCCGTCCCTCAGAGTGCTGCTCCTGGTGCTGGAGGTTTGAAAAAGAGAGAGAGATGGAGCAAAGGCAGGTATTATCCTCTAAAGTCACAACTTTCTGACTTAAAGACGACAACGAAAAGCACAATTTCCTCTAGCGTAAAGGGATGAACCTTTGCTTAGAAACACCAAAAAAAGGCCCAATTTAAGGAAATGATTACAACAATCGTTTTATTATTTATACCCCGCCCATCTGGGTGGGGTTCTACAGCCACTCTGGGCGGCTCCCAATATTAAAAAAACACAATAAAATGCCAAACATTTACAAACTTCCCTAAACAGGGCTGCTTTCAAATGTCTCCTAAAAGTCAGATAGTTGTTTATATCCTTGGCATCTGATGGGAGGGCGTTCCACAGGGTGGGCGCCACCACCGAGAAGGCCCTCTGCCTGGTTCCCTGCAACCTCTCTTCTCGCAAGGAGGGAACCCCCAGAAGGCCCTTGGGAGATGGACCCCGGTGTCCGGGGTGGAGACGCTCCTTCAGGTCTACTGGGCTGTTTAGGGCTTTCAAGGTCAGCACCAACCCTTTGAATTGTGCTTGGAAATGTACTGGGAGCCAATGTAGGTCCTTTCAGGACCAGTGTTATATGGTCTTGACGGCCGCTCCCAGTCATCAGTCTAGCTGCCCCTAGAAAACCTTGCAATGGCTGCCCCACCTACAACCAAGGCACGGCCAAGCTCCTCTCCATCAGTTTGCAAAGCCCTGAGCGACTCAGGGGGCAACCGAGCTCTCCCAGCACAGCTCGATTGCTGAGACCGCCCTGTCTGACGGCGAGAAACTGAGTCTCTGGTTTCATCCGCCCTGTCCTGTGGAACTCCCTGCCACCGGAGATTCCAGCAGGCGCTTCCGCTGCCGACTCTTGAAGCTTCCCATGCAAGTAGGGAAGCCTAGAATCATAGAATCCTAGAGTTGGAAGAGACCACAAGGGCCATCCAGTCCAACCCCCTGCCAAGCAGGAAACACCATCAAAGCATTCTTGACATATGCCTGTCAAGCCTCTGCTTCAAGACCTCCAAAGAAGGAGACTCCACCACACTCCTTGGCAGCAAATTCCAGGTGGAATCTTCTTTCTTGTAGTTTGAATCCGTTGCTCCGTGTCCGCTTCTCTGGAGCAGCAGAAAACAATCTTTCTCCCTCCTCCGTATGACATCCTTTCATATATTTGAACATGGCTATCATATCACCCCTTAACCTTCTCTTCTCCAGGCTAAACATACCCAGCTCCCTAAGCCATTCCTCATAAGGCATTGTTTCCAGGCCTTTGACCATTTTGGTTGCCCTCCTCTGGACACGTTCCAGCTTGTCAGTCTCCTTCTTGAACTGTGGTGCCCAGAACTGGACACAATACTCCAGGTGAGGTCTGACCAGAGCAGAATACAGTGGTACTATTACTTCCCTTGATCTAGATGCTATACTCCTATTGATGCAGCCCAGTATTGCATTGGCTTTTTGAGCTGCTGCATCACACTGTTGACACATGTCAAGTTTGTGGTCTACCAAGACTCCTAGGTCCTTTTCACATGTACTGCTCTCAAGCCAGGTGTCTCCCATCCTGTACTCACCTCGTCATAGACGCTCTCGATCTCGTTGAGGAGGCTCTTGGAGCGCAGGGCCTTGGTGTCGTTCTGCTTGAAGTTGACGGCCTGGTGGTCGAGGGACTTGAGGTAGGCCTTCTCGTACTGCTCCCGCCAGATCTTGTTGAAGCCCTGCTGGGCCTCCCGCCATTCCTCCTCCTTCGCTTTCAGCCTGCAGAATGGGGGGGGGAGGAGGAGGAGGCGAAGGTGAGGCTGCGGGAAGACGCGGGAGCCAAGCGCAACCCAGGCACCCCCCTCCTTTCCCCCCGGTTTTTAAAATATACAAATAAATACATAAATAACAAAATGCATACATTGGTAACTTCGATGTGGATCAAATAATATCAGACTTCAAAAAAATCTTTCATCTCAACATGTGCAAAAAGAAGAAGGGAACAGAAAAAGACAAAACAAAGAATAACAAAAACAAATAAAATAAAAAAATTCTTTCAGTAGCACCTTCAGTAGACCAACTAAGTTTTTATTTACAACCACCAGACTTAACATGGACACTGGTACCAGAGCCTGCAATAAACCCAGATGCCAACTTTGCTGCCACATACACCCGGACAGATCGTGAAGCTGAGGCTCCAATACTTTGGCCACCTCATGAGAAGAGAAGACTCCCTGGAAAAGACCCTGATGCTGGGAAAGATTGAGGGCACTAGGAGAAGGGGACGACAGAGGACGAGATGGTTGGACAGTGTTCTCGAAGCTACGAACATGAGTTTGACCAAACTGCGGGGGGCAGTGCAAGACACGAGTGCCTGGCGTGCTATGGTCCATGGGGTCACGAAGAGTCGGACACGACTAAACGACTAAACAACAACACCTGGACAACATCATTACTGGCCCCAACAACATCCAACATACCATCTCAGGACTATTTAATTGCTCATCTTCTAACATTGTGTATGCCATCAAATGCCAACAGTACCCTTCAGCTCTCTATATTGGACAAACAGGCCAAACCCTACGCCAAAGGATAAATAGACATAAATCTGACATCAGGAACCACAAGACAGAGAAACCAGTAGGAGAACACTTCAATCTCCTAGGACATTCTATACAAGATCTCAAAGCAGCTGTTTTATTACAGAGAAATTTCAAGAACAGACTGGAAAGAGAAGTTGCTGAATTGGAACTCATTACCAAGCTTAAAACCATGGAGCCACCTGGGATGAACAAAGACATAGGATTCTTATCTCATTATGCATGATCAAGCTTTCTTTAGCGCCTCAGCTTTTGCTTTCCCCCCGCAGGACCTATTGCAGTCATCAGCAGTCATTAACAGCCATCAACAGGTTTACCACTCCCATCAGCCCATCACCCATTCCCACCCACCCCCACCACCCTCTGTATATACGGTATATAAGGGTCTGACTCTTCTGTTTCAAGTGCATCTGAAGAAGTGTGCATGCACACGAAAGCTCATACCAAAATAAAAACTTAGTTGGTCTTTAAGGTGCTACTGAAGGAATTTTTTTATTTTGCTTTGACCAACACGGCTACCTACCTGTAACAAAAGCAAATAAAAAAGATTCAATCAGCATCGTCTGTTAGATACAATTCAATAGGATTCAGTCGTGTCGTGGCCTTTCTCATATATACCTTTACCTATGGACTGAATCTCTCTCCTTACTTTATTTATTGTGATGTGGTGGACTTCCATCTACCTTGTAACAGTTCATTTCATCTTACTAAAAAAATTCCCCGGTATTTAATATTTTCCCCTCATCTTGGTATGAGGAAACGATGTGCCCCTATTTACGGAGTTACTCCAAACATAACGAAATCTTAGAGGTGGAACCTGCTTTCCTTAATTAATTGCTGAGGCATTCCCACTCTTTTTTGAAATATTATCTATTGACTTATTTCTTATGGCTTCTGTTGTTTTCAGAATGGGGAGCCCCCCCCCCTCCTACCGGGGAGGAGGAGGGACGGCTCACCTCTTGAGGACGATGGGGACGGCCGAGAGCGGATTCTTCTTGAGGCTCTCGATGATCTCGGGCGCCTTGTCTCCGTAGATGCGGTAGATGGCTCGCCTCTGGATGACCTCGGAGGTGCCCCCCAAGCAGTCGTCCAGGCGGAACTTCTCCTGGTCCTCCAGGGACATGCGGCTCAGCTTCTTCTGCACGCTCTCCAGCACCCGGATCGTGGCCAGGTTCGTCTCCAGGACCACGTCCAGCTGAGCGGGGGAAGAGCGGGCAATGTGAGATATGGGGGGGGCGCCCCGCGTCAGGAGCATCGGGGAGAAAAACATACTTGGCGGCTTCCTGTCCTCGTGGCGACCCCAGACACCCCAAGATAACGAGATAAAAAAAGATGTTTAAAGATCTTCTCTTTTTAGGGATTTCGGAAAGGGATATACCAAAAGTTCGTTTATGTATCGGGCGGCAGCAGCAAGAATATTGCATGCTCAAAAAGGGAAAGAATTTGCATGCTCAAAGAGCGACATAATATTGCATGATTCGGGAGGAAGTAGGCAGAAAGCTTAATTGGGAGCACCTTCACTCCAATAATGGCTGCGTTGTTCTTTTGCTGGTATCATTAAACACTCTTAAACTGGTAAGGGACAATAATTGCTTTGGTGGTAATAATAATAATAATAATAATAATAATAATTATTATTATTATAACCTGCTCATCTGGCTGGGTTTCCCCAGCCACTCTGGGCAGCTCCCAACAGAACACTAAAAACAGAATAAAACTTCAAACATTAAAAACTTCCCCAAACAGGGCTGCCTTCAGATGTCTTCTAAAAGTCAGGTAGCTGTTTATTTCCTTGGCATCTGACGGGAGGGCGTTCCACAGGGTGGGCGCCACCACCGAGAAGGCCCCCTGCTTGGTTCCCTGCAACCTCACTTCTCGCAGTGAGGGAACCACCAGAAGGCCCTCGGGAGATGGACCCCGGTGTCCGGGGTGGAGACGTTCCTTCAGCTCTACTGGGCTGAGGCTGTTTAGGGCTTTGAAGGGTTATGCATGGCCAAAGGGGGGGGGGGGAGGAAACAGTTTCCCTGAAGCCTGACCCTCCCAGGGATTGAGCCAGGAGGTCCTTCCCCAGCCCCAAGCAAGGGCCCCGAACCTGCCCGCGTTGCTGGGGGCACCCACCTCAAAGCGTTCGTCCTCGCACCGGTGCAGCTGTTCCTCATAGGGGGTCTTCTTTGAGCTGACAAAGGTAGAGTCCTCGGACCAGGAGGGGAAGGAGACCCAGGTGTCGTTCAGGACCTGCAGGGGGCGAGAGGAGCCGCCCTCAGTCCAGGGGAGTCGCCAGGACGCCCCGCCGCTGCCGCTTTCCGCCGATGGCCACCCCCCGGCCTACCTCTTTGCAGATGGCCGTCCTCCCGCTGCACTTGGGCTGCTGGTAGGTTTTGGGCAGCGCCCGGTAGCTGGAGCCAATGCGCTTGCAAGAGGCGTAGTCGATCTCGCGGCAGACACCGTCCCCCGAGCGGTCCGCCATTGGGGAGGCAAAGGAGAGCTCCTTCACCCCCAGGAAGGACTTGAACTGGGCAAACAGCTCCGGGAATTTCCTGCGGGAGGGGAGGAGGGGAGAGGCACCGAACTGGCTACCTTTTGCCTGCGGACTCTGCTATATCTTAAAGAAACTCCCCAGCAGAGGGGCAGGAATGAACGCAACGTTTCTTAACCGAGGGGCAGAATTGTTGCGTGTAAAAAGTGTGCATGGGGGAGAAGGGGGAGCGAATATCTGGGGTATCTTATGCGTAGCTGAGCTGACGTATTTGGCGAGAAACTGAGCTGACGTATTTGGCGAGAGCCAGTGACTTTATCAAGAAATGTAGTCTTTTTATAAGATGCTCAGCTTGGAAACTTGTTCCTGAAGGTTCAGTTCCTGCTACCGCCTCCTACTTTTGCTTTATTTCACATGCCTTTAAACGACCTTAAAGTTATCAATGACACAATTTCCCGGTTTGACGCTTTCTTACGCTAGATAGTTAATAAATATACTGAGGTGGGGGTGTGTGAATTTGCTCGGAGACATCACTTCCCTGCTATGCGTAAATACAGGTGAAACTCGGAAAACTAGAATATCGTCGAAAAGGGCATTTATTTCAGTAACGCAACTTTAAAGGTGAAACCAATATATCAGATAGATGCAGGACATGCAAAGCAAGATACGTCAAGCCTTTATTTGTTGTAGTTGTCATTATTTGTCATTAGGCGGGTCAATTATAAATGGAATGTCATTAATGAAATGTCAAAGCGATGTTTATTTTTGTATTATTGTAACTATTTGTTTGATTACTGTGGAATATCCAAAAGAAAGCATTTGTAAAAATTAAAAAATAAGAAGAAGAAGTTGCATTACTGAAATAAATGCACTTTTCGACGATATTCTAATTTTCCAAGTTTCACCTGTACAAATGACAAGGAAACTGAAAAATTTGGGGGGAAGTGTTCTCCCTAAATCCCTCCCTCCCTCCTCGCCAAGCCAACCAAGAAGCAGCTGCGTGCTTCTGCCCTGCTGCTGGGATTAGCCCCTGCCTGCCTTTCCTCCCCCAAGGGAGATGGGAGGACCCCCCCACAGCCCCACAACTCAATGCGGCCCCGCTTACCCCAGAAAGGGGGTGACCAGCTGGAGAAGCTCGGAGCCCGAAACCAGCTCCTGATTGAAGAGGGCGATGCAGCGGAGGAAGTTCTCGTAGACATCCTGGCTCTTCAGGACTCGCCGCACCTGAGCAGAAGGACCAGCCGGGGGTGGGAGAGGGGGGCAACTTCGGGCTGGGCAGCTCAGTGAGCACCCGCTTGGAAGCTTAGCATTGCAGAGCCGGGAGGGCTTCCTAGGCCTGCCCCCCCCCAGCAGCTAGAGCACCCCCGGCAAACAGCTATTCTGCAAACACCCACCCACCCCACCCCCGCCCTAAAAGCCCTGACCAACTGTTCTGGGGTCTCGGGGAGGGAAAGGCTTGTCTGTTTTCTCCGCCTTTGGCAGAGTACCGCAGGTTGGAGGTTCAGGGGCCCTCCGCTAAGCCCCCCCCCCCCGTCCATGCCTTTTCACACACCCCTGGCCTCCATGCCGGACGACCAACCTTGTCAAAGAAGGAGAACTCCTGCAAGCTCCCGTACTTGCCCACCGCGGCCAGCGAGAGGTCCTTCGTCCCCCGAAGCTTCATCTTCTTCTGTGGGGGGGGGGGAGGCACACATATGTGTGGGCTGGTGCAAGCAGGCTTCTGCATTTTGCAAACCCTGCAAACCCTGAGCGGACCCCGCCGAAATTTGCCAGGCTCCCCTGCCTCCTGGAAATAACACATCGACATACCCCCCCCCCCCCGCGCGGCCAACCTGAGCCCCCCGGCAGGCTCCTCTCGAACCCCCCCCCTCCAGCCCACCCACCTCCGTGTCCCGTTCGGATACCTTGGCTGGGCCGGGCATGGGTCGAAGCAACATGGGCCTGGATCGTTTCTTACTGTGTTCCATGTGCTTCTCGTGCTCAAGTTTGGAGATGTTGTTGGCGCCGCAGGGCCCGTTGCCCGTGAACTGCGGAGAAAGGGGGAGGAGCCTCAGCAAGCAGGTGGAGGGGGGAGGGGAAGGAGGGAGGGAGGGAGAGACGAGGGGCAGCAGCAGGGGGACCCCCACTCCTTTGCAGGGAGGAGGTCCCAGGCTTTGCCCCCGATACTATTTCCAAGGAAAACCCCGTGGTCTCAGAGGGGTTTCCCAGCCGCCCGTCAGTGCCCCCCTCCTGCCACGTACCAGAGACCGCTTTGCCTCGGGGAGGAACTGCCCAAACTCGGAGAGCAGGTCCTCTTGGCCCCGGAAGAGGTTCGCCACCTCGGTGAAGACCTCCTCCTCCGACATGCCCCGGAAGGGGCGGCCTTTGGTGCTCAGCTGTTCTTTCTGAGAAGCGAGAGGGGGGCGGGAGGAGGCGTCAACGGCGGGGCTTGCGGGCAGAGCAGGGGAGGCAAGGGGGGCAGCCCACCCACCCCCCAAAACGGGCACACGAAAAAGGGGGCAGTACTCAGAACTTGCTAAAATGACACGGGTTAATAAGAAACCCATCGATAGATAAGGTTAAGAAGGAATGGGAAGGTTTTTTTAAAAAATTGCTTGGATAAATACGGTTCCAACCAGAACACTTGGTTGTGCTTAGGTTAATTTCGCAGACAGAGGTCTCCCAAAACAGAGACAAATAATTAAATACAGATCAGAAACGGAAGTGGTTGAATTGAAACCGCAAAGAGCAGGCAGAAGTCAACAAACCAACAAATTAAAAAGGGATCCAGTCCAATGCGAACAGAATACCCTGGTACTGGTTTGAATTTACTAAATACTGCTTTTTGTTCAACAGGTAGTTTTAGTTTTATTAATTTTTCGGTTTCATCATTGTGCATTTTTCTTTATTCCTCTTCCCCCCCCCTTCTCTTTCTTTTCTCTCTCTCCTTTTATTTCTTTTATACAATACACATTTATCCTAGATTTCCTGACCATTTAACTACGTATATTGCAACAGCTCTCTTAAGTCTAAGAATATCTAACGTAAGATTAGATTATCTTTCTTTTTGCTTTTTGTATGTAGTGTTTGCTGTGGAAATGAAATGATAATAATAAAATAAAATAAAATAAAATGGTGGCAGCTTATTCCAGGTAGGGTGAGGCAGCCCACAGCCCCACCCCGTACACCAAGCAGGGTTGTGTTTTGGGTTTTTTTGTTTCCTGACCCCTGAACGCCATGGGGAGAGAGGAGAGCTTTCACCTGGTACGTGTGAAGGATCTCCAAGAAAGACCGGTAGATCTCAGGGTGGTCCAGAAAGCGGGTCTTGATCTTGTTGACGTAGCTGATGGCATTGTTGAACTCCACCGAGTCCGACTCCAGAGGCACCTGCAGCCGGCAGTCGTCCTTGCAGGGCTGTTGTTGCTGCTGCTGCTGTTGTTGTTGCTGCTGGGGTTGCTGGTGGCAGAAGTCCTCCGGGCAGTCGCCGTGGTTGTGGGCGTTCTCCTGGCAGTAGTGCAGGATGAGGCCGGAGCCAGAGAGGGGACTTTGGACGGGGTCCAGGGACACCTAGGTGGAGAGATGGAGAGAGAGGGAGCCGGGTGTCAGGGGCAGCTGAGCACAGGGCGGGGGGCGAAAGCAGCTGCCCTTCCGCCTGGATGGTCCTCGTTGCCTTGCACCCATGTTGAAGGGGGGCTGAGCTGGATGACCCCAAGGTCCCTTCCAACTGTGAAGCTCTGATGCCCACCTGCCCCTTCCTCTGCCCCCCGTGCCAGCTGCTCCTCGTCCTGCGCGGAGACAAACTTTTTCAGCAAACTTTTTCAGCAGGTTCACTGTCCCTCAGACTTTGGGGGGCTGGACTACATTTTGGGGTTCAGGTCAAAGCTTTTTTTAGTTTTTTTAGGGAGGAAAAGACAATTTTTTCAGATTTAGAAGGCTAGTTTGGCCCGCGGACCATAGTTTGCCGACCTCTAGCTGAGATGGGTCTGAGCAGAGCTTCCAAGGGCCTTCAAAGCACAGCAAGGGAGCACCTGCTTGGCGTGCAGAAGGGCTTGTAATGTATTTAAAATTAAGGCCCCTCTATACCTTTCCTACCTCTGTGGCCCCTCTATTACAAGTAATGCTTGTAATGTATTGAAAATTAAGTTAAAAATTGGACTACTTAAGAAAAATAAGAGAAAATACATGGGGCAGTTGAAAAAGACTGAAAATGGTTAACCATGGAAGGGTGGAGGGGAGTGTAAAGCAGGGGTCCCCAAACTAAGGCCCGGGGGCTGGATGCGGCCCATTCGCCTTCTAAATCTGGCCTGCAGACGGTCCAGGAATAAGCATGTTTTTACATGAATAGAATGTGTCCTTTTATTTAAAATGCATCCCTGGGTTATTTGTGGGGCATAGGAATTCGTTCATTTATTTTTTTTTCAAAATATAGTCCAGCCCACCACAAGGTCTGAGGGACAGTGGACTGGCCCTCTGCTGAAAAAGTTTGCTGGCCCCTGGTCTAAAGATTCAGGGAATCCTAAATGCTGATAATTACAGGTGAAACTAGGAAAATTAGAATATTGTCAAAAAGTGCATTTATTTCAGTAAAGCACCTTATTATTTTTTATTTCCCTTTTAATTTTTACAAATGCTTTCTTTTGGAAATTCCACAGGAATCAAACAAATAGTTACAATAATACAAAAATAAACATCGCTTTGACATTTCATTAATGACATTCCATTTATAATTGACCCGCCTAACGACAAATAATTACAATTACATCAAATAAAGGCTTGGCATATCCTGCTTTGCATGTCATGCATCTATCTCATATATTGGTTTCACCTTTTTAAGTTGCGTTACTGAGATAAATGCACTTTTCGACGATATTCTAATTTTCAGTTTCACCTGTATGTCTACTGCTTGAATTTAAATGCGTAGTGTAAAACTGAATAAAAAAAGATTTTTTTAAAACAGGTGGGGGGGATAAATCTCC
This sequence comes from Zootoca vivipara, assembly GCF_965207765.1. Lineage (NCBI taxonomy): Eukaryota > Metazoa > Chordata > Lepidosauria > Squamata > Lacertidae > Zootoca > Zootoca vivipara. The sequence continues at coordinate 95,644,867 of NC_142589.1, read as the reverse complement.
CCGTAGAAACGAGTGGAAATGGTCCAAAAAACCCCAAGCCCGCTTCCTGGTCTAACCTGGCTGGCCAGAGGCGACTGGATGCTCAGCTTCCCATTCTTGGGGATCTCAATCCGGTAGCCCAAAGGGAGGAAGGCGTTGAAACCGATGATGAGGTCGGGGTGCTCATGGAACAGCTGTGAGACACGCCGGATGACGCCGGGGGTGTCAATGCTGAAGACAAGGGGGGTGGGGTTAGGAGCAGGGTGGATAAAAAAAACACAATGATTTTTTAAAAAATAAAATAAAGTAAAATTATTTTAATTTTTTGTTTAAATCGGATTTTTAAAACAAAATCCTTTTGGAGGAAAAACATTTCTAAAGGTTTTCTATTCAAGTTACATTATAGTCCAAAGGCTATTCGTCAGGAAAGAAGGATTTGTTTTAAGCTTTTCATGGGCGCGAAAACTCGGCCTAAGTTTTTTTTAATTGTATAACCACATCAGTTAACAAACATGGATACATATGCTATAACATTGTTTCAGTTAAATAAATTGTTTAAATTGTTACTAAGGAAGCGATTTTTTTAAAAAAAAATTGTTTAGCCACATCAGTTAGCAAACATGGATACATAGGCTATAACGTCGTCATTTTTGTTCAAATTGCTATTAAGGAAATGATTGTTTTTCTCCTTCCAATAAAGTACAGCAGAAACGTTTTCCAAATGTAAACAGTTAACTCAGTGTTTTTTTTCCCCTGGGGGGGACGCATACCCCTAAACATTTTGTGAATCTAGTTTGGGCCTCATTGAGGGGCAGTATTTCAATATGAGTAGGAAAATGAGAGCTCCCCTAAAACATTTGGGGTGGGGTGGGGAGCACTGAGTTAACTTATTAAACCTCACCATAATTTCATAATTCTCTGTCTATGTATTTCTAACAGTAGAACCAAATTGGTAATTTTTGAGAAGGGCTGTAAAAACGACTCTGAAAATTGATGATTCCAAAAACAAAAACTTCATCTGTAAATATTAAGACAATACCAGCAAGAATGAGTCTTTCTGTAAAAAAAAAAAATAACGATGATGATGTAAATCAAGCCTTACTGACTAACGATTTGAATCAATTTGATTTAAATCAAATCCACCATGGTTAGGACCGAGGCAGGACCCCAAATGAGGGTGGGCAAGGAAGCCCGACTCCGATTCCTCTCGTTTCCGTCCTCCGGTTTCTTTTTTTTTTAATAAATATTTTTATTAAGTTTTTGCATACATTCCATACATCATTTAACATTCCTTCACATCTTAAACAATCTTTTTGGACTTCCCTCAGCCACGCCTAAAGATTTCCACTCATCCTAACTTCTTCTTGTATTCCGTAATTCTGACGAAGTGTGCATGCACACGAAAGCTCATACCAAAATAAAAACTTAGTTGGTCTTTAAGGTGCTACTGAAGGAATTTTTTTTATTTTGCTTCGACTCAGACCAACACGGCTACCCACCTGTATCCGTAATTCACTATTACTTTAAAAAAACAATGATCATTTTTTACTCTTTTAACTTTTTCCTGTTTCATATACAGGTGAAACTCAGAAAATTTGAATATTGTCAAAAAGTACATTTATTTCAGTAATGCAACTTATTATTTTTTCTTTTTCTTTTAATTTTTATAAATGCTTTCTTTTGGAAATTCCACAGGAATCAAACAAATAGTTACAATAATACAAAAGTAAACAAAAATAAACATCGCTATGACATTCCATTTATAATTGACCCGCCTAACGACAAATAATTAAAATTACAACAAATAAAGGCTTGGCATATCTTGCTTTGCATGTCATGCATCTATCTCATATATTGGTTTCACCTTTTAAGTTGCGTTACTGAAATAAATGCACTTTTCGATGATATTCTAATTTTCCAAGTTTCACCTCTACAAGCGTAATTTTTTGTTTACAATTGTCTTTCAAATGTTTCTCCAATTTAGTCCAATCCTTCAAGAACCTCTGGTCACGCTGCTTTCAGATTCTCCCTGTCATCTTGTTTGAAGATGTCAAAATCCGCCGCCGGCCAGGAAGCTTCCTGGGTTTGGGGGGCTGAGTAAAGATGGGGAGAAGGGGCCTGGACCCCTTCTGAACATGTTACCTCTGGCTCTTGAACTCCTTCATGATCTCCAGGAATCCATTGTAAGTGGCCGGGTCACTGCCAAAGCGGATCTTCACCTGGTCCAGGTAGGAGAGGGCGTCCTCGACCTGCGGGAGATTTATTTTAAGGGAAGGCAGAGGTGGCTGCTCGCAAGCAGCCCTCCCCGTGGCTCTGAGGCTCTGGGTGCGGGTTCAGCCTCCAACAGCGCCCCCCCCGGTACCCCCGCCCGAATCCCTGGCGAGCCCCTGCTGCTGGCCTATGTAGGCAGCACCGAGCAAGGTGGGCCGGCGTTCGGTCCGACTAGCTTCCCGTTTAGATCAGCCCTTTAAATTGAGTAGCATCGTCGGTTTGCTTTGTAACACACACAAAACCCCAATAACTTTTAATAATAATAATAATAATAATAATAATTCAGAAGCATGAGGACTAGAATCTTAGGGGAAGGACTTTGCAGGCAGAAGGTCGCAGGGTAGGACTGGAGCCAGCAAGGGACATTTTCAAGCAGGAAGGAGGTTTGAGGAGGGGTATAAAATGAGGCACGTCCATTTCCGAGAAAATTATTATTATTATTTTTATCCTCACAACAACCCTGTGGTAGGCTAGAAGGCAGTGACTCACCCCCAAGGCTACCCAGTCAGCTGAGTAGGGGTAATAATAATAATTTGTCACTTATATGCTGCCTATCTGACTGGGTTAACCCCAGCCGCTCAAGAAGTTAAAACACAGCAACGTCTGGCCTCTCAGGTGCTAGTTGGAGACTCTAAGCCAGGCACCCCCAGACTCGGCCCTCCAACTGTTTGGGGGAGTACAACTCCCATCATCCCTAGCTGTAGTCCCAAAACAGCTGGAGGGCCGAGTCTGGGTGTGTGTCTGCTCTAACCAGTAGGCCACACTGCTGATGGGAGGGAAGCGGGAGGGGAGGCAGATTCCTGATAGCAACAGCACCCTCCGCTTTCAAACAGGGCTGTGGGGTGGCGCCCCCTTTTATGGGTCCAGAGACCCCGAAACGCAGCCCCCCACTAGGCTTCGGCTCCCCCTTCCCGGTTGAGCCCAAACCGAACCTGCCTCTTTGCCCCCCCCCAGCCCCCTCTTACAAGGCTGCAAATCCTCACCCACAAATCCTCACCAAGCAAGCCCCACTCTATGGCGGCCACAGACTGCTGAGTAAGTGCTCGCAGGATTGGTCTGGAAGTAATCCAGATTAAATGTGCAGGAAGCTGGCAGATAAATCGCTCTGCTCTCTGCAGCTACATCTGCATTTTGAAGTGGGGGGGGGGGAGGAAATAGATCTATGTGCCCTCGACTGAAAATCTCTTATTCTTTATGGTCCGGAATCAGTTCTCCCGCGACTGTATTTATTTGGATCGGCGTTTTTGCAGATCGGCCCCAGCCGTGCCTACTCTGCGGCAGGTCCTACTGAGTTCAGTGGGCCTTACTCCCAGGAAAGTGGGGCCAGGCCTTCAGAGGGGATTTACAATGTGAAAAATAAAGTTAAATGGAAAGACTGATGGGGGGGGGAACCCAACGTTTTAAACGCGTCATCCCCCAATTGGCGCACGTTCGACTTGTGCATAATTCAGCTATATGCGCAATCTTTATTAATTATTAATTAAAAACCGCAAAAACTACAAAATAAATAAAAAGTGGGGTGGAAAATGGGTGGGTTTCCATGGGAGGGGAGATTATATTACTATTATTACTATTATTACTATTATTATTATTATTATTATTATTATTATTATTATTATTATACCACCCTATACCCACAGGTTTCAGGGTGATACACAGAACAAAATCAGACTAGAAAACCACAAAATACATAATCAAAATAAAAACACCAGCCCAATAACCTCCCCCCCCCCTTGGCAATCCCACCCACCCTTGAGCCCCTATGCATCCTGATTATATGCAGTTTGGCTTGGGGCCTGACCGCCACCCCCCAGAACGCAACTTCCCACGTAAATTATAGGTTTACTGTATATGTTTAACAGCAACAACCACAATATGTCCCCATCAACTGTTTCAAACACAGAGTTCTCCATAGGGGAATGAATTGAAATAATTCCATGTATGCGTGGACACAACATTTAGCCATATCTAATTAAAGGTATTCCCCCCCCTTTTTTTTTTATTACTTGAAAGCTGAATTTCCAAGTGGTATTGGAGGAAGCCAGAGAGGAAGCTTCGCGAATGAGTGTCCTTTAATGCGGGTATTCATAATTTGGGTGCACCCCAAACAGCTAATACTCAAGAGTAGCACCGTTGAAATTAATGGTTCCATTAATTTCAGGGGATCTAAGGTGGATGCAAAGCAATGGAGAGGAACTTGGGGGGGGGGGGAAGGCAAAGAAAGGAGGGTTGGGGGGTGCCAGTTAACGCCTGCATCTATTACCCATAATGCAAACCATTGGGAAGAAAGGAGAAAGTGAGAGGCGAGTTCAAAGGTTTCCCAAGAGAGTCTGAATCTTAGGGTTGTGGGTTCGAGCCCTGAGTTTGGCAAAAGTTTCCTGCATTGCAGGGGGCTGGACTGGATGGCCCTTGCAAATTTACAATTCTATTATTCTACCTCTGTTAGATAAATGCATTTATCTACCAAAAAGGGACTGGGATACACTAGGGAAGCTTTTAAGGTATGATGTTTTACCAATGTTTTAATGTTTTGTAATTTGCTGGAAGCGACCCAGAGAGGCAACTCAGTCAGATGGGTGGCATATAGTAATAACAATTATTATTATCATCAACGGATGAAACAAAAAACTGGAGAGAGGGAAGTTTTAGGCTGGGGGTGTTTCCATACAGCAATATAATGCAAAGGAGGGGAGGGGGTGTTTGGGGAAGAAAGGAAAGGGGCTTTTGCAAGGAGGTCTGCAATGGGGTTGGTCTAATGCATGCAGCTATTATTTATCAGAAGAAGAAGAAGATGATAATGGGGTGGGGGTGGTCTACAGCTATTATTTATCATAACAATAACAATAATAATATCCTCAATTGAATGGGGTCACATGCAGCTATTAATAATAATAATAATAATATACTCAATGGGTGTGGGGGTCATCTAATGCATGCAGCTATTATTTATCATAACAATAATGATAACAATCATAATATACTCAATTGGATGGGGTCATCTAGGCATGCAGCTATTAGTAATAATAATATACTCAATGGGGGTGGGGGGAGTCATCTAATGCATACATCCAGGAAGAAGAAGAAGAAGAAGAAGAAGAAGAAGAAGAAGAAGAAGAAGAAGAAGAAGAAGAAGAAGAAGAAGAAGAAGAAGAAGAAGAAGAAGAAGAAGATACTATACTCGGGGCAGCCCAACCTATAAAAACACCACATCAAAACACAAAAAACAAAAAAAGCCAAGCTACATGGTGGTTGTCAAGACCTATTTGCAAACTTCTCCTGGCGTGGGGAAGAGTGCAAAAAAACTCGTCTCCATCCTTATTTGCCCCCCTTTGCAAAGGAGGAGGAGGAGAGGTAAGGAAACCTTTTTCCTTCCTTTCTTTTTTTTGGGGGGGGGGGGATTTTTGTGCTAAGCTCTTTTCCTGCCCATGCCTGAGGATGCAGCCTCCCTTGAGGGGGGGGTATCTTTCCTCTAGCAAGAGCTGCAGGAGGGGAGAGGGTGGGGTGGGGGGTGTCTCTGTGCCCATTCGCCCCCCCTGCAGGAGGGGGGAGACCCCACCCCCACCCCATATTGGGGGGTCTTTTTGTGTGGGGGGGTGTTAAAGGCCCCCCTCCTATGTGTGGGGGTGGCCCCCTCCCCCCCAGACTTACGTGGACGGGGAGCTTCTCCGAGGTGGGGGGCGCCGCTCCCCCCATCCTGCCCCCCATCCTGGGCCCCCCGCCGCTGCTCCCCCGGCCGCCGCCGCCGCCGCCCCCCGCCGCCATGTTGGGGCGCCTCCGCCTCCCCTCAGCCCCGCGGCCGCGCGCGCGCTCTCGCGTCAGCACGCAGCACGTCGCTCAACGTCCTCAGGCTGGGCGGGGAAAGCAAAGGGAGGGGAAGCGGAACCTTTCTGGCGAGGGGATGAGGGAGGCGGCCGGAAGGGGAAAGGGACCGGACCGAGGAAAAAAGCCCCGGATGGGAGGGAGGAAAGAAGAGAGAAGGAGAAGGCTAGAGTGGGCCCGGCCAGAGGGGAGCAGTAGAGAGAGGAGGGAGGGAGCGGGAAGAGAGGTAGGAAAGGGGGTGGAGTCGCAAGGGAGAGGGAGATAGGAAAAGGGAAGAGTGACACACACGGACACAGAGGTACGGTAAATAGTGATGGGTTCTGGGTAGGGAAAGGGCCATAAGGGAAGATAGAGGTAGGAAAGGGTTAGAGGGGCCACAGAGGTAGGAAAGAGGTAGAGGGGCCACAAAAGTAGGTAAATTATTTTGAGAATTATAAGAACAGAACTACCTAACAAAATAAAAAAATCCTTCCAGTAGCACCTTAGAGGCCAACGAAGTTTGTCATTGGTATGAGCTTCCGTGTGCATGCACACTTCTTCAGATACTTTGAAGCAGAAGTCACCAGACCCTTATATATGGTGAAAGGGTGGGGAGGGGTATTGCTCAGAAGGGTGGTGGGAATGGGAAATACACTCATGCTCTTTATTCAGCTTGTAGTAGCAAAAGGAGAAGAAGATAATGGCTCTTTCCCGAAAACGTCTGCTTATACAGTGGTACCTCGGTTTGCAACCGCAATCCGTTCCACGGAGGCGGTTGCTCGCCGAAGGTATGCTTCTGCGCGTGCGTGAAGCGCCAATAGAGAGCTTCTAGTGAACACGCGCACTGCGCGGATCGTTTCTGCACACGCGCTACGCAGATCACTTATGCGCATGCGCGAGCTGCGCAGATCGCGTCTGCGCATCCGACGCTGCGGAACCCGGATGTAAACACTTCCGGGTCTGCGGCAGTCGCTCCCCGAAGCGGTCGCTCGCTGAGGTAGGTGTAAACCGAGGTTTGACTGTATTCATTATCATTCATTCACGGGGACTATCATTCTGCCCTGCCAAATCCCAACACATGATTCAGTTCTGCGGGGACCTGGAAGCATTTTTCCGCCGTTTACGCCTGAAGGAGTATTTTCATCACACACAAGAACAAGACAAAGTAGAACAAACTACATCCCCACAACACAACACCTCTCAACTTACTGGGGAACAACCATCACCCTCCAAACGCATCAATGAACAGAACATTGACCACCAACTACCACCGAAAAGAAGTTACACAAAAAGGGACTCCACATGGACCCCTCCTGATGGACGCAATACCACACTAGATCTGTACATCGAATGCTTCCGCCACAGAATCCAAACGGATGTGACCAGAAAACACCATCGCTTACAACAAAATCTAAACCATGCTGAAAGGAGAGCCATAGAAAATCTCAGGAACAACCCAGACATTATAATTAAAGAGGCAGACAAGGGTGGAGCTGTCGTCATCATGAACAAAACTGATTACATCCAGGAGGCCCACAGACAACTTTCCAATACTGCCTTTTACATGAAATTGGACTCAGACCCCACACAAGCATACAAAAAAGAACTGAACAAGATTATTAAGGAGCTACCCCTACACATCCAAGAACAGATCCTCACAAACACACCAGCGGAACCTCGGCCAGGAACTTTCTATCTTCTACCCAAAATACACAAACCAGGAAACCCAGGACGCCCCATCATCTCAGGTATTGGCACCATTACAGTGGGTGTTTCCGGCTATATGGACTCTGTTCTGAAACCATATGCTATCAGTGCTCCCAGCTACGTACGTGACACCACAGATTTTCTGAGGAAAATACAATATTTGAACAATCTTCCTAACAATACTATACTAGCCACTATGGATGTGGAATCTCTATATACCAACATCCCACACAATGATGGTTTACAAGCCATAAGGAACACCATTTCAGATAAAACCACAGCGGACTTTGCTACCAAACTCTGCCACTTTGTCCTTACCCACAACCACTTCAAATTTGGTGATGACCTGTTCCTCCAGATCAGCGGCACAGCCATGGGCACCCGCATGGCCCCACAGTATGCCAACATCTTCATGGCAGATTTAGAACAACGTTTCCTTAACTCCTACCCACTCAAACCTCTCCTGTACCTGCGATACATTGACGATATTTTTATTATCTGGACACATGGACAACAGACCCTGGAAACCTTCCACCAGACATTCAATGACTTTCACCCCACCATCAACCTAACAATGAACCAATCTATGCAAGAAATACATTTTTTGGACACTACTATAAAAATACAGGATGGACATATAGACACCACCTTATACAGAAAACCAACTGACCGACAAACATATCTACATGCTTCTAGCTACCATCCCAAACATACCAAACAATCCATCGTATACAGCCAGGCCTTACGTTACAACCGCATCTGTTCCAACTCTACAGACAGAGAATCTCACCTAAGAGATCTACAGCAAACCTTTTTAGAACTAAAATATCCACCTGATGAAGTTAAACAACAGATCAACAGAGCCAGACAGATACCTAGAGAGAACCTGCTGCAAGACAGACCCAAAAAAGAAAATAACAGAACACCACTAGTCATCACATACAGCTCCCAAGCTAAAACAGTACAACGCATCATCAGAGATCTACAGCCTCTCCTGGACAATGACAGCTCTCTTTCTCAAGCTCTGGGAGGAAGACCTTTCATTGCCTACAGACAGCCACCCAATCTTAAACAACTCCTCACCCACAATAATACAACCACCAGACTTAACATGGACACTGGTACCAGAGCCTGCAATAAACCCAGATGCCAACTTTGCTGCCACATACACCCGGACAACATCATTACTGGCCCCAACAACATCCAACATACCATCTCAGGACTATTTAATTGCTCATCCTCTAACATTGTGTATGCCATCAAATGCCAACAGTGCCCTTCAGCTCTCTATATTGGACAAACAGGCCAAACCCTACGCCAAAGGATAAATGGACATAAATCTGACATCAGGAACCAGAAGACAGAAAAACCAGTAGGAGAACACTTCAATCTCCCAGGACATTCTATACAAGATCTCAAAGTAGCTGTCTTACTACAAAAGAATTTCAGAAATAGACTGGAAAGAGAAGTTGCTGAATTGCAACTTATCACCAAGCTCAAAACCATGGAGGGACCTGGTTTGAACAGAGATATCGGATTCTTATCTCATTATACATGATAAGCGATCTTCAGCCATCTCAACCCTTGCTTTTTCATGCAAAACCATTTGCAGTCGTTTGCGGTCATCAACAGCTATCAGTCAGTCAATCACCCATTTCCACCACCCTTCTGAGTGATCCCCCCTCCCCCTCCCCACCCCTCCCCACCCCTTCTCTACATAAGTGCCTGGAAACTTCCATTTCACTGTATCTGAAGAAGTGTGCATGCACACGAAAGCTCATACCAAAATAAAAACTTAGTTGGTCTTTAAGGTGCTACTGAAGGAATTTTTTTTATTGTATTCATTATGTACACAATGGACCATGGGTGATTGGCTACTTCAGGCTACACCTGTAGGCCAATCAAGTTGCGAATTCACTTCTGCCAGCAGCCTGATTGGCTGCTCCTGCAGGCCAATCAGGTTGCCGATTCACTTCCACCTGGTGCTGGATTGGGTGGCTCCTGTGGACCAATCAGACTGCTGCATTCTGGACCCTATTGTTCTAGGATTCAGCTCAGTACATAACAGAATGGGTGCTTGGCTGATAGGTGGGGTAAACCTGTGGACTGTTAACGGCTGCAATTGGCCTTACAGGAAAAAGCAAGGGGTGAGATGACTAAAGATAGCTTTGTCATTTGTAATGAGATAAGAATCCAATGTCTTTATTCAGACCAGGTCTCTCCATGGTTTTAAGCCTGGTAATAAGTTGCTGAATTGTCAATCACCCATTCCCACCACCCTTCTAAGCAATACCCCTCCCCACCCTCCCACTATATATCAGGGTCTGGTGACTTCTGTTTCAGTGTATCTGAAGAAGTGTGCATGCACACGAAAGCTCATACCAATGACAAACTTCGTTGGTCTCTAAGGTGCAACTGGAAGGATATTTTTTTATTTTGTTTCGACTATGGCAGACCAACACGGCTACCTACCTGTAACTAGAACTGCCTAAATTGTATTGAAATTTATTCATGTATGCGACTACAGCCGCAAGAATGTTACTGGCTCAAAAATGGAAAGAGGCAGAAGTCCCAGCAAAGGGAGAATGGATACAAAAACTTATGGAATATACAGAAATGGCGAAACTTACCGGAGGGAAAAAAATCAAGTTAACAAACTTTTTATAAAAGAATGGAAATGGTTTATTGAATATTTACAGATAAATTGTAAACAGATAAGAGCATTGGCAGGATTATTGTAATAACCTGCAGTTTCATAAGAGTACTGGGGTACCTCGACTTACGAAGACGATCTGTTCTGCGGCCGTCTTCAGTTGTGGAAGTCTTCAGTTGTCGAAGCGCCGCTTCTGTGTATGTGTGAAGCGCGATTTCACGCTTCTGCGCAATGCATCGACCGCGTGTGCCGCTTTGCGCAGGCGCAGAACGCGCACAGGGCGAAAAGACTTCCGGGGTTGTCGACTTCGGAAGCCGAAACCTTCGGAAGTCGAATCGTTTGGATGCCGAGGTACCACTATTTATTTAAGGTAGATGAATAAATGAGCAAATTAATTTAATTTGGAAATGCAGAAGATATTGAAAATAAATTTAAGGGACTGCAGAAATGGGGGAAAAGGAAGTCAAGCTTTGAAATGTTAAAATGATCGTAAAATCAGTGAAATGTATAAACCTGAAAAGCATAAATAACATTTAAAAAGTAAGGAACAGAAAAGGGTAGAGGGACCTTAGAGATAGGAAAAGGGAAGAGTGATCAGCATAGGAGCTAACTCCGAGGTGCCGAGGGGTATTATTATTACTGTATTTAGTTGTTGTTGTTATTATTATTATTATTAATTCACTGTATATACTGACCTTTATTGGGCAGTTTACAGCATTAGTAACCCATTTCAGAACATCAACAATAACCACATCATGGAAAGCAGGCTGACGGACAGCCTAATAATAAAATAGTCATCATAAATAACCAGCCCTCCTCTTCCACAGGCCGTAGATTATTGACTAGTCATAGGCCTGGGGTAAAGAGGATTGCTTTTGCCTGGCACTTGAAGACATGACGCGATGGCGGCAGGCGGGCCTCTCTGGGGAGAGAATCCGGCAACTGGGGAGCCACCACCAAAAAGACTCCGTTTTCTTGTTGCCACCCTGGAGCACTCCCAGGCCAGTAGTTATTGGTGTTTATACTACATTTTTTAGATTTGCCTTGAGAGAGTCTTTGAACCTCTTTTGTTGAACACCAACGTTACGCTTTCCATTTTTAAGTTCGGAATAAAATAGTTGCTTTGGAAGACGATCATCAGGCATCCGCACAACATGACCAGTCCAACGAAGTTGATGTTGAAGAATAATCGCTTTGATATGGGTGATCTTTGCTTCTTCCAGTACACTGACATTCGTTTGCCTGTCTTCCCAAGTGATGTGTAAAATTTTCCGGAGACACCGTTGATGGAATCTTCCGAGGAGTTGGAGATGGCGTTTATAAGTGGTCCACAATACACAAGCATGCAGTAAGGTTGGTAGTACAATAGCTCTGTAAACAAGCTTTTGGGTTTCCTGGACCCAGAAACAAACCGGCAGCCAGTGCAATGGGGCCAGAATTGGTCTCCTGTGATAATTTAACAGCACAGAGCAGAAACTGACCTTGCTACCACCTCCCTCAAAGTCCCTTCCCCTTACGCAATCCTGCAGATCTGCGAGAGCTTGTTGTTGGGGTGGCTGTGCCCGGTCTGGGATGCGTGGTCCCCCCGGCGCCCCAGCTGCCCGTCCTCGTCCTCCTCTCCGCCGGTCCTCCGAGACATCACTCTGCACGTGGCTGTCATGCCACCCAGCGGGTCATAGCGAGAGCTGGCTGGCGGTGGGCGGAGGAACCTCTCCCGGATGAGGTAGCCGAGTCTTGTCGCTGCCACAAAGCCGTCCAGCGTCGGCATGATCCTGGTCACCCTCGCGTGCACAAGCTGGACAGCCAACAGGGCCCCTGGAGGTGCCAATAAACATACTGTGAAATGTCTGCCTACCTAGAGTTTCCCGAACTCGGGTCCCTGGCCGTTTCTGGACTGCAATTCCCATCAGCCCGCAATTCCCATTCATTTATTCTGTGAACCGCCCTGAGACCCCCCGGTATAGGGCGGTATATAAATTCAAATAATGATAATTATAATAATAATAATAATAATATCCCCAACCACTGGTCCTGCTGGCTATTGTAGTCTAAATACAGCTGGAGACTCAACAGGGGGAATTGTCTGAGCTGACCGGGAGACTCCGGGATCGAAGTGAAGCAGAAGTGGAAGAAGATTGGAAGAAATTTAAAGTTTATTTAAAGAATAAGCAAATAATAGATTAGAAGTAGTGGAAGTGAGGGAGATAAAATAGAGGTTGTAGATAATACAATGGTGTGTAATAAGTATTGTTAGAAGATGGTGATAATTTAATTAAGAAGTAAGATTTGGATAGAAGATAAAGGGTTAAGATGTAAAAGACAGAGAAATAAGGTGATATTAAAGTATTAATTAGAAATTATATAAGATCTAGCGTTTACTACGGAAGATATGTAAAGAATCGCAGAAGGAGGAGGAATGAGGAAGTCATTAGATTGGCAATAAGGGTTATAAGTTATAATTTTTGTTTTTGTATTTTTTTGTATTTTTTTGTATTTTCTTTTTGTGTTTTGTATGTTTTGCTATTTGAGAAAATATTTAATAAATATATTATATATATATAATAATCAACAGGGGAAGCCACCATTGCAAGCATTTCAAAGATGACAGGCAGGCTCGCTCACCGCAGGAGACATCCCACACCGTCACGAACTGATCCAGCGAGGCCGTGAAGAGCAGCCGGTCGTCCCTCGAGAAGCAGGCGCAGAGCACGCCTTGCGAGAAGGAATCTTCCTGGGGATGAAGAACAGACATGGCAAAGGCAGTTTGAGAGAGGCGGGTGCGGGGCAAGCAGAGGGAAGCTGTGGAACTGCCTCCCACTGGATGGCAGCGGAAAGACGGCGGGGCGAATTGACGGAAGGAGGAGGCTGTCAGCCACAATTTCTGGGAATCGGAGGGGGGCAGGTTCCTTTTGTGCTCATGTCCTGCAAAGACAGCGTTGTTCACTGCCTTTGTTAGGAAATGTAGTTTGCAATAAAATAAAACAAAACAGAAATTGTACCGGGGAAAAGAGAGGCTATGCGATGTATCGGCTGCCAAATCTCGTGACTCCAAATGAAGTCACATAAATGCTAGATTATTGCCTTTGTTAACCCTCTTTAAAAGGGAGCGTGTGTGTTTCCTAGGTGGTGATAAAAGGGGTTATGACTCAGGGCCTGGTTGTTTCCCCGTTGTTTTGATGAGTTGGTGATGACAGACAAGCCATGATTTATGGAGCGCTTCGAAGGAGTCTTAGAAGCCAGAAAACCCTCCCTCGGGCTCAAGGGAGAGAAATGTATTGAATTGGACTCAAAATGCATAAATAATACTGTATTAGTATAATCAGCTAATAATATTGTATTAGTATTATTAGTATTATCAGCAATACAATATTGTATTAGTATTATCAGGGACCCAGGTGGCGCTGTGGTTAAACCACTGAGCCTAGGGCTTGCTGATCAGAAGGTCGGCGGTTCGAATCCCTGCAACGGGGTGAGCTCCCGCTGCTCGGTCCCAGCTCCTGCCAACCTAGCAGTTCGAAAGCACGTCAAAATGCAAGTAGATAAATAGGAACCGCTACAGCGGGAAGGTAAACGGCGTTTCCGTGCACTGCTCTGGTTTGCCAGAAGCGGCTTTGTCATGCTGGCCACATGACCTAATGCGAGATGAGCGCGCAACCCTAGAGTCGGTCACGACTGGACCTAATGGTCAGGGGTCCCTTTACCTTTTATTATCAGCTGAGGGCCTTCTGGCGGTTCCCTCCCTGCGAGAAGCGAGGTTACAGGGAACCAGGCACAGGGCCTTTTCGGTGGTGGCACCCACCCTGTGGAAATAAGCAACTATCTGACTTCTAGAAGACATCTAAAGGCAGCCTTGATTAGGGAAGTTTTTAATGTTTGATTCTATTTTTAATATTCTGTTGGGAGCTGCAGGATATGTATGTATGTATGTATGTATGTATGTATGTATGTATGTATGTATGTATGTATAAAATAAAATATAAAATATTTATTTATTTATTATTGGTTAAATCTGCAACACTTTATCTTTGGGGGCAAATAAACACACTCATTTTAGAACAATTTAGGCGATGGGTAGGCAAACTGAGGCCTGGGGGCTGGATCCAGCCCAATCGCCTTCTTAATAAGTCAGCCCGCGGGCGGTCCAGGAATCAGCGTGGTTTTTACATGGGTAGAATGTGTCCTTTTATTTCAAATGCATCTCTGGGTTATTTGTGGGGCATAGGAATTCGTTCATTATTATTTCTCCCCCCCCAAAAAAAATATAGTCCGGCCCCCCACAAGGTCTGAGGGACAGTGGACCAACCCCTGATTAGGCGATGGCGCAGGGCGGGATCCGGAGGGGAGGCGCACCTTTTGGAAAGACATCCTATGCTCCCAGCGGCACCGATCCACGTCCCAGAGGCACTGCAGAGAGTCGGCCGACCCGCTGAGCGCCCAGGCCTCCCCGTGGCTGGTCTGTAAGCATGTGATGCCACTGCTTCCGTGCGCTTCCAGGGCGAACACCTGGCCCCGGGGGCAGTGGTAGAGGAACAGCTGCCCGCCGGTCATGCCATAGAGCACCCGGTACCCGCCTAGCAGGGCCAGGCAGGAGATGCCGGCGCCCGGGATCTGGGTGTAGAAGGAGAAGGCCGGGCGGTCGATCAGGGGTCCCGGCTGCCCCCGACCCACGTCCAGCACCTGCACCAGGTCCTCGCAAGCCACGGCCACTTGCTCCTCGCTCCGGGCGAATGCCAGGGCGCAGACGGGCTTCCGGTTCTCTGCCGGAGGGATGCAGCCAACGTCCTGCAACGAGTCCAAGGGGAAGACCAGCACCGTCCCAGACGCCAGCCCCACAAAAACGAGGTTCCTCTGGGGGGCCACTTCCAGGCACCGCACGGCAGCCGAGGTGTCCAGCCTCTCACGTTCCTCTCCTGCGGGGGCACAGGTGTGTTTTTTAAAAAAATTAAAAATATTATTTTATTAATTTTCCAAAAAACTAAAAATAAAAACAGCAATACATATTCAAGCATAGAGAAAAAAAATAGAGCTGACTCCCCCCTATTCTCTTCCCTGGTTCCATTGTTTATCATCATATCGCATGTCCATTTTAAATTATAAAATCATTAAAATTACTTATTGTCCAGTCATGATGTCTTTACAAGCATTTTTTTTTAATGTCCTGCTAATGTATTAACCCGTGCACATTGTTTCTGTATATATACAATAATGTCCTTCCATTCTTCTTTAAAATTCCTTGTCATCTCTTCCTCTTAATTTCAAAGTCAATTTTGCCATTTCAGCATATTCCATTAATTTAACTTGCCGATCTTCTTTAGCTGGGACACCTTCTTCTTCCCAATGTTGTGCTTATAGTATTTGTGTGGCTGTCATTGCATACAGTAGTACCTCGGTTTATGAACACAATTGGTTCGGAAGTCTGTTCATAAACTGAAGCGTTCATAAACTGAAGCGAACTTTCCCATTGAAAGTAATGGAAAGTGAATTAATCCGTTCCAGATGGGTCCGCGGCGTTCGTAAACCGAAAATTCGCAAACCCAGGTGTTCATAAACCAAGGTTCCACTGTACTTCAAGAAGTCTTTTTGCAGTCTTGTTATATCCACTCCTGTAATACCTCGTAGGAAAGCTTCTGGTTTTTTAACCAACGTTATTTTAAGCATCTTCTTCAATGCATTATAAATCATTTCCCAATAATTCTTTCCAATTTTGCAATTCCACCACATGTGAAGAAATGTCCCTTCAGCTGATTTACATTTCCAACCCTTACTTTCTTCATTCTTCTACATTTTTGCTAATTTTACTGGAGTTAAGTACCATCTGTGCGTCATTTCCATATAGTTTTCTTTAATCGCCACACATGCAGTAAATTTTATTTCAGTCTTCCATAATTTCCCCCAATCTTTGGCCTCATTCCGCACGCCCAAATTAAACTCACCTTCCTCATCTTCTGAAGAGGCTAAAGAAGTTATGATAAAACGGGCTATAGACTTTGGGTACAATATTGAGTTTGAATCTCGGTCAAAATGATGGAATGAAAGTTTAAAATTTACTGCATGTACAGCCTGAAAAGAGAATGTAATAAAAATGATATAGAGGTGGTATTTGACACTGGTGAAGCTGGCCAAAATGTATGTTGGAAATGTAAAGAGAAAGACAGATTTTTTATCCTATGTGGTGGACTTGTGATAAAATTAAAGCATTTTGGGAGTTGATCTACAATGAGTTAAAATAGATGTTTAGATATACCTCCCACCTCCCCCCCAAAAAGAAGCGTTGTTGCTGGGTTTGACAGGAGAGGAAATGGAAAAGGTAGATGAAAGACTATTTATGTATGCAACAACTGCGGCAAGAACTTTATTAGCCCAAAGGTGGAAATTACAGGAATTACCAACGATTGAGGAGTCGGCAGACGAAGATGATGGACTATGCGGAGTTGGCCAAGCTGACCGGTAGAATCCAGAACCAAGACGACCAAAAACTTCAAAGAGACTGGTGTAAATTCATTTGGTATATGAATAATTATTGCAAAAAAAGTGAAGACACTAGAGGGATTGAAATAAACGCCGCAACCATGGGCGTACCCAGGATCAAAACTAGGGGGGGGCAAGGGGCGGGGCCAAGGCACGGAAGGGGAGGGGCCACAAAGTGGGCAGGAACGGCGAACTCGCGCTCCGCCAGGCTGTGCCCCTCCCTAGAAGCAGGGCTGGTGGGCGGAGGCGGAGCCCAGCCCAGCGGAGCGCGAGTTCAGCGTTCCCGCCCACCGCGCCACGCTCCCTGGTTCCCCGCCGCGCTTGGCCTTGCCTGAGGGCGCGCCGGGGAGCTGGAGGGAGGGTGCGGCGCGGCGCGGTGGGAATGGCGAACTCGCGCTCCGCCGGGCTGTGCTCCGCCTCTGCCCACCAGCCCTGCTTCTAGAGTAGGGCAGCTGCCCTATCTTGCCCCGTGGTGGGTACGCCCTTGGCCGCAACGATAAATCTTTAAAAACTTCTTAGACCAAAGAGACAGAGTTGGTTATGAGGATACAAAGGCCAGAAGTCGAAGATTTAAAGTGTGATACAAAGACTCGGAAATAATAATAATAATAATAATAATAATAATAATAATAATAATAATAATAAATAACCTGTTGGAGGGACGGAGGGAAGTCACAAGCTCAGCAGAGCAAAGAGTATATTTGTTTGTTCTTGGAATGTTGGAGGTACTGTGTTAAAAAGGAAATTGATAAAAAAAAATCCTATGCAACATAAATACCGTAAATAAATAAACTCACCTTCCTCCGCGTCCCAAAGGACCAGCTCGCAGCTCTCGAGGGACCGGGGAAAGCAAAAGTATTTTCCGCCACGGGAGAGCCCCACGCACTTCGTGTCGGCCATGCAAGGCGGCAACGGTTTGCACGCGGGGTCATCGCCGGGGTCCCAGACCCGGAGGTAAGGCGTGTGGAGAGAGGCGGACACCAGCAGGGCGCCGCAGAGAGTCAGGTGGGTGGCGGGTGCTCCTCGGTCCCCCCAGACGTCCCTCAGCCAGCCTCCCTGGGCCAGGCGCCAAACCTGGGGAGAGGAGCGGTACAGTCAAACCTTGGTTCTCAAATGGCTCTGTTTTTTAATGTTTCGGCTCCCGGGCGCCGAAAACCCGGCTCCTGAGATGATGAGTCTCTGGTTTACTAAAGAGGAAGAAGTTGAACCAGTAATGATACACTGGGCAAGAGATTTTGGCTCTAGTATACAGTTTTCATCATGGGGAAAGTTATGGAAAGAGGACTTGAAGTTAACAGCCTGCTGATGGTTGAAAGAAAATGATACGAAAATGATGTCCCGCTAGTATTTGACACCTAGTAAAATAGCGAAAATGTATAAAAGCAGCTCAAATGTGTGCTGGAAGTGTAAAAGGAAAGAGGGCATGTTTTATCGTATGATACAGTGCTACCTCGGTTTTCGAACGTCTCCGTTGACGAACGTTTCAGCTTTCGAATGCCGTAATCCGGGAAGTAAATGCTTCCGTTTTTTAATGTGCCTCGGAGGTCGAACGCCTTCCGCTGAGTGCATATGTTATTTTTCTCAATTTCTGTATTAAATTTGCAGGCTGCCCTTTGCGCCCCAGTTTCCAAATGTTTCGGAACTTGGTCTTCTGGAACGGATTAGGTTCCAAATAGGAGGGAGGTCCGTGAATGTCAACGGGTCTACTCTGAATACAAACCGTTTGCCTGCCATATCTAGACGTCTTTACTGCATTTGGTGGGGCTTACTTAATCATTTGTGGGTTCAGGATTGCCCCATTGCCCCCCCCCAGCCTAGAAGGCTGGCCCTTCTGCTCCTTTAAATCATAGGATCGTAGAGTTGGAAGGGGGTCCCCCAGCGGCCATCTAGTCCAACCCCCTGCAATGCCGGAAACTCGGCTAAAGCATCCCTGACAGATGGCCCCCCGACCTCTGCTTAAAAAGGAGAGCCTTACCCAGATGCACTCGCTCCGAGAGCTCGTGAACACAGTGGTGTTGTTGGCAGCGATGGCAGCTGCATATACGTCCTCATCGTGCAGCAAATCGGAGTTTAGGACTTGGTGGAAGCCTGTCGGGTCGGGCCGGAAGATTCGCACACGGCGCCCGAAGCCTGGAAGGCAAGCCAGAGCTTGGTTTGAACGAGGGTTCGGCCTTCGTTGGGAGGCAAGGCTCTGGCCACGGGGGAAGTGCCAGAAGGGACAAGAGTGCTTCTGAGGACGTGCAAAGGACTCCTCGCAGGTGGGTGCTTCCTAACATTACCCAGACAGACCCTGCTCTTGCTCTGTGAGTGACTGACAAGCACTCAGTTATTTCCACATCAATTTGCAATTTTTCATGGGGAGCCGCTGTGAAAATTCGTCACTGCCTTAACACGAATTTCCCCTCATTTGTCTTCAATTTTGCCGAATTTTCGCAAGGTCGTTCCCCCTCCTGCCAGAACACATTTGGGCGTGTTGTTTGCATTTTTATGCACGCTCCACCTCTGTCCGTGCCTTTGCGTGCGAGGGGCGCACCGTAACGCAATATTCGGAGAAGGGTGAATCTTGCAGACCCGACTCCGCTCTTTGTTTATTGGGGAAAGTGAGGATGAGGAAGTGTTGGGTGAATTTCAAGGTGCACCAAACACCCCTATATTCCTAAAAACAACCCGCTGCCTGGGGAGGCAGGATCTCAAGGAGCCAAACCTGCCGCAAGAAGAGACTCGTCTTCCGAAAGCGCCACGAAGCAGATTCTCTCTGGGAGCTTCTCCAATAGGCTCTTTCCCTCCGAGGAGACCTGTGGGGAGGAAGGCGGCCTCAGAGCGGCAGCCTTGGAGCAGAGCCAGGGGGGGCAGAGTCCCTCTGGCCCCATAACACGCATTCACTGGCCGCTGCTGCCAGTCAGCGCAGACTAATACTCTGATCAGGATGGGGCAATTCCTCTGACTCTGCAGGAGACGTCTTTAAACCAGCTCTTCTTTTTCCCCCCAGATTCATGAGATCTAGCGTCTTATTTTTTTTAGAGGGTGGGCTGTAGCTCAGTGGAAGAGGCCCTGCTTGGCAGGCAGAAGCCCCTAGATTCCAACCCCCCATGGCAGCAACTGCACTGCAAATTCACTGTAATCAGAATTTTATTATTTGCCGTTTTATTATTTGCCCACCCATTGGGCTGCATCACCCCAGCCCCTCCGCCCGTAACCCCTGCCCCGGAGCGGGCACCATCAGGAGGGTGCCTCCGCTGAATCCGGACAACATCCTGCCCATTTTCCGGAGCAAAGCGCCGCAGGTGGGGGCTCCCTCCTCTCGCAGCCCCCCAAGCGGCTGCCTGGAGAGGAGCTGCCCGCTGAGACTATCCCACAGGCAGACGCTGCAGCCCCCCGCCGACACCGTCGCCACCACCAGCCGCGGCACGAAGACGGCAGCGCACAGCCAGCCTCCCAGGGGCTCGGCCGGGATCCGGAAAGCGGGGGCCGCTGTGCCCAGGTGCCAGGCCTCCACCTGCAGGGAAGAGGGAGGGTCTGTTGAGTCTCTCTGGCTGGGCAACACACAGAGCATCTTCCATTGTGCAACAGGGTGGCATTGCAGAATAATTCGGACTCGCCGAGTGCCCCTGTTTTCTAAGGTCAGTCTAGGATTGACAGAAGCCGTTCCTGAACATTTCCCACTTTTCCTTAGGATATTTCATCAAATCATAGAATCCTAGAGTTGGAAGAGACCACAAGGGCCGTCCAGTCCAACCCCCTGTCGAGCAGGAAACACCATCAAAGCATTCTTGACATATGCCTGTCAAGCCTCTGCTTAAAGACCTCCAAAGAAGGAGACTCCACCACACTCCTTGGCAGCAAATCCCACTGCTGAACAGCTCTTACTGTCAGGAAGTTCTTCCTAATGTTTAGGTGGAATCTTCTTTCTTGAAGTTTGAATCCATTGCTCCGTGTCCGCTTCTCTGGAGCAGCAGAAAACAACCTTTCTCCCTCCTCTATATGACATTCTTTCATATATTTGAACATGGCTATCATTTCACCCCTTAACCTTCTATTCTCCAGGCTAAACATACCCAGCTCCCTAAGCCGTTCCTCATAAGGCAGCATCCATTTCTGAGAAAACAATTGCCCCCATTTTATCCTCACAACAACCCCGTGGTAGGGTGAGAGGCAGTGACTCGCACCCAAGGTTATTTATATGCCACCCATCTGACTCGGTTTCCCCAGCCACTCTGGGCAGCTCCCAACAGATTAAAAACAGAATAAAACATCAAATATTAAAAGCTTCCCTAAACGGGGCTGCCTTCAGATGTCTTCTAAAAGTCAGGTAGTTGTTTATTTCCTTGACCTCTGATGGGAGGGCGTTCCACAGGGCGGGCGCCACCACCGAGAAGTCCCTCTGCCTGGTTCCCTGCAACCTCGCTTCTTGCAGGGAGGGAATCGCCAGAAGGCTCTCGGAGCTGGGCCTCAGTGCACCCCGATTAAAGGTGCAGAAAATCAAACCAGCCATCAACTCTAACCCATAAATTGTATCATTTGGCATTGGAAAAATTGGCATTGTTAACCCTATTGCAATTTGGTATTGACATAACGAGGCTTTTATCGGATTGTTGTCATTGAAGTCCTTGCCGTCTTAAGGTTATTCAAACTAATGCTCTAAATTGTAGAACAGAAAATCTAATAAGATTCTTTTTTGTAAAAAGGAAAAAAAGTTAGAACGCCAGTCTACATACCTCTGAGCCAGACACCCAGTACACAATTTGGTGCTTCTCATCCACGCTGATCTGGCACCATTCCTGATCCCCCGCAGGGACGGTGGATGCAATGGCTTCCTCCTTGCCGGACTCCAGGCTCCAAAGTCGCAGGGTTCGATCCCGGGCAACCGAAATGGCACGGGTACCCTTGGCGAAGACCCTCAGGCACCTCACTTCGGCTGCAAAGAATTGGGGGAAGATTATTATTATTATTATTATTATTATTATTATTATTTATAAAAGCCAGGTCGTTGTTTATCTCCTTGACATCTGACGGGAGGGCGCCACCACCGAGAAGGCCCTCTGTCTGGTTCCCTGTAATTTCGTTTCTTGCAGGGAGGGAACCGCCAGAAGGCCCTCGGAGCTGGACCTCAATGCACCCCGATTAAAATTCACCATTAATTGCAGCTGCGGTATAAGGGCTTCTTCTTTTTTTTCTGACGGGGGTGGTCATTGGAATGATTATAAGATTATGGGAGGCGGAAGTTATGTCAATCCTCAAACCATCAACTCCAGCGCATAAATTGTATAATTTGGGAAGATTGCCAAATTGGCGGGGAAGTGAGAGGGCACCCAAAGGTCATCCAGCCCAACCCCCTGCAATGCAGAAATGCGGGGAGGTTGGTTGCTGCGGGAAACAGGGTAGAAAGGGTCAATATCCTTTCCATCCTGGGTGCTTAAATAGGAAGGACCGCGTCAGGAAGGACTTGAGTTGGAACCGGAAGACAGGAGAAATACCATCAAAGGAACAATGGCAAGAGAAGCTGATGAACTATGCAGAGCCTAAAGAAGCCAGATTATCCTACACCAGGGCCAGGGCCTTTTCAGTGGTGGCTCCGACCCTGTGGAATGCTCTGTCCCACAGGACTAAGGGCCCTGCAGGACTTGATCTCCTTCCACAGGGCCTGTAAGACAGAGCTATTCCACCTGGCCTTCAATTTGAATTAGCCTGATCCTCCATTCCTTTTTCCCTTCCCTTTTTTATGAAGAAACCCTTCTGGGTCCCCACATTAAAACTCTTCCCTGGTCTACATTGATGTTGTATTTTTTGCTGTTTTTGAGCTGTTTTTTAAAAAATCATTTTAATCAATGTTTTATATTTGTTGTTAGCCGCCCTGAGCCCCGTTTCTAACCCGGGAAGGGTGGGGTATAAATAAAAATTATTATTATTATTATTATTATTATTATTATTATTATTAAAGCTAACAGATAAACTACGTGAAAAAGACAACCGTGACTTTGAAAAAAATGGGAACCTTTTACTTCCTATTTGCAGAAACAACGACAAAATATAGAGTCATTGGCAGGATTTAAATAAACATTTGCAATTTTATTTATATATATATATAAAGAAACTTAATAGTACGATAATACAGAAGTGCATATATAAACAGCAGAATGCAATATGAGATGTAATAAACCAGGGATGGAAGTTGAGGGAAGTCAGCAGGGAAGGGGGGAATTCCTGGGGAAAAACCCCTTCCCTTCTGGTCCTCACCTGTGTGGCCGAGAAGGACATGGCACAGCGAGAAATCTTCTGTGTCCCACACCACGATGGAGCCGTCCGGGGAGCCGGCCAGCAGCATCTTCTGGTCAGGGCTGGCTTCCAGGACGGAGGTGCCTGCAAATTGTGGGGGGTGGGGAAGCAGGCACAGGTCAGAGGGGCTGCTGTGGTGTGGGTCACCTAGCCCCCCAGGCCCCGCGGGTCCAGCGGTCTGGGCTGGTGCAGAAAAAGAAGGGCTTTTTTTGTTTGTTTGTTTTGTTTTGGCAAAAACCTGCAGAAATCTCTGCCACAGAAGCTGGAGCTGGCACCAACTTGGGTGGTCAAATTCACAGAGGAGGGGGAGGCTATTGTTATAGGAATTCTAAGCTCAGATATATATAAAGGTAAAGGGACCCCTGACCATTAGGTCCAGTCGTGACCGACTCTGGGTTGAGTGCTCATCTCGCTTTATTGGCCGAGGGAGCTGGCGTACAGCTTCTGGGTCATGTGGCCAGCATGACAAAGCCGCTTCTGGCGAACCAGAGCAGCACACGGAAACGCCGTTTGCCTTCCCGCCGGAGTGGTGCCTATTTATCTACTTGCACTTTGACGTGCTTTCAAACTGCTAGGTGGGCAGGAGCTGGGACCGAACAATGGGAGCTCATCCCGTCGCGGGGATTCGAACCTCCGACCTTCTGATCGGCAAGCCCTAGGCTCCGTGGTTTAACCCACAATGCCACCCGCATCCCTGATCTCTCATATATATATATATATATATATATATATATATATATATATATATAAATAAATGCTCATAGGTGTACAAGGCAAACACATAGATAAGTATATAAACCACGTGTCTGAAATAGTACAGGAGAGCAATCCTGAAGCCATTTTGACTCTCCCAAATTGACCTCAACTATTTCTCTGCAAGGAGGAAGGAGATGGGAAAAGCTTTCTGATATGCCTGGGCAAGATGAAGCAGGACTTAGACCACGGCTTCGCAAACGTGGCTATTTTCATACTACAGTTCCCACTATCCCTGACCTCTAGGGAGGATGGGAGTCGTATTCCCAAAAACAGACCCAAGTTTGGGAAGCCTTGGCTTGGACTACTCCGGCCGCTGCCGCCGCCGCCCCAGGGCTCTCCCCAAATCGTGACCCAAGGGGTGCGAATGCCAAAGCCCACCTTTGGGGAATCCTGGCAGCGTCTTCCGCAGAGGCCCGTCTGGTGGGTACAGGAAGCCGGCGAGAGGGACGAGGGACGGATGGGGCCGCGAGCCAAGCCAGCTCCGGCATTGCTGGCACAGACCCGCAATCAGGCCGCCCGGGTATGAGGGCGCCAGCGACTCCAACCGGGCCAGCATCTCTGTGTAGACCACGTTTGGTTCTGGAGGGGCGAGGGACAATGCCGGATTGATGTATAAGCGAATCAAGCAATAGCTTAGGGGCTCCCCAGAAAACCTTAAGGGGAAAAAACCGGGATGTCCATTTCTAAAATAAAAGATAAAAAACAAATGAAATAAAACCTACACCCAGCAACCGTGTTTTGTGTTGTGTCGGCTCCTAGGGTGTAAGTCATGGGCCCCGCCTGCTAGCCTGCTCCCCAAATATCCCTGGTTTGCTCCTTTCTATATAGAGGGTGCCCACATTCTGCATGGACTGGTTGCAGGGCAACATGGGCAAATGGCTTGAGATACCTATGAGGTCCATCAATGACCATATAGCGTATATTTAACACGAAAAACCCTGGCAATTTGTTCCGGACAAAGGACAGCTGGACATAGAAAGGGCTCCATTACCTTCAGGAGCTGAGGGCTGCATCAAACCTCAATCCGGCCCTGGCGAAGGGACAGGGGAGGGTTACACACACACAGTGCTTATTATTTGCCCCGCACCTGCCTCTTATTCTGAGGAGCTCAACTCAGGCTCACCCTCCCCGTTTTATCCCCGCAGCAGCAACAACAACCCTGCGGAGTAGGCTGAGCTGAAAGGAAGGGATTTGTCCTCAAAGGCCAGGCAAGTGGAGGTTGTTTTAAGAGCAACAGCTCCTTCTGGGAGACACACCTATACAGCTCTCAGCATCGTCCACAACGCAATCCAGGAGGAGGAGGAGGCACTCCCGTACCAGACGCAGCTCTGGGCAGATGATGTGGGTCAGGCACAGGGAAAAGTCCGTGGCCAGGCTCTGCACGCCAGAGGAAGCCACCCTGCAGGAGATCCAGGCCATGTTCCCTGTCAGGGGAAGAGAGAAAGCACATTTCCTCCAACATTTCTCCCGTGATAATAGGGACGTCCTATTCCATCCCCTCCAACGTTTCTCCCGTGGAAATAGGGCCGTCCTATTCCATCCCCTCCAACGTTTCTCCCGTGAAAATAGGGACGTCCTATTCCATCCCCTCCAACGTTTCTCCCGTGGAAATAGGGCCGTCCTATTCCATCCCCTCCAACGTTTCTCCCGTGAAAATAGGGACGTCCTATTCCATCCCCTCCAACGTTTCTCCCGTGGAAATAGGGCCGTCCTATTCCATCCCCTCCAACGTTTCTCCCGTGGAAATAGGGCCGTCCTATTCCATCCCCTCCAACGTTTCTCCCGTGGAAATAGGGCCGTCCTATTCCATCCCCTCCAACGTTTCTCCCGTGAAGATAGGGACGTCCTATTCCATCCCCTCCAACGTTTCTCCCGTGGAAATAGGGCCGTCCTATTCCATCCCCTCCAACGTTTCTCCCGTGGAAATAGGGCCGTCCTATTCCATCCCCTCCAACGTTTCTCCCCTGAAAATAGGGATGTCCTATTCCATCCCCTCCAACATTTCTCCCATGAAAATAGGGACGTCCTATTCCACCCCCTCCAACATTTATCCCATGAAAATAGGGACGTCCTATTCCATCCCCTCCAACGTTTCTCCCCTGAAAAGAGGGACGTCCTATTCCATCCCCTCCAACGTTTCACCCCTGGAAAAGAGGGGCAGGAGCTTTTCCCACTCACCCAGAACATCTCGGCGCAGCTCCTCTATCCGTCCCCCGTGGAGCAGGTGGAATGGCTGTTCGCTCAGTTTCCTCCGGTTGGGAAGGTGGCTGGAGAACCACAACGGCTGTGGCGTCACCTAGACAGGAGGGAACCAAGACGGGGCTTTTTAAAATAAAAAATAATAATGAAATTATTAAATGAGAACCCTACATGAGAGGGTTCAGTATTCAACAAATGACAAAGATAAAAAAAGAGAAAGAGAAAAATATAATGGAAATGAATAAACAAATTAGGGATAAAGAAAAAGATTTAACGAAAGATCCCAAAAACGAGGAATTAAGACAACATGTGAAAAGATTACAAAACCACCTCTCAGAGATAGTAAACAGGGAAGTCCGAAATAAAATACTCTGGACGAAACAAAGATATTTTGAATCCGCCAACAAACCCGGAAAAATGCTAGCTTGGTTAATAAAGGAAAAACAGAATGACAGAATAATAAATAAAATAATGGAGGAAGATCTAGAAATTACGGATCCACAACAAATTAAGGAAAGATTTATAAATTATTACAAAGCACTCTACAAGGAGGAAGGGAAAGATGAGAAAGCAATACAGAACTATTTGGCCCAAAATAAATTACCAGAAATTAATGAGGTAGAATACCAACTTCTAAACGCTGAAATTCAGGAGGAGGAAATTAAAAATATGATTAAGAAAATGAAAGAAGGGAAATCGCCCGGTCCTGACGGAATCTCCGTCAAATACTATAAGATACTAGAAGAAGTGGTAACACCGAGATTAAAGGAAATAATGAATGGAATTTTGGAGAAAGGTTTATTACCAAGGTCCTGGCAAGAAGCACTAATAACGTTGATTCCCAAAGGAGATCCAAATGCGAAATTAATTAAGAACTTCAGACCAATATCTTTATTAAATATTGATTACAAGATATTTACTGGAATATTAGCAAATCGATTAAAGGGTGTATTAACTAGGATAATTGGAAAAGACCAAGCGGGTTTCCTTCCCGAGAGACAAATAAAGGATAACATCAGGGTAATTATTGATTTAATGGAATATTTAGACTTCAAACCAAGTATGGTGACAGCAATGCTGTTAGTTGACGCGGAGAAAGCCTTTGACCGTGTGTCTTGGGATTTTATGATAAACACCTGTGAAAATCTAAAACTGGGACAAAGGTTCTTAAGGGGAATCAAAGCAATTTACAGAGAACAAAGAGCAAGGTTAATCATAAATAATGAATTTACCGAAGAATTCAGCATAGAGAGGGGTACAAGACAGGGCTGCCCCTTGTCCCCCTTGTTATTCATCACAACCCTGGAGACCTTACTGATAGCAATTAGGGGAAACAAAGCAATTAAAGGAATAAAATCAGGAGCCTACTGCTTTAAAACTAAAGCTTTCGCTGACGATTTAATTATTATGACGGAAAATCCGGAGGAAGGAATTGTAACAGGAATGATTGAGATGGGGAAATTTGGGGAAGTATCAGGATTTAGGTTAAACAAAGATAAATCGAAAATGTTAACGAAAAATATGAGAGTAAAGGATCAAGAGAGATTGGAAAAATAACAGGGATTAAAATTGAAAAAAAAGTCAACTATCTAGGGATCCAGATAACTAACAAGAACACAAATTTATTGAAAGATAATTACATTGAGAAATGGAAAGAAGTAAAGAAAAAATTGGTAAAATGGAAATGTATGAACCTATCCATTTGGGGTAGGGTATCTATGATTAAGATGGTGATTCTCCCCCAAATTCTATTCCTGTTTCAAAACATTCCCATATTAATTGGAACCAAATATCTAAAAGAGTGGCAAAAAGACCTGACGGACTTCATTTGGCAGGGAAGAAAGGCAAGGATGAAAGCAGAGATATTAACGAATCCCAGAGAGATCGGGGGACTTGCCCTACCAGATTTGAAGAAATATTTCGAGGCAGCCTGCTGGACCTGGATAAAAGATTGGCTAACGTTAAAAAAATCGGATATTCTGGAACTAGAGGGTGTAAACAAGATCTTTGGGTGGCATGGTTACTTATTCTATGAAAAAGGAAAGAAAAACAAAGAATTTCAAAGTCATATCTTAAGGAGGGCCCTATGGGAGGTCTGGGAAAGAACTAAAGATAAAATTATAGACAGAACCCCCTGGTGGGCATCACCTGTGGAAGCTAATGCCACATTGAGATGCTATAAGAAAGAGGTCTGGCCTACGTATAGAGAAATTACCGAAAAGGCTAACGATAGTATCAAACTTAAAGAATATGCAGATCTTAAGAACAGAGGAATATCCTGGTTAGAATACTATCAATTAAAAGCCACATTTGAAAAAGATATAAAGGAAAGAGGATTTGGAGAAACAAAAACGAGATTTGAATCAGAAATTATTAATAGTAAGGGGGAAACCCTCTCAAAAATGTACAAACTTCTAAACGAGCAGGACTGGGAACAAGAAAGAAAGAACAAATACATGGAAAAATGGGAAAAAGATCTAGGTCATCAGATTGAATACAAAAAATGGAAAGAATTCTGGGATAAACAAATTTCACAGCCTGCTATGCTTTAAAAGAGAATTTTATGAAAATTCATTATAGGTGGTATTTAACGCCTGAAAGGATAGCCAAAATAAATAAGAATAGTAATGACAAATGCTGGAGGTGTGAGCAAACTACCGGAACGTTGTACCACATGTGGTGGTCATGCCCAGAAATTAAAACATTTTGGGAAATGATACACAGGGAAATTCAAGAATTAATTAAAGTTCCGTTTAGTAAGAAAGCAGAAGCCTATTTATTAGGAATTCTTAATAATGAAATACCTTCAGATAAGATCAATATATATCTTTATGCAGCAACAGCAGCAAGGATGACCATTGCTAAAACATGGAAGGAACCTAAGATACCTACGAGAGGGGAATGGATTGACAAACTTTGCGAATATTTAGAACTAGCAAAATTAACTGATCTGATTCGTAATAAACCTAGACACAAAATTAAGGAACAGTGGGAGTGCTTAAATGATTATTTAAATAAAATAGGATTGGGCAACAGAACATGGCTATGTTTAGAATAACTGTGTATGAATTTGAAGACTTCTGTTTTGTTAACAGAAGTTAGTGTATTGTATTAAGAGGACAAGATATAGAAGTATAGAAGATTGAAATTCTGTGCAAAGCGCGGTGGAAGTTATAGAAGATGTTATGTAATTAAGTGCCTAAGATATGACTGTTGAATCAGTCAACTGGGGCTTGCCTCCCTCTTTTCTTTGTCTGTTCCCCCCCCCCCTTTTTTTCTTTTCTTTCTTTCCTCTTTTTTCTCCTTTTCTTTCTTTTTATTCGTTACCATTATTATTATTCCTTCTTTTCCCTTTTCTCTTTCTCCATTGCTTCTCTCCTTTCCGATGCAATTGCTAAGCATTAGTTCTTTTGGGATTTTAACTTTAGGAAAATGCTAATAGGAGAAATAAAGATATAGATTTGTTTGTATTATGTAACTGACGGATGTGCAGGAATGTAAGTGTATTGTTTTTTTGTGTGTGACTATTCT
Source organism: Zootoca vivipara (assembly GCF_965207765.1). Classification (NCBI taxonomy): domain Eukaryota; kingdom Metazoa; phylum Chordata; class Lepidosauria; order Squamata; family Lacertidae; genus Zootoca; species Zootoca vivipara. The sequence continues at coordinate 95,615,232 of NC_142589.1, read as the reverse complement.
ATGTTATTCTTTGTTATATAAATAAATAAATAAAAATAAAATAAAAAATAAATGAAATGAAATGGAAAATAAAGGATACAAAAAGAATGTCACTGTGAGATTATTGATAGCCAAGAACTGGAAGACACAAGAACTGTGGAAGAATGGCAGGTGAAGATGTTGGACTTTATGGAACTTGTTGAACTGACCGGGAGACTGTGTGACCAGAAAGAAGAAACGGTGGAAGAAGATTGGAAGAAATTTAAAATATATTTTAAAAAAATATTGCAATATTTGAGATTATGGATTATATTTGGAAGTTGTTATAGGCTGTAGGTGTAGAAGTAATGGATAGCAAATAAGTAAAATTTATAGAAATGAATTAAATAGATAATGTAAGAAATGAGATAAGGATAAGAGATACAGTGTTGTAAAAATATGATTTAGAAATTACTAAAGATGATAAATTGTGAAGCTCAGAAAGGGGGACTTGAGAAAGTCACCCCACAATGTTAAGAAAAGATTGATAATTAAGAAATTTTAGTTTTGTTTTTGTTCTATTGTTTATTTGTTAGTGTTTAGCGTGTTGTATTATGTTTTCATTTGTTTATGTTGTGTTATTATAAAATTAATAATTTTTTTTGAAAAAAAGGATAAAAAATAATGAAATTATTAAATGGAATGAAAAATAAAGAATAACAAGTAATGAAATGAAAATTAAAGAATAAAAAAGAATGAAATGAAATGAAAGGATGTCATGTAGAGGAGGGAGAAAGGTTGTTTTCTGCTGCTCCAGAGAAGCGGACACGGAGCAATGGATTCAAACTACAAGAAGGAAGATTCCACCTAAACATTAGGAAGAACTTCCTGACAGTAAGAGCTGTTCGGCAGTGGAATTTGCTACCAAGGAGTGTAGTGGAGTCTCCTTCTTTGGAGGTCTTTAAGCAGAGGCTTGACAGGCATATGTCAAGAATGCTTTGATGGTGTTTCCTGCTCGGCAGGGGGTTGGACTGGATGGCCCTTGTGGTGTCTTCCAACTCTAGGATTCTATGAAATGAAATGAAACCCCGCTTCGTCCGGCCACCAAGGGAAAGCCCCCTGGCGTCTCCCCCCGCCGCCCCCCCTGGCAGCTCTCGGGGTCCCCAGAGCTTCACCTTCCTGTCAACGCTCACAGGCTTGGCGGACGAGGGCAGCATGACGGGCTTCTTCGCCCCCCAACTCCAGGTCCCCCGGAAGAAGTCGGCCAAGAGCAGGTGGCGTCGGACACGGTCCTCTGGCCGGGGCAGGTAGCGTTCCTCCACCACGGCCAAAAACTCCCTGGGCAGAGGAAGGAGGGATGGGGAGATGCTCAGGCCAAGCCTCGGACCGTGGGGCTTTGGATGGCCAGCGGGGTTTCACGCTCAGGGGGAGTCCAGAGCCCCACCTCGAGATGCAGTTCGGGGGAGGCCGAACCTGGTACCTCCTAAGCTCTGCCCCCCACCCCCCACCCAGGAGCTACATCCCCCTAAAAGCAAAACCAAGGGGCTAGTCCTCATGGACTGGTTGAAAGAAGGACGTAAGAATTCACCTGATCCCCAGGCAGACCATTTGTCTGTCTAGCCATCACTTAACAGCTCTCTCTCTCTTTCTCCAATTAAGTACACACACACACACAGTATACTTTTCCGTGTAAAAGACTAGATTTTTGTACTAAAAAATAATGTTAAAAAGGGTGGGTAGTCTTATACACGGGGGCAATCTCCCCCCATTTTCTCAATTCGGAGCCCCCCAAAATAGGGGGCATACGCATACGCCTAAACATTTTTGTGAATCTTTCTGCTTTTGTCCATCTGCTGTATTTATTTCCCCCGATTTGAAGTATAAAATGGCAGAATCAGAGTGCCCCTAAACATTTTTTTAAAGAAAAAAAAAGCACTGATTAAATTTTTATAGCCTACCCACAAACTAATCAGGCAGAGTAAACCCTCTTTTTATCTGTCTATAATAATCGCGAATTAAAATGTTTCCCTCCGATACCTCTTGGTAAGAGCTTTGCCTGAGAAAAAGCTTACCTTACTCCATATATATATATATATATATATATATATATATATATATATATATATATATATATCCTTGTTCTTATACATGATATCTTCTCCAATATCACTTCCAGACTCAGTTGAGATGCCCAGCCATACCTGGAGGTGCCCAGAATGTCACCTGGAACATTCTGCATGCCAAGCAGGTGTCCTGCGCCCAAATGCGGGCTTTGCCCTTTCGTGGATGAACTGGGACCCTATTTCAGTACACCTTGGCAGCCCCGAAAGGAGGGGAGGAAGAGGAGTGACCCCTGACCTGTGGAGGAAGCCCATCAGCATGAAGCCATCGGACCACTTCTCCTCCAGCTCCGGGTTCAAATCCCGGCGCAGGCGGGACCACAGCAAGGGCGGCAGGCGGAGGACCCCTTTGCCTGGCGGAGAGTGTGACCGGTAGACCTCTGAGAGGACCTCGTTGTCGAGGGACAGGACATCCTTCATCTCTGCTTCGGAGAGGCCGTTCCTGCACAAAAAAAACCAAAAAAGGGTAGGAAATTGGGCAGAGGAACTCCCCGACACCAGCTTTGCCTCCCTCCCAGGGTTGCTGTTTGTTTTTTTAGTATATATAAAAGTCTTGGTTTGGTTAAGAAAGGGGAAAGATATGAAGTTTGGTATGTTCCCCTATAAACCTCAATCAAATTGACACTAAAAAAAAGCACACATACAACGGTCCTCACCGGGTGCAAGCGAGGTAGCCGAGGGCATTCGCCACCAACACGGAGCCGTGTGCTTCCTCCAAGCGCCCGCAAAGTCGGTGTATGGCCTCCGAGGCTGTGAGTGGGACCGCCAGGGACAGAAGCGGGGCATACGAAGCCCACCGGCCAGCCTCGGCGAGGGCGAGGGACAGCGGCAGCGCCTGCCCGCCAGCAGAGAAACTTTGCTGGAAAAGGGCCTGCTGTTCTGGCTGGAGGGTACGCCCCACGGATGCCAAGCCGTCAGCCAGAGCTTTGCCAGCCTCCTTGGCAGAGAGAGGGGCCACCACGAAGGGGTCCCCACCGAAAGCCCCGCCACTGCCACCCTTGTCCCGGGCAGAGACGACCAGCTGCACCCCAGGAGGGCAGACCGCCGGCAGCCAGGCGGTGCCCAGACTCTCTGTGGCATCGAGGATCAAGACCAGAGGCTGAGAGGCCTGGCGGGAGGCCGAGAGGAGAACATGGTGGAAGCACTGGAGAGGGTCCCCGGTGCCTGGCGGGCACAGCCCCAGCGCCAGGCAAACCTGCTGGCAGAGGCTGGCGAGGAGGGCATTGCACCCAGAGCTGGCCTGAGATGCCCCCAGCAGCCGGAAAACCACCACCGCCTCGGGTCCCAGGGCCTGACAAGCCGCCCCCCGCAGGTGGCACAGCAGAACGGTCTTGCCACAGCCCGGCGGCCCCTGGACCACGAGGGGAGGGTGGCACTGTGGCAGACTGTCCCTCAGGCGTTGGCAGAGGGAGTCCACCAGTTCTGGTCGCCAGCACGGGCTGTGGCTCCGCTCCCGGGCCAGGGCGGCGTGGTGGCCGAGTTCCTGGAGCAGGCGTCCCCCACCGGGGCGCCCTTCTCGTGTCCGCAGGCCCCGGAGCGCTTGGTAGTTGGCGACCGCCACAAATTGGTCGCACAGCTCCTTGAGGTGTTTCGGCTGCGGCTTGGGGCGGAGGGCGCCGGGGGCCGCGTCTCGGGGCACCCGGTGGACCCTGAGCAAACTGGGGCAGGCGCTGGTGATGGTGCCCTTCAGGTCCTCCAGCATCTGACGGGCATCCTCGCCCTCTTCCTCGCCCTCTTCCTCATCCGAGGAGGTCTCGATTACTTGGAGGAAGACCACCGCAGCCCCTTCGTCCTCCGGCCCCGAGCCCAAGAGGCGTGCCTCAATTTCCCGGTGCGTATCTGGAAAAGAGGGCGAGCCTGTGAGGAGAAGCAGCAGCAGCCGCCCGGGGAGGGAGCGGAAGGTGTGTGCCCGTCAAGGGTCCCAATTTCCCCGGGGCAGCCCTGGAATCACAAATGCCCAATCGGCCCAAACAAAGGTTTCAAAAAGAATGGGCAAAATGCAGAGAACGTCTTGCAAAGCAGGGCCCTCAAATTGACACTCGGGCTTGTTTCGATTCACTTTTGCAAAATATATTACGGCACTTAAATTGAAAACAGAAAGGGAAAGGGGTCATCGCGGATTAAGAAGGAGACCGTTTGCTAAAAATGGAAAGAGATCCGTGTTGAGAATGAAGGAAGTCAATTGGAAGAGAAGGAGAAGCGAAATATGAGTGTGTGTGTATTATTATTATTATTTGTTCTGTATAAGTTTCCGTACGGAACTATGTTTTACTTGTATTTCTTCATTTTTCGTTTTTTCCCCTTTTGGTTGTGTGTTAGTAGTTCTGTGTTTAGTTTTGTGTGTGTGTGTGTGTGTGTGTGTGTGTGTGTGTGTGTGTGTGTGCTGTAAAATTCAAAATAAAATTAAATAATGGGTAGAATTACAAAAGCCGTACCGGCTTCTGATTCGAACCCAGAACACCCCTATCTCCCACCCCCCACCCCGTGGCACTGGAGCTGAGCTTGGGGAGGAGGGTGAGCCGGCACTTGTCCCGAGCGACGGCAGTGACAGGGAGTCTAAATTTATTTTAAAAGGGATTACAATTCATAGATGATAGATAGATAGATAGATAGATAGATAGATAGATAGATAGATAGATAGATAGATAGATCCGTTCCGGAATACCGCCCGACTTCTGAAAACGTTCGAAAACCGAGGATCAACGGGCGGGCGGCAAAATCCGTGGTTGGGAAAAAGCGCAGCGGAAAAGCTGTTTGACTTCTGAGGCGCGTTCGGAAATGAAAGCAGCTACCGTATTTTCCTGTCTTTAAGACGCCCCCATGTATAAGACAGCCTCTATTTTGGGGGGACTCCAAATTAAGAAAATGTTGAGCTTTCTCTGCTTGCGGCTGCAACCATTCGCTTAACCCCCCCCCCTACACTACCCATGTATAAGATGAGGGCTAATTTTAAAGATTCCCAGGTTTTCGGCATTCGGGTTCCAAATTGTTCGGGTTCCGAGACGCTCGAGAACCGCTGTATTCGGCTTTTTGTACTTTACCTGCTTTGTTTTAATTCGTGTAACATTTTGTTGTGTTTTCATATATGTTGGGACAACCCAGTCAGATGGGTTGTGTATAATAATAATAATAATAATAATAATAATAATAATAATAATTTATTCATTTGGTTTTCCAGATTAAATTTTACAATCACATGTCCAACAACATAAAAACACGAAATCTCCTGGACTTCCCTCTTGTCAATAATTCCCTCCCACATTTTTTATGATCATCCAAAATCTTTTACCTATCTAGTGTGTCCAAAATCCACCATTAAACTACTAATGATTTTAGCTATTTACAATGGTTTTTAAGGTAAATTATAAATTCCCCCGGTGCTTTCTTTTCCTGGGGGTAACGCAGGGGTACGCATACCCCTAAATATTTTGTAAATCTAAGTTTGGCCTCGTTGAGGGGCAGTATTTCAATATGAGTAGGAAAATGAGACATTTTCTAAAGAAAAAAAGCACTGAATTTTCCCCAATCCTTATAAAAACTTTGGTTTTCCTGATTCCTGATTCTTCTGATCGTTTTTGCTTTTTCGGCATAAATCCATCAGCTTGATCTGCCATTCATATCTGGTAAGGACTTTATCTTCTTAACAATAATAATAATAATAATAATAATAATAATAATAATAATAATAATCCCATTCTCCCTGCCGTAACTGAGTTCTGGCTGAAAAAAAGCCGTGTATATAATCTATGATTATTACTACTGTATTATTAAATATATTAGTAATCGTGATAATAAAACGATGCATCAAATTAGAGGGGGGGGGATTTCCTCGCAGAAACGGGCCAGCCTCCGAAACACACCTGATTTGTGGTAGCGCAGTCGCTGATACTGGCCAATCAGCCCCTTCCTCTCCGCCTCCTGGGCCGCTCTGCGTAGGGCCAGGACCAAACTCTGCTCCGCGCCGTGGGGCAGGGGACGTTGGAGGGCGTGCACCGGAGGGATGGCGTTCTCATCCTTCAGGTACCACTGGGTCAGCATCTGCAAAGCCTGCGGCTCCTCCTGCCGCAACTGGGCCGCCAGGGCCTCAAATTCCTCCTCCCCGATGGTCGCGGGGGCCAGGCAGGGGCCGTAGCGGCTCCCGAGGAGAGCCTGGGGCGGGCGGGCGAGAGAGAGTGGGGGTCAAAGAGGGTCCCATCTAAGCCCAGCCTCCTCCCCTCATGAGCCCCTAAGCCGGAGGTGAGAGCGAGGGCCCGTTTTTGGCTCTCCACCCTTTCTAAGGTAGAGTGCTCCTGTCCAGGGAGGCTCCATTTAGGAATCCTAGGAACCTGGATCAGGCCAAAGAGGGGCCCATCTAAGTCCAGCCTCCTGCCCTCACAAGTCCCCAAGCAGGAGGTGAGATCAATGGCCTGCTTTTGCTCTCCACCCTTTCTAAGGTAGACTGCTCCTGCCCACGGAGGCTCCACTGAGGAATTCTAGGAAACTCAGAAGAGCCCTGCAGCAGCCAAAGAGCAGGATTCGAACCCAGAGAGCCCTCTCTCCAGCGACTGGCCTCCGACCATGGGGGGGGGCTCAGAGATTCTTGTGAGAACCCCCTCCCCAGCCCCATAGCACCCATAGCAGCCGCCCTTGACCCCCGGGAAGCCGGCACTCACCACAAAGCTGGGCCCCACCGAGAGCTCCTGGCAGCGCCGAATCTCTTCCAGAAAGAGGGGCTCTTGGCCAGCGCCCGTGGCGTCCTGGACGCCCCATCTCAAATCAATGACCTGGACCAGTTTCGGGGCGGGGGGGGGGAGTTAGCAAGTTTGGAGGCAGGGGAAGGAATACAGTTCCCAGGATTCTCAATGTGCTCCAAATGTGCGCCCGAAGGATGGATTCCCCCCACCCCCCAGTCCTGTGTTCGAAAGACTCCTTCTGCTCAAAGAGGTGCGTTCAGCTGGCGCTGAGCTGGGAGAGGGGCGTTTTTTTTTGAGGAGGGGTCCTCACCTCAAACATCAAGCCGTGTTTCTGGCAAAAGGCCTGGAGCTCGGGGTACGCTGTCTCCATCAGAGCCTCTCTTTCTGCCTCCATGTCTGTAACCGAAGAATCGGAGAAGGAGGGGCTCTTGTGCTGCTAGTTCTCTGCTTGCAAGCCCCCCCCATTTATTTATTTCACTCGAAGGCAGCCCACGTGCTTCTCCCCACAACGACCCTGCAAGGCAGGTCGAGCCAAGGGGGGCAGCGGCCGCCCCACAACAGGTCACACACCCAAGGAGAATTTCATGCTGGCCAAGTGGCAGGACTCGAACCCTGCTCTCTCTCCTTTTGAAAAATAAAAATAAAAATTATTTATTTGGTTTTCCCAGTTGAAGTTTTACAACCAGGTATCCAACATCTCTATAAATAAAAATGTAAATGTCTGTTTGTACATAACCAAAAATCTCCAAAAGTGCTTGACCGATTGCCTTGAAATTTTGACACAACGTTGCATGCGGATATTGCATATACTTAGATTATATAGATGTCACACCTGTGACAGGTAAAAACATGATTTTGTGGGAAAACAGCACCATCTGTTGGACGTCAAAGCAACGGACACTATAGTACAGGGTCCCCAAACTAAGGCCCGGGGGCCGGATGCGGCCCAATCGCCTTCTCAATCCGGCCCATGGATGGTCCGGGAATCAGCATGTTTTTACATGAGTAGAATGTGTCCTTTTATTTAAAATGCATCTCTGGGTTATTTGTGGGGCATAGGAATTCATTCATGTTTTTTTCCCCAAAATGCAGTCTGGCCCCCCACAAGGTCTGAGGGACAGTGGACCGGCCCCCTGCTGAAAAAGTTTGCTGACCCCTGCTATAGTACATTATTTACTCCCAGGATGCCGCGGGGGAAATAAGGACAGCAAATGGACAAAAATTCAAAGATTCACAAAATGTTTAGGGGTATGCGTCCCCCTGCGTCCCCCCCCCCCGAAAAAAGCACTGCCTATTGTTAATCATTTCCTCCTGCATTTTTTATAAAAATAATAAACCACTGGTCCTGTTAGCTAGGGATCATGGGAGTTGTAGGCCAAAACATCTGGAGGGCCACAGTTTGGGGATGCCTGATCCAAACCCTTTTACATCCCCATTAGATCCAACAATTCACCATTAAATTACAAACTCTCTCTCTCTCTCTCCCTCTCCTTTTTTTCCAGGCCCTGACACTCTAACCACTGTGTCGCACTGCCCCGCAGCGCTTTTCTCCCCCTAAGCCACCTTCAATTTGTTTTTGTTTTTGTTTATTTGCAACATACATAGTGCAGACACACAAAAGAAAATAGGATGACACAAACAATAAATAAACAAAACAAACACATTTTCCAACACATACCATACAGTGAATTATGAAACAGAAATGCCAAAATACTGGAAAACACAAAAAATACAAAACTATAAAAAGCGGGGGGGGGGTTAAAGAGGACAAGAACAAGAAAGAAAGAAAGAAAGAAAGAAAGAAAGAAAGAAAGAAAGAAAGAAAGAAAGAAAGAAAGAAAGAAGGAAAGAAAGGAAATTATAATTTTGCTGACTCCGATTTGACCCCCCCCTGCTCAAACTCTCCCCGATGATCATGTCACTTGCCGGGGATGCTTTTTCCCGAGATTCCGTCATGGCAAGTTGGGGGTTGGGCTAGATGACCCCTGGGGTGCCCTCCATCTCTGACCTTTTGATGCCCTGGGAAGCCCAGCCCTGCACCCCACACCCAGGCCTCTGCCTGCCCCACCCACCCACCCTCTGCGGCACATCGGGGGGGGGCACCTGAAGGCGTTGAGCTCACAAAGACCCGGACGAGATTGCAGGGCCGGCTGCCCCCCTTTCCCCGGAGGAGGTCTTGCTCCGAGAGGCTCATCCTGCCAGGTTGCAGAGTCGCTCTGCCTGCCCCGCTGCCAAGGAAGGTGCCCACAGATTGCCCCGGGGAGGCAGGTCGCCATGGCAATGTGGAGGCAGGTGGGGGAGAGTCGTCCCCCAGGGGGATCGTCAGGTGAGGCACACCTGAGGCATCCTCTGGGAGGAGAGATGGAGAAGGCCTGCGGCGGCGGCAGGATCAGGCCCAAGGGGGCTGGCCAGACGCGCCCCCCCAAAGAAGAAGAAGCCCCCCCTCCAGCAGGACCCAGTGACGGATTTATGTATAAGCTAAATAAGCTCAAGCTTATAGCCCCCCTCTCTTGGGGGCTCCAAAAAATTTAAAGGGGTAAAACCACTGGGTGTACATTTCCAAAATATTAGTATCTATCTATCTATCTATCTATCTATCTATCTATCTATCTATCTATCTATCTATCATCTATCTATCTATCTATCTATCTATCATCTATCTATCTATCTATCTATCTATCTATCTATCTATCTATCTATCTATGCCAGTGCCAGCTTTATGTATAAGCTAAACAAGCTCTTGGGGGCCCTCCAAAAAATTTAAAGGAAAAAAAAACTTAATTATTATTTCACTGTTAATATATACTTCTTCTTAACTGTTTTTCAGTTGTTCAACAATGACTTGGATAAAATACATATTTTGTGATGTGCAAATGGCTTGAGATACCTATTAGGTCCATAAGCGACCATATAGCATAGTGTATATTCCACGCAAAAAGCAGCGGCCGCTTGTTGTTGACAAAGGACAGCTGGACATAGAAAGGGCCCCGTTACCTTCAGGAGCTGAGGGCCACATCAAACCCCAATCCGGCCCTGGCAGGACCCAACTCCTCCTGCTCTCGTTTCCGAGATAGACTGGCCCTGCCCTTGGAGGCTCGACTGAGGAACCACAAGAAACAGCAGCAGTCAGATGGGACCACGGACACCCCCCTAAGTAAATAACCAACCAATAAGTTTACTTAAGAGTCGCTCTGGACACAAGATAAGGTTTTATTGGTGCTTTGAGAGGCCCGGTTCCTGCCTGCCTGGGATCGTGAGGGTCTCTTTCTCAATAATAATAATAATAATAATAATAATAATAATAATAATAATAATAATTTTATTTATACCCCGCCTGTTTGGCTGGGTTTCCCCAGCCACTCTGGGTGGCTCCCAACAGAATATTTAAAACGCGATAAAACATCAAACATTGGAAACTTTTATTATTATTAATTTATTCATTTGGTTTTTTCAGATTAAAACTTTACAGTCACAAAAATACAACATAGAGAAACAAAATGCCAAGGAATCTCCTGGACTCCCCCCTCCCCTTTGTGGGTTCCTATTGTTAATAATTTCCTCCTGCATCTTTTATAATAATCTTTTATATACAAAATTCAGCATTAAACTACAAGTGTTACTCCAATCCTACTAACGATTTTAACTGTTTACAATGGTTTTTATGATAAATTATAAGTTTTCCCCATTCCGTATTTAAAATTTTGGTCTTCCGGATTTCCAATCATTTTAGCCACTTTTAAAGGCTCTTTTTCTGCCCACTCGTTGCCGTTTTGCTCACTGCCCTCGGAGGGAGGAGCCCCAAGCATGTGCAGAGTGCTTTTAAGGGTGGCGGATAATTCGACGAGACACCCCCAGCTTTTGAAGTGCTGCGTGGATCGGTGCCGGGCGGCTTGGGGAGTAACGCTTCGCACATTTGTCCCAACCTCCATTCCAGAATGAAGTTGTTCCGCATTCCCTGTCCAATAAGGTTCGCTTCCAGTGGAGTTAGACTAGAGGACCTTTAGGGAGCCCTGACTCTACGATTCTTTGGCATAACACCCCAATATCGGTTCGCACAAAGCCTGTGGGGAGGTTAAATGAGGCGCCAAGCCCCCCCCATTTTCCAATGCCTTGTTTTTGCTTCAAAAAAGTGTCCGCTTTTTGGGGAGGGAGAAGCGGCAAAACCGTCTTGCAAGATTTTCACTTCGCTGGACAGCTTTTGCTCCTCCTCCTCCTGGTGCTCTTCCGTTTCTCGATGATGAAGTCGATCTGGTAGATGAGCAGCACGGCGAGAGAGAAGACGACCACCTGGAACGAGGAAAGGAGGACAGGAGCGCCTGTGACTGCCCTTTAAGGACCTCAGGAGAGCCTTGCAGCGGCCGTCGCAGCTGGATCAGGCCCCTGTCCTCACAAAGTCCAGCCCCCTGTCCTCACAAAGGGAAGGAGCCCGCAGGCAGGACCTGAGAGAAACAGCCGCCCCTCCTGCTCTTGTTCTCCGCCGTTCTAAGGGAGACTGGCTCTACGCATGGAGGCTCCACTTAGGAATTGTAAAAGGAGCTATGACGGATCAGGCCAAAGGGGGCCCATATAAGCCCAGCCAACCGGTTGCCCACGAGGGGAAGCCCACAGGCAGGACTACTGCCCTTGGCTTATCCTTGCAGAAACCATGCTGGTTCTTGCTCCAGCAGGGCTTGTCCTTCTCTAGACGTGGTCATTTTGCCTTCAACAACCCTTTCCCTGGATAGCCCTGTAATTTCCTGGATCTCTCCCCCTTTTTTTGTTAACTGCCTTTGCGCCAGCCTCCTTCTTGTCTATTAAATACAGCCCTTGGCTTATCCTTGCAGAAGCCATGCTGGTTCTTGTTCCAGCACGGCTTGTCCTTCTCTAGACTTTGCCATTCTGCCTTCAACAACCTTTCCCCTGGATAGGCCTGTCATTTCCTGGACTCCCCCCTCCCTTTTTAACTGCCTTTGTGTCAGCCTCCTTCTTGACTTTGAAATACAGACTTATCCTTGCAGAAGCCATGCTGGTTCTTGCTCCAGCAAGGCTTGTCCTTCTCTAGACGTGGTCATTTTGCCTACCTTTGCGCCAGCCTCCTTCTTGTCTATTAAATACAGCCCTTGGCTTATCCTTGCAGAAGCCATGCTGGTTCTTGTTCTAGCAGGGCTTGTCCTTCTCTAGTCTTGGCCATTCTGCCTTCAACAACCTGGATAGGCCTGTAATTTCCTGGAAACACCCCCCTTTTTTTAAACAGCCTCTTTCTTGTCCTTGAAAGCTTTTGCTGGAAGGGAGGCGTGTTGGCCTGCAGCCCTGATTTTGGGAGGGGGCAAGATTTGAGCCCCCTCACTCCTCCCCCGGCAGCCCCCTTGCTCACCTCCAGGACCAGCAGGCCAAAGGCCAGGCCAGCCACCAAGAAGAGGTTGCTGCGCCCCCAGCGAACCGTCTTCTCCAAGCACCCCTCGGTGTGCACCAAAAACTCGGCCTTCCAAGGCTTCAACTTCTGTGTCCCGTAGCCGCACATCGTGTTCAGCATGGCCTGCGAGGAGCGGGCGAGAGAACAGGATGGCCCATTAGGAAGGCCCCTTTGCGACAGCCCAAAGACGCCGCCTTCCGTTTGCCCTCCGGGATATTGTTGGCGGTTGGAGGTAGATTGCCTTTGGACAAGGAGGCTCCACTCCGAATAAGACGATCTGGGGAGCCCCGCAGCAGCCGACTCAAAGGGGCCCTATCTCGTCCAGCTGCCTGCGGCTAAACAGGCATGAAAGTCGACGGCCTCCAACTCTTTTCCCCACAGCAGCCGGTGTTCGGGGCAGGTTGCCTCCGAAGCTGTGCCTTGGGTGTCCTCGCAGCCTTCCCAGAAGAAGCGTCCGGCTGACCAATGTGGGGGCAGGTAGGTTGCTGGACCAGGTGGGATCCAGCTGCAGCGCTCTTCTGCTGCATGCAGTGGAACCTCGGTTTACGACTACAGTGGTTCCTCTACTTACAAATAACTCTACTTATGAATTTTTCTACTTACAAATGGAGCTCCGTCCGCAATATTGGATGCGGTTTAGATAGGATTTTTCCTACTTACGAATTTTTAGATAGGGTTGCTTCTACTTACGAATTTTTTTCTCCCAATGCAATCCTATGGGATTCGACTTACAAATTTTTTCGACTTGCACATGTGTGTTCGGAACGCATTAAATTCATAAGTAGAGGTACCACTGTACCTCCATTTACGAAAACCTCCGTTTATGAACACCGCGGACCTGGAAGTGTTTACATCCGGGTTCCGCGGCGTCGGATGCGCAAGCGCAGAAGCGATCTGCGCAGTGCATGCGTGTGCAGAAACGCTCTATTGGCGATTCGCGCACGTGCAGAAGTGTGCTTTCGGCGAGCGAATGCCTCGGCGAGCGAACGCCTCTGCGGAACGGATTGTGTTCACAAACCGAGGTACCACTGTATGTGCATGTAAGGAGTGCCTAGCTACACACATATGGGATCAGGGGCAAGGCCTCCCCTAGCCAGCTGGGAGTGAAGGTTCTTAAAGCCAGCTAAGAGTGAGGGCTTCCCAACTGTCCAAAAGAAATTTAATGTGGAAAAAATTGGGTACCTATAGAGATTTGTTATCTTTTGAAAAGGATGGTATTAAGTTGTTGTTTTTTAAAATCAGCAAGGCCTCCCCAAGCCAGCTGAGAGTAAGGGCTCCCGAGGCCAATTATGAGAGAGGGCTTCCAATGCGGGTTAGGAGTAAGGGCTTCGAGTTAGGCTTCTACCAGTCAGTGTCCGGTTTGGGCTGCCTCCTCACCTCTTTGCCTCGCACACAGCAAGAGAACGGGACGGCGCAGCTCTCCAGGCTGGGGTTCGATTCCTGGCAGTCGAAGTAAACGTTCTGGGACCAGTCTTTGTAGGAGTGGACCCCGCAGCACTCGAACTGGAGACAGAAATAAGCAGGAGCAAAGTGCCTCTGAAGAACGGAAGAAGGCTTCCCCAGCCCCCAGCCCTGGATTATTTAAAGTGTACGACGAATGCGTGAGCAAGATTTGAACACGGAGCAACAGGAGGACTCCCTTCTTCGGACGCTGGCCCAGTCCACCAGGGTGTGTGTGTGAAACAGCCGCCCTGCCCCGGGGGCCAGGGCACTGGCAAACCACGCTATGCCCCTGCGGGAAAGGGAAACCTTGGCATCACTTGCCCCCTTACCTTCTTTTGGATGTAGTCAATGAGGTTCTGCAGGTCCAGGTTGTCGCGGTAACGGGCGATGGCTTGTCCCATCAGCAGGGTGGCCTTCTCCATCACCTGGGACACGGTGGAGGGAGGGAGAGAGAGAGAGAGAGGAATCTCCCCTGCACCTATCTCTGGCCGGCAATGAAAAGTTTGGAAAATATGGCGGATGTAATAAGCCCCACTTTGCAGCAAACCGAACGGACGTCCGGAATGAAATAATTTGAGAACCAAGATACCACTGTATTGGTGAAATCAATAATAATAATAATAATAATAATAATAATAATAATAATAATAATAATAATAATATATTTATACCCCGCCCATCTGGCTGGGTCTCCCCAGCCACTCTGGGCGGCTTCCAACAGAAGAATAAAACACAGTAATCTATTAAACATTAAAAGCCTCCCTGAACAGGGCTGCCTTCAGATGTCTTCTAAAAGTCTGGTAGTTGTTTTTCCCTTTGACCTCTGGTGGGAGGGCGTTCCACAGGGCAGGTGCCACCACCGAGAAGGCCCTCTGCCTAGTTCCCTGTAGCTTTGCTTCTCGCAATGAGGGAACCGCCAGAAGGCCGTCGGCGCTGGACCTCAGTGTCCGGGCAGAACGATGGGGGTGGAGATTTCAAAAGAGAAAAAGAGAGAGAACCTGTATGCCCGAAAAGGTGCTCTAATTCTCATGGGGATTGGACCCGGGAGAGCTTCGGGGTGCAAAGCGGGTGCCCCAACCACTGAGCTGTGACACACACACACCCCGTCTCCCCAAATGCCAACCTACGCAGGCGTCATTTTTGTTTTGTTTTGCTTACCATGCCGGAGAAGAGGAAGCCCAGAACGGCAGCCACCACTTGCAGGACGAAGATGACGAGCAAGAGCCAGGCAAACTGGGGAGTGAAAGCGGAGAGGTGAGCAGAGAATCAGAGCCGTGGAGTTGCGACGGGACACCCGAGGGTCATCTAGCCCAACCCCTCTGAAATGAAGGAATCTCAGTGAAAGCATCCCGGACAGGGGGCTGAAAACCTCTAAGGAAGGAGAGCCCACCGCTTCCCGAGGGAGGAGAAGCTGCTGGAACATCTAGCTGAGATATACCTAGGGCAGCTGTTCCAGCAGCGATATTGTAAAAGCCCATTTTTGTCACGTCGCAAAAATAAGCCGCACTTTTCACGGTCGGAATTGGGGTGGGGGGTGGGGAGTGTGGCTTATATTCAGGCCAATATGGTATAAACTTATTCCAGACGATTATATCTTTGTGGCTCTGGTTATCTATGTTTTATTTAATAATAATAATAATAATAATAATAATAATAATAATAATAATAATAATATATTTATACCCCGCCCATCTGGCTGGGTTTCCCCACCTACTCTGGGCGGCTTCCAACAAAATATTAAAATACAATAGTCTGTTAAACTTTCTCTATCCCTTGTAAAAAAAAAAAGTCTTTGGTGTATTATCTGTTGGCAAATGGCACTGGTCAGTAAAAGCTTTTCATGTATGGCCTGGCTTTTTGTCTTTGATTTAGAGTAGCTCTTGGCCGAGCCTGTACTGGCCCTAACAGGGCATAGCATCTATAAAATATCTATATATCAGTGTATCTGATGAAGTGTGCATGCACACGAAAGCTCATACCAAAATTAAAACTTAGTTGGTCTTTAAGGTGCTACTGAAGGAATTTTTTTTTTTATAAAATATCTAGTTTTTTGAGCATGGCAGCAGATGGAAGTGCTTGCTTGGTCATGTATATTTTACTTGCTGTTCAGAATAAAATCTGTAATCCTCTCGCCCGCTTGCGTTTGTTTTGCTTCTGAATCTAATTTTAAAAGAACCGTCTTGCATTTGGCCAAGACCCCTGGAGATTCTGCCATGTGGGGTTTGAAGCGGAGACTTTTTGTGTGCCAAGCAGGGCCCCCGCCGCCGAGTTATGCCCCGTCCCAAACGGGCACCCTGTCTGTGTCCCTGGCAGGGGGTGGCTGCCAGTTAAGAGAGGGGGCTTCCCAACTGTCCAAAAGAAATTAAATGTGGAAAAAAATGGGGTACCTATAGAGATTTGTTATCTTTTGAAAAGGATGGTATTAAAAAATCAGCAAGGCCTCCCCAAGCCAGCTGAGAGTAAGGGCTCCTGAGGCCAACTATGAGAGAGGGCTTCCAATGCTGGTTAGGAGTAAGAGTATATTGAGAAGCAAAGCAGCTAGTAAGCCTGATCTTTATTGAACTGTTGCAACAGGGTGCTCCCCTCACACGCAGGAGAAAGGAGGAGGACCCAGAACAAAGGGGTGCCTGCCCTTATATAGACATTTTGAAATTACCTGCCCTGGAGCTCAAGACCACCCCTCCAGACATCATACCTACATCACAGAAGGGGTACATAGCACAGGACCACCTCCCACAATACATCATACAGTACCTACATCACAGGGGGCGGTCAAAAACAGAATCCTGGGTGTGTTGTTTATCTCCTGTCTGGCAGTTTACCTGTTTGCATTATCTGGGGCTTGGCCCCTCTTTTGTCATTCTAGCTACTCAATTCCGGAATCCAGGTCCCAGGTCCCAGCCTCACCCCATTCACACCTTAAATTTGCCTTACAGATGAAGATGTTGGACTATATGGAACTTGCTGACCTGACCGGAAGGCTACGCGACCGGGGAGAGGAGAAGACGGAAGAGGAGTGGAAGAAATTCAGAATTTATTCTAAAAAATATTGTAGAATTGATATTTGAAGAGGATTATAAGCAACTGTGCAGGTTGTAGGTTAGGAAATAAGGGTGTAAAATTATATAGGTTAGATATGTAAGTCGGATAGTTGAATAATTTGATTTGAACCTGCGAAGTTGGAGATGTATTGAACCGTTAGAAAAGATGCTCGTGGAGGTCGATTATTGAATTATGAAATTAGGATATTGGACTGTTGATTTTTATTCTTATTTTTATTCTTTATTCTTTCTCTATTTTCTCTTAAATTTGGATGTTTGAAGAGGATATATGTAGTAGGAGAATGTTGTTTCTTTTTTCTTGTTTATATGTTCGAAAATGTTAATAAAAAAATAATTAAAATAAAATAAAATAAAGGTGCCCTTAAGGCAGGACCTGTGAGCACAGAGACAATGGGGAGGTTTTTCCATTACCATTTCCTCCCTCCTTTCAGAGAAACGTTTGGTCAGTTTTGGGAGAGTCAAAATGGTTTCAGGGCTGTCTTCCTTTGCTTGCTACATTTATATATGACCTTAAATTTCACATACCGCCTTCAGAAGCAGGGTGACGTCACGCAAGGCCCCCAGGCAGCCGACGAAGGTGACGCAGAACACCAGGACGCCCACCGCCAGCAGGACGAGGGAGGGGTCTGCCAGGAGGGAGTCCACAGCGCCTGGAGGGAGGCAGAAAGGAAAGGAGAGGAGAGGCCGCCCACGCACCCACCTGCCAGGTGAGGGACCAGCCCAGAGGAATGGCATCACCTAAGCCAAGAACCAGGCACAAAGCCAGGAGTCTCTCGGAGCCAAAGCACAGGGATTTCGAACTCGTGGCTCTGGACCACAGCTTTGGAATCTTGGGCTCTGCTTTGATTTCCTGGGCAGCAGACAGCAGTATTCCTCTTCTCACCCCGGCCTTTGGCTGATAATTGTTGTAAGCAAAACCTGCCCTTACAGAGTCCTTTGTAGGTTCTCCAAAGGTAGGAGAAAATAACAGAGGCCAAGCAGAGAATATTGAGAAGCAAAGCGGCTAGTAAGCATGATCTTTATTGAACTGTTGCAACAGGGTGCTCCCCTCCCAGGCAGGAGAAAGGAGGAGGACCCAGAACAAAGGTGTACCTGCCCTTATACAGACGTTGATGTATGGAGGGGTGGTCTTGAGCTCCAGGGGAGGGAATTTCAAAATGTCTATATTTACGTATAAGCTAAACAAGCTCTAGCTTAGGGCCCCACTCTCTTGGGGGGGGGGACACACAAAAATTAAAGGGGGAAAAAACAACTGGATGTACATTTCCAAAATGTAAGATAAAAACCAAATGAAATAAAACCTACATCCAGCAACAGTGTTTTATGTTGTGTCGGCTCCTAGGATGTAAGTCAAGGGCCCCGCCTGCTAGCCTGCTCCCTCAAATATGACTACTTTGCTCCTTTCTGTATAAAGGGTGCCTACATTCTGCATGTATGGCTTGGGATACCTATTAGGTCCATAAATGGCCATAGAGCATATATTCAACAAAAAAAAACAGCAGCAATTGGTTGTTGACAAAGGACACCTGGACACATCGAGGGCCCCATTACCTTCAGGAGCTGAGGGCCGCATCAAACCTCAATCCGGCCCTGCAATCATGCAATTAAAAGCAAGAAAAGCAGCTTATACTTATATAAGCAGCTCATTTGCAACATACGATCAACTCGGCTAGACCTGCATGGCTGCTCGACCTCAGGTGCTAAACCAGCATTTCCCAAACTTGGGTTTTGGGGCTACAATTCTTATCCACCCTGACCACTGGTCCTGCTAGCTAAGGAGGATGGAAGTTGTAGTCCAAAAACAGATGTAGCCCTCAAACCACTGTAAGCAATCAAGGAAAGGCACTCCACACATGCTCAGGAGCTATGCAATATTCATCTCACATGCAGTTTTTTTTCCCTTTAAGGGCCAGCAGGGCTGCCTAGAGTTTAACTCTACACTGCCCTCCCCAATCTAGTGTTCCTAGACCCCCCCGAACCCCTATTCGAATGAAGCCCATTGCCCCTCTGAACACAAAGGAAATATTGTGGAGTTTTAAAAATCTGGTGCAACTTAAAAAACAAAACAAAACCCATGGGAGAATTGGAGATGGAACAATCCTGCTTCTTACCAGGCAGACAGATCCAGTATAACACAAGGATGGTAATAGATATTATATAGAACATTTAGAAATGAGACCAGGAAAAAAGGCAGTCCTAATGTTGGTAGATGCCGAGAAGGTGTTCGACAATGTATCCTGGAGATTGACTTTTCTGTGGGCCACAAAACCCCAGTGCCAATCAGGATGCCCCCCCCACTCACCCCCTTCCTTGGAGAGCCTGGCGTAGATCCCGACGGCTACCATCAACCCACCGGCCACCTGCAGAGGGGCAGAAACACAAGCCGTTTGTGGCATCCTGTTTTTGCAAAAAGGGTGCCGCACTCATGCCCTGTGGCTTGCTGTGGGCAGGGCAGGTCGGGGCTGTGCCAAAGGAGAGGAGCCAGCCCCGAACTCCCTGTGGGCCCCGAGGGAGGCCTTGGCAAAGACGGCCCAGCCTCCGAGAACAGCCTTTGGGTGAACTCCTAAGCCCTCGGAGGCTCGCTGCCAACACAGGAGCCAGCCGTGCCAAGGCTCTCAACTCACCCAGAAGAGGTAGCAGGAGGCAAACAAGGTGTACTTGATGACTTGGTTGGTGCGCATGGTTCATGCCCGCCCCTTTGAGCCAGGGGCAACCCTCGGGCAAGGCCCGGCGGCATGCAGGGCAGAGATATCTAGCCCCCCCCAGCTGGTTTTGGATTCCAGGGGAGGGGAGAGCCAGAGAAGGAAGCAGACGGGCGTGGAATGCAGAGAGCAGGAAGGGAGAGGCGAGAAGGAAGGTGCGCTGCCTGCAAAGGGCATGTCAGAGGCAAGCGCCGGCTTGTTCCCCTGCCTAGCGCAGAGCAGCGGATTCAAACTACAAGAAAGAAGATTCCACCTCAACATTAGGAAGAACTTCCTGACAGTAAGAGCTGTTCGGCAGTGGAATTTGCTGCCAAGGAGTGTGGTGGAGTCTCCTTCTTTGGAGGTCTTTAAGCAGAGGCTTGACAGCCATATGTCAGGAATGCTTTGATGGTGTTTCCTGCTCGGCAGGGGGTTGGACTGGATGGCCCTTGTGGTCTCTTCCAACTCTACGATTCTATTCTATTCTATTCTATGGCCCTGGGCTTCTCCTTCTGGAGAGGAGGGTGGAGACTCAAGGCAGGGCAGCCCAATCCAATCCAGGCATTTTGCCACCCTCATTTTTCCAGCCCCAATTTTAGGAATGGCACCATTCTGTCCTGCCTTGCTGGGAGGTTCTGGGCAGCAGAATTTAAGAAGGATGTGGACAAGCTGGAAGGTGGGCAGAGGAGGAGGGCGACCAAGATGATCAAGGGTCCGGAAACCAAGCCTGATGAGGAACGGTCGAAGGAGCTCGGGGTGTTTAGCCTGGTGGGGAGGGGGGGGAGGAGACTGAGAGGAGATACAGACACCATCTTCAAATATCTCATGGGCTGCCACGTGGAGGATGGAGCGAGCTTGTTTTCTCCGGAGGGCAGGACCCGAACTCGTGGCTTCGAGCAACAAGGAAGGAGATTCCGACTCAGCACTTTCTGATGGTAAGAGCTGTTCGACCGTGGGGTGGAAGGGGGCGGACTCTCCTTCCTTGGAGTTTTTTTTTAAGCAAAGGTTGGATCTGTCAGGGATGCTTTAGATGAGATCCCTGCATTGCAGGGGGGTGGGCCAGATGACCGCTGGAGATCCCTCCCAACTCTTCAAATCTATGGTTCTGTGACCTCGGAAGGCGGCACTCCCCTGGTGGGAAGAGCTCCACCAAAGCCCAGCCACCTTGCAAGCAAGCGTATCTGTGCACAAGTTTACATCTGCTTCTTGTCACTTGTGAATGGCGTACCCGCATTTCCAGGCCGGCTGCTCCCTAAGGAATCCTAGAACAACTTTAATGAGACGGATTCGTTACAAGGTGAGACTCTGAAGGTGTATTATTGGTGGAGGGGTGGATGCGATCTTTATTTAAAGTGGGTGGAAGAACCTGAAGCCGGGGGGTGTGTGGGGCGGGAATGTGGCCCTTCGGAGCCCTCGGTTTGGCCCCTCACTGAACATGCTTTGCACCCTAGAATCATAGAATCCTAGAGTTGGAAGAGACCACAAGGGCCATCCAGTCCAACCCCCTGCCAAGCAGGAAACACCATCAAAGCATTCTTGACATATGCCCATCAAGCCTCTGCTTAAAGACCTCCAAAGAAGAAGACTCCACCACACTCCTTGGTAGCAAATTCCACTGCCGAACAGCTCTTACTGTCAGGAAGTTCTTCCTAATGTTGAGGTGGAATCTTCTTTCTTGAAGATAGAAGCTCTCCAGCTCTCCTCCTGGAGAGCTTCTGACCGGCTGGAAATGCCTGCCCTTCGAATCCTGGCTCTTCCTTGAATGGATGGAGGAGACGGGGCTGTGTGTGCACGCTCTGCCACTTGCACATCTGGCCCCACCCACCACCAGCACATGGCCCTCGGATCCCGGGCCAGAAACACCATTTGGCCCTCAAAAGCCTCTGTACACGCCGACGTAAAACATACAGCGGCTGGGAAGCCTTCGGGGCTCCGGATGTGTGCAGGGTTTCAGCCGGTCGGTCGGTCAAAGGTGTTCTCAGGATCGGGGCCTCTGCCGTCACAGGCTGGCAGCTTCGTGGAGCCGCAGGAGAGAGCGGAGGGCAGGGAGGGGACCGAGGGTGGGCAAGTGGCCCCTGAAGGAACAGGACGTGCCCCCCCAACCAGAGGTAGCACCCCATAAGGTAAAGGTAAGGGACCCCTGACCATTAGGTCCAGTCGCGGACGACTCTGGGGTTGCGGCGCACATCTCGCTCCATAGGCCGAGGGAGCCGGCATTTGTCTGAAGATAGCTTCCAACTCATGTGGCCAGCAGGACTAAGCCGCTTCTGGCAAACCAGAGCAGCGCACAGAAACACCATTTACCTTCCCACCGGAGTGGTACCTATTTATCTACTTGCACTGGTGTGCTTTCGAACTGCTAGGTGGGCAGGAGCTGGGACAGAGTGACAGGAGCTCACCCCGTCACAGGGATTTGAACTGCCAACCTTCGGATCGGCAAGTGATTTCTCTCAAAGTGCTGTGGAAATGCAGTTGACCCAACCAGCTACCCACCCACATATGGTGCTTGTCAGAAGACGCCCCCCAGGGGTTTTTGCCCCCCTCCCCAAACTGCAAACAGGAGAGAAACACACCAGTCGGAGAATCACTTCCCAGAGGCCCTTTATTCCCAGGTCGGCCGTGTTCCCCACACTTCAAATCTTGCACGGTGCCCACCAGGCATTTGGGTGAGTGAGGGGTGTCGGGAGAAAGGCACTTTCTTGTGGGGAGCCCAGGGGTGCCTCCTTTTCACGCCACGGAAGGGGCACTTCAGAGCAACCGAGGAAGGGGTCGGGGTCTCCACCCCCGGCCTTCCGTTTGGGGCCGGGGCAGCCAGTTATCTTGCCCGCTCTCCTGCCAAGGTCTGAGTCCCACCACCCAAGCCCAGGAAAACCCGGTTGGCGTCGTCCTGGGACCCAGCCGACCCTCAGCCGCGCTCTCTTAAGACCGGGGATGCAGGAGGAGGCGCGAGGCACTCTGCGTACGCTCAGAGGCCCCTCTGCGATTCACATGTCGGGCCCGGGGTTATTCTGCAGGTTTTCTGCAGAAGTTCACCAGCAGGTTAGAGCGCGGTGCCAATAATGCCAAGGTTGCGGGTTCGATCCCTGAACCGGTCAGCGGCGTATCCCTATGTTGCAGGGGGGGTTGGACTAGATGACCGGCGAGGTCCCTTCCCACTCTGCAGCTCTATGAAATGCGCTCCGCTGAGCACCCAGTGGGTGAGGCTGCCCAAAGGCACAGGGCCTTCTCGGTGGTGGCGCCTGCCCTGCAGAATGCCCTCCCATCAGATGTCAAGGAAATAAACAACGAACGGGCTTTGAGAAGACGTCGGAAGGGAAGTTTAGGGAAGTTTTTAATGTCCGATGTTTTATTCTGTTTTTGATCTGTTGGGAGCCACCCAGAGTGGCTGGGGAAACCCAGCCGGATGGGTAAGGTAAAAATATATTATTATTATTATTATTATTATTATTATTATTATTATTATTATTATTCCTACTGGCGGCAAGGAGGGGCAACCGAGAGGTGGAAAGGGCAGCTCTGAAATTCCCCGAGCAGCAAAAAACGGATCAATAAATAGATAATTTAGGTGGGATTCGGGGCTCGGAGCCACCCCCTCTCGCCCCAGGGCTTTGCATGGAAGCTGGGCTGGGCTTCTCCCCGCTGCTGCAATTGCAGCTGGCTCTGGGGAGGGCACACACACACACACACACACACACACCGGCACAGCAATGGCACACGAGTGGAACAGTGGAGACGAGCCATTGACCCTTGTGATGGGGCGGGGGGTCCGGCTGGATTCCAAAGCCCCCCCCAAGCGCACCAGAGTCTCTTCCATGGGATCAAGAAGGGGGATGGAAGCGTGAGGGTGGGCTTGCCGTTGCAGAAAAGGGTCCTTGTTTTTCTCGAGGTGGGGGTCCTTGAGCAGCCTCTGTGTCCTGAGGAGCCCCCCCATCCAGCCCAGATGGGCGAGCAAAGGTCAGACAGCAGGAGTCAGCCGTGGAGTCCCTCCTCGGGGGGTGGGGGGGCCCTCACTCGGCCTTCTTGGCCTTCCTCTTCCTCGTGCCCTCGTTCAGCTCCTCCCGTGACTTGGCCGGCAGCTGGGGGGGCTGAGGAGGGGGCAGCTCGTGGCCCCCTCCGCCGTGGTGGTGGTGGTCGTCGTGGTGCCCGGCGGGGACGGAGCCGAAAAGGATGGGGCAGGCGACCCCTTCGAAGGGGGCAAAGGGCGAGCCGTGGGAGTGGGTCGCTGTCATGAAGACCTGTCCGGGGGGGGGGAGGAGTCTCAGTTAGTGGCCCCACCACTCACATCCCCTCCAACGTTTCGCCCATGAAAATAGGGACGTCCTATTCCACCCCCTCCAACATTTCTCCCGTGAAAATAGGGACGTCCTATTCCATCCCCTCCAACGTTTCTCCTGTGAAAATAGGGACGTCCTATTCCATCCCCTCCAACGTTTCTCCCATGAAAAGAGGGACGTCCTATTCCATCCCCTCCAACGTTTCTCCCGTGAAAATAGGGACGTCCTATTCCATCCCCTCCAACGTTTCTCCTGTGAAAATAGGGACGTCCTATTCCATCACCTCCAACATTTCTCCCATGAAAAGAGGGACGTCCTATTCCATCACCTCCAACATTTCTCCCATGAAAAGAGGGACGTCCTATTCCATCCCCTCCAACGTTTCGCCCGTGAAAATAGGGCCGTCCTATTCCATCCCTTCCAACATTTCTCCCGTGAAAATAGGGACGTCCTATTCCATCCCTTCCAACATTTCTCCCATGAAAATAGGGACACCCTATTCCATCCCCTCCAACATTTCTCCCGTTAAAATAGGGACGTCCTATTCCATCCCTTCCAACGTTTCTCCCATGAAAATAGAGACGTCCTATTCCATCACCTCCAACATTTCTCCCATGAAAAGAGGGACGTCCTATTCCATCTCCTCCAACGTTTCTCCCCTGAAAATAGAGACGTCCTATACCCTCCAACATTCCTCCCATGAAAATATCGAGGTCCTAAGGAAAAGCAGGATGTTCTTGGATCAAATCAGAAACCGGGGCGGCTTCTGTAGATCTGGGGCTGTCCCTGGAAAATAGGGACACTTGGAGGGTCTTCCCTCGCTTCTCTGGGGGTCCAGGGGACAATGCTACCAGGCCAAACCCGCACTCTTCACACACCCACACCCGAGGTCAGCTGTAGGTGGGGGTCTAACGGTCCCTTTATTCCAGTAAGGTCTGTTTTGGGGGCACCAAGATGGTGAAACAAATAACTTCTGTATTGCCTCCAAGATTGCTGAACAACCTCTTTCACTAAACCCGGGTGCCAACCCTTCTACCCAGC
This sequence comes from Zootoca vivipara, assembly GCF_965207765.1. Taxonomy (NCBI): domain Eukaryota; kingdom Metazoa; phylum Chordata; class Lepidosauria; order Squamata; family Lacertidae; genus Zootoca; species Zootoca vivipara. The sequence continues at coordinate 95,590,588 of NC_142589.1, read as the reverse complement.
AGAAAGATTTAATTCTTTTCCTCCCGCTAGCCTTGTCCGTCCCGTCCCCCCCCCCCACGGCCTGAGGCTCACCTTACAAACGATCATGAAGAGGGTGAAGAAAAATATGAGGGTGGCTTTGGAGACAGGCAACCAGTGAGCTTGTTGCAGGGTGAAAAGCAACGCTCCGTACAAGCTGGCTTTGGAGGGGCTGCAATAGCAACAGAAATTGAATTTATTTTATTTTTTTATACGATTTCAAAAGCCTTTTCCCCCACCCCCAAGGGCCACATTGCCTTCCGGCGGCAGCATAGTGGTGGTGGGCAGGGCCAGAGGCAAAGGAGGGTGGAGCTACAAAGACTTTGGAACTCCCCGCCTCTTGACGGTCTCCCTCCCTGTCTCGTCCAAAGGCGCCTGCATCAAGGTCCCTCTGAAATCTTTGCTCTGTCCCTACCATCCCAGGCGGGCAGCAGCTGCGCCCAACAGGCAACAGAGCCCTTTACTCACAAGGTCATGTGCAAGAGCTCGTTTGTTTCCGGTTTCCAGATGCCTCGCAGCAGCTGCTCGAAGTTGGACATGAGAGCGACTCCAGATCCTGAGGAAGGAAGGAAGGAAGGAAAGAAGGAAGGAAAGAAAGAAAGATGGAAGTAAAGAAGGGAGGGAGGGAGGGAGGGAGGGAGGGAGGGAGGGAGGGAGGGAGGGAGGGAGGGAGGGAGGGAGGGAGGAAAGAATCATAGAATCATAGAGTTGGAAGAGACCACAAGGGCCATCCAGTCCAACCCCCTGCCAAGCAGGAAACACCATCAAAGCATTCCTGACATATGCCTGTCAAGCCTCTGCTTCAAGACCTCCAGAGGAAGGAAGGAAGGAAGGAAGGAAGGAAGGAAGGAAGGAAGGAAGGAAGGAAGGAAGGAAGGAAGGAAGGAAGAAGGAAAGAATGGAGGGAGGGAGGGAGGGAGGGAGGGAGGGAGGGAGGGAGGAAGGAAGGAAGGAAGGAAGGAAGGAAGGAAGGAAGGAAGGAGGAAGGAAAGAAAGAAAGAAAGAAAGAAAGAATGGAGGGAGGGAGGCAGGAAGGAAGGAAGGAAAGAAGGAAGGAAGGAAGGAAGGAAGGAAGGAAGGAAGGAAGGAAGGAAGGAAGGAAGGAAGGAAGGAAGGAAGGAAGGAAGGAAGAAAGAAAGAAAGAAAGAAAGGAATGAGGAAGGAAGGAAGGAAATAAAGGAGGAAGGAAGGAAGGAAAGAAGGAATGAAAGAAGGGAGGGAGGGAGGGAGGGAGGAAATAAAGGAGGGAGGGAGGAAGGAAAGAAGGGAGGAAGGGACAACTTATTGTTTTCATTAAAAGTTTTTAAGCTAGAGCAGGCATCCCCAAACTGCGGCCCTCCAGATGTTTTGGCCTACAACTCCCATGATCCCTAGCTAACAGGACCAGTGGTCAGGGATGGTGGGAACTGTAGTCCAAAACATCTGGAGGGCCGAAGTTTGGGGATGCCTGACCTAGGAGTTGGATAACTCTCTGCCAGGGATGCTTTCGTGGTGCTCCTCGGGACTCCCTCCCAACTCTACGATTCTGTGATTTATTTAGAAAGCCCCTAGCCCACCTTTCAGCGGATTTGGCGGAAGGAAAGGGGACTCTCTGTGGGCCGAATATCCGGCAAGGGATAGTCCCACCTGCCCCTCCCCACCCTTCATAAGGGAGCTGTTTGCAGAGGAGAACGGGACTCCAGAGTTTCCGGCCCTGCCTGGAGACACCGCAGATGGAATCTAGAGCATTCTGCATGCCAAGCAGGTGCTCTAGCTGCAAAGCTACGGTGTGACCCCTAAATTCAAAGTTTCCAGACCTCATGATCTGATTGAAAAAGGGCTGTGTTAAATAGGGGGAGGCTGGGGGTTGAACCTGTGGCATTCTACATGCCAGGCAAGTGGCCTCTCCTTGAGCCATACCCAGCGCTCTCACAAGGGCAGAGGAGGACTAGGCCAGGCCGAGCGGAAACCCAGCGCCTGGAATTCGTGGGGGGGGGGGCGTGGCGTCCCACCTTTGACGAACCCGACAATGACCATGACGAGCCAGCCGTTGTGGTACTGGTGGTGAGCGTGGTGGACCCCGGCAGCGATCTTGCGGACCCTGACCACCTCCTTCATCGCCACGAAGACCAGCTTGACCGGCAGGAAGCTGACGCACTTGTAGAAGATGTTCAGAGGGCAGTAGAAAGTCAAGTACCTGGAAGAAGAAGAAAGAGCGGGGGGGTGTGGGGGTGAAGCCTGCGGGACTCCCTGCCACAAGGCGAGGGGGGTGAGGTAAAAGGAGACCAGGCCAAAGCTCCTGGACCAGTTTCTACACCTGAGCCTCCTCTCTCCTCCCTCCAGGTGAGCAAGAGGCAAAGGCAGGGGGGCATTCCCATTCAGGGCCGCATGCAGCTCTAGGATGGGGGGGTGGGGGTGGAACAAAGGGGCACAAAATTGTTAGGGGCGCCAAATTTCAACACCCAGCGCTGCCTCAAGAAAGCTGTGCGCTTCCGTCCGCCGAAAGCGGCTTGCGAACCAGGGGGTGACCTCTCTCCCGACAATGGAGCGACTCTTTATTTTCTTATCTCTGTGGCTGTGATCTTCCGGGCACAGCCAACCCCACGCTATGCCACTGCCCCCCCCCCCTTTGTGCTCATGCAAGAGGGATTGTCTGCTTGGTGATATAGAACCATGGGATTGTGCAGCTGGAAGGGACCCCCCGGGGGGGTCATCTACCCAACCCCCCACAATGCGGGTGCCGTCACCAGAGAGGCAGAGAGGTGGCCTCACCAGACCGCCGTGGCCAGGAGGACGCTGGCGTTGTTGCTGAAGTAGTCGACGGGGGCCTCTCCCAGGAGCAGGTCGGCCAGGATGTAGCTGCCGAAGCAGTAGAGCATCGCGCAGACCCAGGAAGCGAAGGGGCTCTGGCGGGACAGTTCCACGGCACCTGCGGCGGGTGGGGAAGGAGAGAAGCGCGGCCCTTTAAACACCTTCCCCTCTCTGGGCATCTTCCGCAGTGAGGAGCTATCTACTGACAAGCTGGATACTGACAAGCTGGAACGTGTCCAGAAGAGGGCAACAAAAATGGTCAAAGGCCTGGAAATGATGCCTTATGAGGAACGGCTTAGGGAGCTGGGTATGTTTAGCCTGGAGAAGAGAAGGTTAAGGGGTGATATGATAGCCATGTTCAAATATATCAAAGGATGTCATATAGAGGAGGGAGAAAGGTTGTTTTCTGCTGCTCCATCCAGAGAAGCGGACACGGAGCAATGGATTCAAGCTACAAGAAAGAAGATTCCACCTAAACATTCGGAAGAACTTCCTGACAGTAAGAGCTGTTCGACAGTGGAATTTGCTGCCAAGGAGTGTGGTGGAGTCTCCTTCTTTGGAGGTCTTGAAGCAGAGGCTTGACAGGCATATGTCAAGAATGCTTTGATGGTGTTTTTGATGGGTTGGACTGGATGGCCCTTGTGGTCTCTTCCAACCCTATGATTCTATGATTCTACCCCGAGGGGTGGTGGCGAGAGACATTTCCTTTCCTCCTCCTCTCCTAACGCCACGATTCTTGGGCATCAGGGACAGAGTTCACCTCGGCAACCCCTTGCCGCAGGAGGCGGTGACGGCCCCCCTCCCCCCAAAATGTCCGTCAACGGAGACGTTCAAGAACCGAGGCGCCACTGTTGGACTGGATGGCCCTTGAAGGTTGAATTCCGGGTGTAAAGGTTTTGGATTACAATGGCGCCTCGGTTCTTGAACGTCTCCGTTGACGGACATTTTGGTTTCTGAACGCCATAAACCCAGAAGCAAATGCTTCGGTTTTCAAACGTGCCTTATGCCACGCAGCTCCCGCTGGGTGCAATCGATCTGTGTCTTTGCAACCATTTTTTTTTTTTTTTGTGGCTGTCTGCGCCTCGGTTTTCGAACGTTTCAGAACTCCGGAACGCATTACGTTGGAAAACCGAGGTACCACTGTATCATAAAAGATGTGGAAGGAAAGGATTAATAATAGGACGCACAGAGGGGAGGGTGGAAGTCCGGGAGATTCCTTGGAATCTTGTTTTTATGATTTCTATGTGATATATCTCTGTAAAATTTTAATTTGAAAAAACCAAATAGATAAATTATATATATACTGTATATATAACACCTCTCGGCTCTGACTCTAGTTTGAAGCAAAAAAAGAGACTTTTGTTACTCCTGTGGGCCATTTGTTGTGGGTTCAAATCCATGAACGCAAGCAGCTGCAAGGAACCGCAAGGGAAGGAAGAGGCCCCCTCTCTCTGTGAACTGGATACCCCTGCCACTGTCTAAAAATAAAGCAGAGAGGGGCCTGTGCCCCCGCTCTCCTCCGCAGACGCCAGCCCACCAAAGCCCAAACTACCCTTTCCCCACTTGCGGAGACGATCCGAGGGTCCCCCATTTTACAGGGTGGGGAGGCAAATCCAGACCTAGACGATGATGCGATTTGAAGCCAGGTACTGTTATGAGAATTATAAGGTCTAAGATATAAAAGAAATGTTCATAAATGTACAAGGCAAACACATACATAAGTATATCAATTACGTGTCTGAGGAATCCTGAAGCGGTTTAGACTCTCCTAAATTGACCTCAAATATTTCTCTGCAAGGAGGAAGGAGATGGGAAAAGCTTTCCAATGGGCTTCGGACTGTAGGGGCTTACACACCTCCCTTTTCAAATACAGTCTGGCGGGTACCGTGACCCGGAAACTGCAATTAATCCAGAATGCGGCAGCTAGACTAGGGACTGGGAGTGGCCGCCAGGACCATATAACTGAGAGATCTACATTGGCTCCCAGTACGTTTCTGAGCACAGTTCAAAGTGTTGGTACCGACCTTTAAAGCCCTAAACGGTCTTGGTCCAGTATACCTGAAGGAGCGTCTCCACCCCCATCGTTCAGCCCGGACACTGAGATCCAGCACCGAGGGCCTTCTGGCGGTTCCCTCATTGCGAGAAGGGAGGTTACAGGGAACCAGGCAGAGGGCCTTCTCGGTGGTGGCGCCCGCCCTGTGGAACGCCCTCCCAGCAGATGTCAAGGCAATAAACAACTATTTTACATTTAGAAGACAACTGAAGCCGGCCCTGTTTGGGGAAGTTTTTAATGTTTGATGCTGTACTGTTTTTAATATTCGGTTGGAAGCTGCCCAGAGTGGCTGGGGAAACCCAGCCAGATGGGCGGGGTATAAATAATAAATTATTATTATTATTATTATTATTATTATTATTATTATTATTATTACCGGTATATATTAAACTGAGCAAACTACCAATATGCGTAAGGGATTCAGGAACTAAGTATTTGCCATCTCCAAGGAATGGCCAGGCTACCCAGAAAAGGCAATTGATAAGGCATGATCAGGTATCCTGGCAGACAGGAGAGAAGCAACACACTCCCATTTCTGCTGGGGACCACCTCTTTCTGTGATGTATGCCTGAAGTTTTGGGGGGTGGTCTTGAGCTACAGGGGAGGCAATTTCAACAGTCTATATAAGAGCTTGTACACCAATGTTCTGGGTTCCTCTCCTCCCTCCCTCCAACAGTACGTTAGCTTGAGCAGAGCGGGCTGCATTCTGCACCAAAACCAAGACCTGCCTGCCTCTCCAAAACCCGTTCGTTCGAGGCCGCAAGAAGCAGCCATGATTTCTGCGCAAAAAATGCTCCGCCGGTGAGGGTAGTGCCCTAGAGAATCTCATCCCTACCCCCCACCCCCACCCCAGCCTTGCTGGGTTCTCTGTGCCCCAGCCAAGCAGCTACACAGCCTGCTTCTAATTTGGGAAAGGAATGAGCACCCAGGGAGGGGAAGGAGGCAAGAAACTGGATATCCTGCAGCTGGCAAAAAGGCAGGACTTATCTTTTGCCGCCAAGGGAAAACGTTAGTGGCCCTCGCAAAGCCGTCCCTGACCAGAACCGATTCTGGGTCTTTCTGAGTGGGTTGCCTTGCAATTCTGGAGCTGAGATCTGGCTACTTCAGGGGGGGGGGTCCTTGAATACAACAACCAGCCCCCTACCCACGTTGAATCAACAAAGCTAACAGCTAGAATGAGAGAATCGAATGAGGATTGCTTTTTTGAAGGGGTGAAGCCCTTTTTGGATTACAGTCGTACCTTGGTTCTCGAACATAATCCGTTCTGGAACCAAGGCACGGCTTCCAATTGGCTGCAGGAGCTTCCTGCACTCAATCGGAAGCCACATGTCGGGTGTTCGGCTTCCGAAAAACGTTCGCAAACCGGAACACTCACTTCCGGGTGTTATAAGAAGAAGAAAAACCGCTCCTTTCCCCTTATGGGGTACCTAAGAGCCCATATAGAGTCCTTTTGTAGGTTCTCTATTATTCCCTTGACATCTGATGGGAGGGGGCCACCACCAAGAAGGCCCTGTCCCTGGTTCCCTGTAACCTCACTTCTTGCAGGGAGGGAACCACCAGAAGACCCTCAGAGCTGGACCTCAGTGTCCAGGCTGAACGATGGGGGTGGAGACGCTCCTTCAGGGATACTGGGCCAAGGCTGTTTAGCTTGGGTGGCCACCTGCCAGGGATGCTTTAGCTGTGATTCCTGCATTGCGGGGGTTGAGCTGGATGACCCTCAGGGGTCCCTTCTAACTCTACGATTCCATGATTTTACAATTCCGCCTCCTAACCAGAAGGGCTGGGATGGGTTGTATTCATCCCCCCCCCCAATTTAATGATATATTTTTTATTAAATTTCCAAAAAACTATACACATAAAATTCCAGTTCATCTAAAAAAGAGGTTTCTTTTCTGTTTCCAACTTCCAAGCCCGTTTCCTGGGGTGCTTATTCCTTATCCCCCCTCCCACTCTGCTGCACCCTATCTTGACACTTTTAATATTGTGATCCTAACGCAATAATCTCTTTCCATCACTCATCACTGGAAACCTGGCTTCAGATTATTCATGTTGCAACATTTCTCCAATTACAGCCGTGCCTCGGTTATCGAATGCCTTGGTACGCAGACGTTTTGGCTCCCGAACACCGCAAACCCGTGTTATAGGAATTTTAAGGTCACATATATACGTTTGTAATAAATGTTCATAACTGTACAAGGCTAACACATACATAAATATATAAACCACATGTCTTGAAACAGTACAGGAAAACAGTCCTAAAGCCATTTTGACTCTTTCAGTGACCTCAAATATTTCTCTGCAAGGAGGAAGGAAATGGAAAAGCCTCCATAGTTATCCTCACAAAAAAGTGGCCAGATGGCCCAGGTAATGCCATCATTCTTGGGTTCCATGATCACTGCAGATGGTGACAGCAGTCCCGAAATTAAAAGACGTCTGCTTCTTGGGAGAAAAGCAATGACAAACCTAGACAGCATCTTAAAAAGCAGAGACCATCACCTTGCTGACAAAGGTCTGTATAGCTATGGTTTTCCCAGTAGTGATGTATGGAAGTGAGAGCTGGACTACGAAGGCTGATCGCCGAAGAATGGATGCTTTTGAATTCTGGTGCTGGAGGAGACTCTTGAGAGTCCCATGGACTGCAAGAAGATCAAACCTCTCCATTCTTAAGGAAATAAGCCCTGAGTGCTCCCTGGAAGGACAGATCCTGAAGCTGAGGCTCCAAGACTTTGGCCACCTCATGAGAAGAGAAGACTCCCTGGAAAAGACCCTGATGTTGGGAAAGATGGAGGGCAGAAGGAGAAGGGGATGACAGAGGACAAGATGGTTGGACAGTGTTCTCGAAGCTACGAACATGAGTTTGACCAAACTGCGTGAGGCAGTGGAAGACAGGAGTGCTTGGCGTGCTCTGGTCCATGGGGTCACGAAGAGTCGGACACGACTAAACGGCTAAACAACAACAGCAGCAATGCAATCAGTGATACATTATCAGGTATCCTGGCAGACAGGAGAAAAACAACACAGATTTCTGCTGTAGACCGCCCCTTCTGTGATGTATGTATGATGTATTGGGGGGTGGTCTTGGGTTCCAGGGTGGGCAATTTCAAATGTCTATATAAGAGCTTGCACACCAATGTTCGGGGTCCCTCCTTGCCTCCTGCGTGTGGTTGTGAGCACCCTGTTGCAACAGTTAATAAAGTTCAGGCTTACGAGCGGCTTTGCTTCTCAAAATTCTCTGGTTAGCCTCTGTTATTATCGCCTACCAATAAACAACGATCTGACTTTTAGAAGACATCTGAAGGCAGCCCTGTTTAGGGAAGTGTTTAATGACTGATGTTTTAATGTATTTTTAATTTTTTGTTGGAAGCCGCCCAGAGTGGCTGGGGAAACCCAGCCAGATGGGCGGGGTATGAATAATAAATATATTATGATGATGATGATGATGATGATGATGATGATGCTTAAAAACCTCCAAGGAAGGAGAGACTTCCACCTTCCGAGGGAGCCCGTCCCACCGTCGGACATCAGAACCCTTTTTCTGATGTATTGCCACAATCTCCTTTCCTAAAGCCTCGCCTCAGCTCTGCACCAGCTAGAGACAAAGGTGGCTTGGCACAGGCAAATGAACATCCACCTCGCTTCCCTGCACCTGAGACAGGAAATAGCCAGGGCGGAGGCAGGTGTGGTCCCAGGTGTGTGGCTGCACTGAACTCGCGGCTATTAGTAATGAGATCAGATCGTTCCTTTTCAGAGGCAGCAGGGAGAGGGGGCGAAAAGCCTTTCTGCCCAACCTCCCAGAAACTGTTTTGAACTCCTTTTCCACCACAAAGCTTGCAACACCGCTTCCCGGGGCGTGTTTGCTTCTCTTTGCAAGTCCATGAGGACTAGCGACTTAACACACACACAAAAAAGACCTGCTGAATTCTCAGGATCATAGAATTGTAAGAGATGGGAGGTTCTTCCGGATGTAGTTGGAATCTCCTTCCAAGCAACTTGAATCCATTGGGGGAAAGCTCATGTTCCCTCTTGCATGTGACAGCCATTGAGATATCGGAAGATGGCTCTCATATCGCCTCTCATATCTCCTCCTTTTTCTCCCAGGCTAAACATCCCCAGCTCCTTCAACTGTTCCTCATCAGGCTTGGCTTCCAGACCCTTTATCATCTAGGTTGCCCTCCTCTGCCCACCTTCCAGCTTGTCAGCATCCTCCATAAATTGTGGTGCCCAGTACAGTGGGACCTTGGTTCTCAAACGCCTTAGTTCTCAAACTCCGAAAAGCCGCAAGTCAGTGTTCCGGCTTTCATACGTTTCTCGGAAGCCAAACATCCGACGCGGTTGTCGGCGATTGTTTGCGGGGCACCTACACCAATCAGAAGCTGTGCCTTGTGGTTTTTGAACATTTCAGAAGTCAAATGGACTTCCGGAACGGATTGAGTTTGGCGCTTTTGTTTTTGCTCTTTATTTTGCGTTTTTGAGGCTTTTTATTATTATTATTAATTTGTTTTTGTGACTGCGTGGAACCCAGCTCAGCTACTGATTGATTGATTGATTGTGTGACTGCAAAAATAGATAAAAGCCCCCCATCCAAACAATGACTATCATCAGTGCAGGTATGAAAAACATTTAATTTTGATTTTCATCACCTACAATACTGTCTTATTTATTTTATAGTACAGTACATTGATCATTGCTTTCATTTTATGGATCAATGGTCTTGTTAGAGAGTAAAAAATTCACGTTAAATGGTTGTTTTAGGGGTTGTTTCTAAAAGTCCAGAACGGAGGATTAATTCGTTTTGCATGACTTTCTACTATGGGAAAGCACGCCTTGGTTTTGGAACGCTTTGGTTTTGGAACAGACTTCCGGAACGGATTAATTTTGAGAACCGAGGGACCACTGTATTCCCTTGTGAGCTGAGGAGGCTGGGAGAATCTCTGAGCAAACAGTACTCCTTCCTGATTCTGACCCCATGGACCGAGTCACAGTCACGCAGTTGCCCAGGCTGGTCTGAAGTGGGTCCTGTTTCCTCCGCAACAGGAATCATAGAATCATAGAGTTGGAAGAGACCACAAGGGCCATCCAGTCCAACCCCCTGCCAAGCAGGAAACACCACCAAAGCATTCTTGACATATGCCTGTCAAGCCTCTGCTTAAAGACCTCCAAAGAAGGAGACTACACCACACTCCTTGGCAGCAAATTCCACTGCCGCACAGCTCTTACTGTCAGGAAGTTCTTCCTCATGTTGAGGTGGAATCTTCCTAATGTTTAGAGGAGCTGGGTGCCAGCCGGGGATGGCCTCTCCGGCTCCCCTCCCTACATCCCTCAGGCATGCCTACCAACTGCTGCTGACCCACATCCAGGCCCCCTCTGGGTCTGGGCACCTGGCCTGTCCTTTCAAGGAGAAAGAGCCCCAACTGCCTCCATCCATCACACCGGAGGTCTCAGCCTGCTGGAGGGTCTCAGATTTCCCCAAGCCAAGGTTGTCTCTGGCTCCTTGGCGCTGCTGACTGCGTTTCTCTGGGACATTCCCACCCCACACTTCTTTATTTAGAAAGTGTGCTGCTGCTGCTGCTTGGGGACAAGAAACCCAGCACAGCATCGCCGCCTCCGCCACCCTAAGTACACAAACCCCCCACCCCAATACAGCAGCCCCCTCCCCCATGACTGAAATACAGCGAGGTACCACTGTACAGACTAGACCCTTGGGGTCCCGTTGTATGGGTCTCTTCCCCTCCCCAAAGTCTGTAACCCTCCCCAACTGGGAACACATACAGGAATCAGCAGAAAGCCAGAGGAGGGTGGGTGATTCAGTCTCCAGAAAGTCCATGGCAGGACAGGAGGTAACAGTGCTTTTGGGAGGGTGAGTCTCCCTTCCCTCTTTTTTCACAGCTGCAGGATTTATGTTAGCAGGTGCAGACCCTCAGTTACTTAAGTATTTTTATCATTTATTTATTTATGGGGGGGTTCCCCCCCAGCTACGCCCATGCCCCCCTCCTCTTCCTTATGCCCCCTAAATCCAGTGCAGCTCTGGAGGTGGGGGGGGGGGAGAGGCTTGGTAGAAGGGTAACTTTAAAGCTGCTGTGGGGCGCGGGGATTTGGCACCGGGAGAGATGGCGACAGAACCATAATAAATCACCCACCCCCGGGGGGGGGAAATGGATGAATGGGGATGTTTTGAGCCTATGGTTGGTGCAAGGGGGTCGCACGGCCGGGGAGGGTGGCCTAACCCCGTGGGAGGAAAGGTCCAGGCAGGGGTCGCAGGAGGGGGAGCGCCGCGCACGCACGCACGCGAGGAGGGGTGGTCTTGCCTTTCTCATATTTGAGGTAGAGGATGGAGACGACGAAGTAGCCCAGGTCGAAGACCGGGAAGACGGGCAGGCGGGCGAAGGCGGCGGCCAGGTCGCCCACGTCCAGGGCCCCCACCAAGTCCATGGCGCCGGCGGCGGCGGCGGCAGGTGCAAGCGGGGGAAGCAAGCAAGCGCGGAGAGGCCGGGAGCGCACGGGAGCGCACGGAGCGCGGAGGAGGAGGAGGAGGAGGAGGGGGACGCAGCGCCGGGGGAGGGGCGGGGGCGGGGGAGGATAGGGAGACGCCCCGCCCGCCCCCTGCAGCGCCGCCCCCGCACGGCGGACCTCCCTCCCTCCCTCCCTCGGTGGGGGGGGTGGGGGGGTACATAGGATGGAAGCGCTCTTGGACTGTGCCAAAACCGCTTGGTATCTATCCAGGAGAGGCGCGCTTTCCCCGGACTGACAGCCAGGCGCCTCCTCCGGGCTTCAAGGCAGCAGGTGAATTGGGGGGTGGATGCTGCCGGATTCTGGATGCGGGCGGGGGGGGTGGACTTGGGGTGAACTCTGCCCTGGGAGCCCCCCACCCTTGACAGCCAAGAAACCAGAGCCACCACTCTCGGCAAGAAAGAAAGAAAGAAAGAAAGAAAGAAAGAAAGAAAGAAAGAAAGAAAGAAAGAAAGAAAGAAAGAAAGAAAGAAAGAAAGAAAGACGGAAGGCCGACAAAGAGAGGAAAGGAGCAGGTCGTTAGTTCTGCAAAGTGCGGAGTTACAAATACAAATGCACGGGAATAGAAGTGGCTTTTATTTTATTTTATTATTTTTTTATTTATACTTTTCAAGCTTGTGCGTTTCACCAGTTCACTAATTTTGTACATTTCAATACTTTTGCATTCATTTCAAAACCTGACTTCCTTCTTCTTCCCCCCTCTTTCTGCGGCTCCTTAAATTTAATTTTCATATCTTCTGCCTGTCCAGATTAGCCTAATTTGCTCATTTGTTCATCTTCTTTCAATATATTATTTGGGGAGAAGTGGCTTTGGTGGAGGCTCTCGCTCGCCTAATAATAATAATAATAAATTTCTATGGGTAGGAGCCCCAGGAGCAGAGGAAGAAGGGGGCTCCTGGGAAGGGGGGGAGGGGGACCTGCCCCAGAACTCAGCGGGAAGGGCGGCTAAAACGAAAACCTTAACACTAGACCAAAATCACCATCACCATAATCCATCATCATCGACTGATAGGGAGGAAGTAATGGGCAATGGCTTTGCTGCCACAGGAAGAGAGAGGACTTGGGATCGGGTCCTCCTCGCTTGTTGTTTCCCATAAGGGGGAATTGGGTTTGTCACTGTGAGATCAGGACGCTGAACTCCCTGGGAACTTTCCTTGTGGAACCTCCAGGCGCAGAGGCAGTCTATCTGGTTTCCTAGGGGTATTTGGCCACGCAGGGGATGCTGGACAGGACGGGTCCATTTAGGCCTGATCCTGTAGGCTCATCTGATGCTCGGGCTTGAAGAAGGGGAGGCGGCGGGGCTCCGTGGCCAGGAGCCGCTGCCTCAGAGAGCGCCCGGGTTCTGGGTTTCCTGGAAGAAGCGTGTCTTTGGCCACCGTGAGAAACAGGTGCACGGATCCCCGCTTTGGCCCGACTCAAGTGCACGGCTCTTCGGTTTGCATTCTGCAGGGAGAGTGGGAGGAGTCCAGATCTTCACTTTGCCTTAATCCGGATTAACCTTACCCTACCTCACTCCTCGGATGGCTAGTTAACTCCGGTTTCGACCCCTGTCGCCGGTTACGCCGGCCAGGATCTGAAGGAAAGCGAACTCGGGGCCTTTGAACTCGGGCAGAGGCTCCCCCCGCGTACCGGATAGACTCAGGCTAGAAACCACAGAATTGTAGAGTTGGGAGGGACCCCAAGAGTCATCCAGTCCGACCCCTTGCAATACAGACAGGTGCTTAGAAAGTTGATGTGGATTTTAATCTGTTTTAGTATGTCTTAAAGAACTGTGATTTTTTTTTTTAAAAAAAACGGATTTCACTGTTCTACTTTTTTTGTAAACCGTTTGCAGGGTTTTTATTTTGTAACTATCCAGCGGCGCGTGAATTTTATGAAATAAATAAATGGTGCAAAATGGGTGCCACTGGACAGGACGGGGAGGAGCCCGTTAGTTATCTCACGCCTACCAGACCCTGATTTGAGCTTTTCTCGTTCGTAGAATCATCTAATCCCCCAGCCATTAAAAAACCCGGCGTGCATTCGCCAGTACCTGGCAGCAGGGAGTTCCGCAAGTTAACAGAAATGGGCACAGTCACCCAGTGTGATGGGGCTTTTTACTCTGAGCCAGATGCCCTTCTCCCCAGATGTAACTTTCCCGTCCCCCAGTTTCCCCTGAAACAAACTCCCCTCCTCTTCCCGCATTTACTGTTTGTCATCAGCAAAATCTAAGTTTCAGAAAGGGCATGTGGCTTCACAAGCTACTACTGAGCGTGCGCGGGTTGCGAGGCGCATGCTCAGTGGCGGGGAAGCCCAGCTCCGGCGAGCGAGCGGGGCCTGCGGAGGGGGGCGTGCTTGAAGCTGGTGACGCATCAGCGGTGCCTCCTCTTCCCAGAATGGGCGAGCGCCACCTGGCGGCCGAGGCGGGGAAATTAAAAACAAGGGAGGGGGAAGCCGTCTGCTCATTGGCTGCGGCGCTGATTGACGTCACCTAACGGTGGGGGGGAGCTCTACTTCCGGTAGGAGACTGGAAGCAGCAGGATGCTGGGCGATTTGCTGCTCTTCGGGTGAGTGGGGAGGGGGGGAGGGGAAAGAAGCAGGGTTGCTAAGCAACCCCTGTCCAAAAATGAGGAGGCAGGGCAGAAGAGGATGAGCCCCCCCCCCTGCAATGGGTTCATAGGGCGCCCCTGGGGAGGATGCATGCAGCAGGAGCTTCACCTGACGGATTCCTGCCTGTCTCGCAGATTGGAGGGTGATGGTGGCTGCAGGGGGTGCCAGGAGGAGAGGCGATCTTCTTTTGCTTCATTTCCATTCCCTCCCAACATCTGCCCTCCAGATGTTGCTGCACTCTTAGATTAGATTAGATTTCTTTATTGTCATTGTGCAATTACAGTGAGGTTACAGTGAGCTGGGGCTCCAATATTTTGGGCACCTCATGAGAAGAGAAGACTCCCTGGAAAAGACCCTGATGTTGGGAAAGATGGAGGGCACAAGGAGAAGGGGACGACAGAGGACGAGATGGTTGGACAGTGTTCTCGAAGCTACGAACATGAGTTTGACCAAACTGCGGGAGGCAGTGCAAGACAGGAGTGCCTGGCGTGCTATGGTCCATGGGGTCACGAAGAGTCGGACATGACTAAACGACTAAACAACAACAACAACAAGGGGGACAGTGGTTCAAAATCGGAAAAGGAGTACAGTACTAAGATCATGGCCACTGGTCCCTTAGAAGGGGAAGAAATGGAGGCAGTGAGAGATTTTACTTTCTTGGGCTCCTTGATCACTGCAGATGGTGACAGCAGTCACGAAATTAAAAGACGCCTGCTTCTTGGGAGAAAAGCAATGACAAACCTAGACAGCATCTTAAAAAGCAGAGACATCACCTTGCCGAAAAAGGTCCGTATAGTTAAAGCTATGGTTTTCCCAGTAGTGATGCATGGAAGTGAGAGCTGGACCATAAAGAAGGCTGATCGCCGAAGAATTGATGCTTTTGAATTATGGTGCTGGAGGAGACTCTTGAGAGTCCCATGGACTGCAAGAAGATCAAACCTCTCCATTCTTAAGGAAATCAGCCCTGAGTGCTCCCTGGAAGGACAGATCGTGAAGCTGAGGCTCCAATACTTTGGCCACCTCATGAGAAGAGAAGAATCCTTGGAAAAGACCCTGATGTTGGGAAAGATGGAGGGCACTAGGAGAAGGGGACGACAGAGGACGAGATGGTTGGACAGTGTTCTCGAAGCTACGAACATGAGTTTGACCAAACTGCGGGAGGCAGTGCAAGACAGGAGTGCCTGGTGTGCTCTGGTCCATGGGGTCACGAAGAGTCGGACACGACTAAACGACTAAACAACAACAACAATTATAGTGAAATTGGATGCTATCCAATAAAAACAAAAACAAGAAACAAAACAAAAAACACATTTTCAGCCACACATTCACAAACCTACAAAACTCTTCAGGTCAATTATTTAGTTACACTATTTAAGATGGTTACTGTATAGCTCAGGCATCCCCAAACTTCGGCCCTCCAGATGTTTTGGACTACAATTCCCATCTTCCCCGACCATTGGTCCTGTTAGCTAGGGATCATGGGAGTTGTAGGCCAAAACATCTGGAGGGCCGCAGTTTGGGGATGCCTGGTATAGCTTTTGGGTAGAAACTCTTTTTTAGTCTATTTGTTCTTGATTTCATTGTTCTATATCTCTTGCCCGAAGGCAGTAGTACGAAAAGACTATGTCCCGGATGAGATGGATCCTGTAAAATATTGGGCAGCCAGTAGGACCAGTGGTTAGGGATGGTGTGGCGATGAGAGGTGCTAGAACCTGGGAGACACCACGGTTCAAACCACCCCCACCCCCCACTACTCAGTAGCGGAGCATGACTTCAGTGGCTCTCAGCCTTGGCTACCTCACAGGACTGTTTGGGGGATTAAATGAGAAAGAAATTGGCCAAAATGACCAGAAGAATCAGAAATTGGGAAGACCAAACTTTCAATAAGGAAGGCCGGGGGGGGGGAGGGAATTATAATTTATCTTAAAAACCATTGTAAACAGTTGAACGGTTAGCGGGACTGGAATAACACTTGTAGTTTAATGATGAATTTTGGGCACAATGGGAGATGTAAAAGATTTGGATTACATTATAGAAGATGCAGGAGGAAATGATTAACAATAAGACACACAAAGGGGAGGGTGGAAGTCCGGGAGACTCCTTGGAATCTTGTTTTTATGATTTATATGTGATATATCTCTGTAAAATTTTGATTTGAAAAATGACACACACACACACACACACACACACAGCAAACTCCGCCCCTCCAGATGTTTGGGACTACAATTCCCATCATCCCTGACCACTGGTCCTGTTAGCTAGGGATGCTGAGAATTGTAGTCCCCAAATCTGGAGGGCCGGAGTTTGCCTATGCCTGAGAGAGAGTGTCCAGGAGATTTTGTGTTTTTTTGTTGCATGTTGGATATGTGATTGTAAATCTTTGATTCGAAAACCAAATAAACGAATTTAAAATAAATAAATGAGGAGGGAGAGAGCTGTGGTCCAAAGCTAGGTTGAGGAAAAACCCCACCCATTGAAAGCTGCTCAGTTTCTCTTTTTTCCTTCTTTCTTCCACCCCATGCAGGACACTGTTGGTCAATGCAGGAGCAGTGTTAAACTTCAGGCTGTAAGTGATCAGAGGTGGGGGGAGCTGCTGGGAGGGAATTGGGGTCGGCTTGGGAGGAGGACCACAGTTCTGGCTTGGAAGGGGTGTGTGTGGGGGGGGGGGGTTGGATTGAGTGCTTCTGCCTCCGCTCAGGAGAAACCACCTTCCAGCCACTTGTTCTCGACGAAGGCACCGCGTTCAAGTCCTGACACCTCCGGCGAATGAGGCTTATAGCCGAGCTCAAGGAGTTTCTCCGCTTTCCATGTACTTGGTGGAGTTGGTACGATTAAGCGTCCCTTCAGCAGTATTCAGAGGTGTAGTGTCTCGGGGGGGGGGTGGATGGGGCTTGCCACCTGTGGAAAGGTATCCCATCTAGGAGAAGGAAAACTCTGATCCTAAACCCTTGTGGGACACCTTCTGGAAAAGAAAAGGCTAAGAAACAAACCATAGTACGCAAATCCAGAGTGGAGCCCCCCCTAAGGTGGTTGGGTGGCTCCTTGTACGCCTCCTTCCGGCAACTCCTGCAGCCACGTGGGTGCCAAACGTCTCCTTTGGACCCTATCGGTGAGGAGGGCGGGGAGGGGGGGTCTTGTCGCCTGGGCAGCCCAGGGCCTCCAGGCACACTGCCCAGACTTGCGCCCTAGAGCAGTCATTTTGGTGCTGCTACTGCAGCAAAAACAACACGGGAGGCAGCAGTAACAAGCGGGTGCTGTGGTTCTCCAGCAGTTTTACTTTGCCGCCGGGGGTGCGCTCCATTGTCTTCCGGGACGGACGGATGTTGCTTACCTTCCAAGTCCCGGACTGCAGAATCCGGGACCGGCAGCCGTGTGACACCGGAAGTTGCGTCGACGTAACTTCCGGTGTCGCTTTGCCCTTCTATGGGCACCAAAAATGGCCGCCGGCGGCTTCAAAAGGAGCTTCTACGCATGACCGGAAGTGTGTCAACGCAACTTCCGGTGTCACCCTGCCCATCTATGGGCACAAAAAATGGCCGCCGCCGACACCGGAAGTCGCGTCTACGCACTTCCGGTCATGCGTAGATGCGACTTTTGAAGCTGGCGGCAGCCATTTTTTGTGCCCATAGAAGGGCAAATCAGAAAAAAAATGGCCACCGGCAGGAGAAAATAACGGAGAAAAACGGGAGACGAAGTCATACGGGGGACCACCGGGAAAAGGTAAGTAAAAACGGGGGTTTCCCGGGGAAAACGGGGTACTTGGCAGCTATGATGTTGGGACGTAGGTGTTCCGTTAAG
Organism: Zootoca vivipara; assembly: GCF_965207765.1. NCBI lineage: Eukaryota > Metazoa > Chordata > Lepidosauria > Squamata > Lacertidae > Zootoca > Zootoca vivipara. The sequence goes on along the minus strand of NC_142589.1, from coordinate 95,572,833 downwards.
CCAAACCCATTGGTAGAGCTCTCGTCTTACGCTCATTTGTCTAGATCAGGGGTTGTCAACCTGGTCCCTTACTGCCCACTAGTGGGCGTTTCAGGATTCTAGGTTGGCGGTAGGGGGTTCACGGCACAAGCTGAATCCTGCTTCCATCGAGCACTGGTGGGCGGTAAGGAAAGTTTACCATCAAGAAAGATGCATTAGTGGGTGGTAGGTATAGAGAGGTTGACTGCCCCTGGTCTAGATCCCTTTCAAAACATTGTGAGATGCTGATGCTCTGGCTTGCTGTAAATCCTTCTCTTTCTTGCCTCTTAGGAAGAAGAAAGAGAGCCAGGGCTTTGGCGAAGAAGTGAGGGAACCGACAACAGGTAATACCCTCCAGGCAGGCACGGAGGTGGAGCTGAGGCCTCCATGCTGCACCCACCTTGCCGTGCATCGTGACCCTCTAAAAACCCCACTGAGCTTGTGTGATTTCATTGTTGAAGCCTCCCAAGTTCTGTCATCTCCAGAAAGAGCTGGCAGAGGCTCCGGCCTGAAGCCCCGGACAGCTGCTGCCAGTCAGTGTAGACTGTTCTGAGATCGGTGGGCCAATGATCCAACAGCTTCTTCTGCAAGAGAGTCCTTGCATGGGATAGTTTTGCCCTCCATCGAGGCAACAGGAAACCTGCCGCGAAGCCACACCGCTGCCTGGCATTCCGGACCGCTTGGTTCCACGCGGGTCCTGCAGTTGCTTTAATCTAATTCCTCAGGGACGGCTGCGAGTTCCAGACACTCAAGGATCCCGGTTAATTCATACGCTAAAGCCTGGACGTTTACCATTAGCAGTGCCTGGCCTCTCCCTTGGTTTCATGGAGGTTGTTCTTAAGAACAATCCTGCAAGAATGAATCCATATTGATCTAGAACCAATTCAAACAGCAGCAAATCTTCCCAGCTGCCAGGGGCTTCCTGCTTTTCAAACGCATGTCCTCCTGCATTAACTGGGCCTCGTGGCGTTTCAAAAAAGTGCCTAGAATTGAACTCCAAAGTCAGAAAAATGTTCTAATGCTACATATAAATTGCATCTTGTTTGATAAACCGCAGTCACCCCACATAATTTTCTCTTCTAGCTTCCCCTTACAGGATTCATATTGAATTACTTCTAAGGATTCCCACCAATATATTGCATTTATCATCCACTGTTGTTGTTGTTGTTTTTATATAAAAAAAAGAATCAATTGCAAAGTGCCTTGCTCACCACTTTGGTACTTAAAATATAACGATTGCAAGCAGCCTCAAAGCTGGGGCTCAGGGTTTCTTAGAAACTGAAAAACCAGTGCAGTTTTTAAAGGTTTGGTCTCCCATCTTGATTTGAAATGGCGCCCCATTGTACCCCAACATCGGCAATAATCTGCTCCTTGATCTTTGCAACCATTGTGCAAAATCTGGTTATGATCTTTAGCAAGCAGAGAAACAAACAGCTTTCCAAAATCCTTATTAGTAGATTAATTAGTTTCCGTTATTGTGCACAAACATTGTTGTGCATGAAAGCGAGTATAGCTTGAGAGGACTGGGGCGGCAATAGGGACACCTGCCATTTTATTTCATTTTATTTCCTCCTAGGTGATAACATCAGGGAGTTTCTGCTCAGCCTGAGATACTTCCGGATTTTCATCGCCCTGTGGAATATCTTCATGATGTTCTGCATGATTGTGTAAGTCAGTGGGGGGAAAGGGTGCCATCTTCCCAGTTGTGTGCCTCTTAAACTTGGTTTTTGGGGCATTTCACGTTAATATTTATTACTTGCAGCCTCGTACCTGACGCTGCTCAGGAACCGAAGGGCTATGGGGAAGCTGGATTTGAGCCAGTAAGAGGTCCAGATTTCACATCGGCACACCATGGCCCTCTCTTTTGCAACATGGGGGGCAATAACCTTGGGCCTAACTGGAAGAATCCGTTGTCCATTTTCTCTTCTCTTTTGTCTTCTAGGTTATTTGGATCTTAAACCATCTTTGGTGGACTTTGCTGCTGGCTATAACAACCTGGGAGTGACTTTCAGCTGGATGTAATGTCTTCACCATGAAGTTTAAAAAAAAGCCGTGTTTTTAAGCATTGCAAGTGTCTTGGTGTCTTATTTCTTCGAAAAAGAGAAATCTCATGAAATTGTGACTTCTTTTTGTGGCCAAGCATATATAAACATGGTTTCTTTTGCCTGTGGTTGTGGTGGGGGGTTACCTAGTACAGTTGTTATAAACTGGTTTATTTGAACCATGGTTAGGCCTTAAATGTGTGAAACCTGCCCAGCGGCTTAACCATGGTAATTTTGTGACCAAGAAACCGCAATCTGAAGCCATGGTTGGTTGTTGGCATTACGAAAAAGCTTGGTTTTAACTGTGATTTGGTGTGATGGGGTTCCTTGGCCGTGATCCGTTCGGCATTAGTAGCTGGAAACGCAAACCAAACTCTGGAGAAGCCAAGCCATGTTTTGTCTGTCTCTGGAATGACCCGTGGCTTGTTCAGCAAACCATGGTTCTGTCGTCTTCTTCTTTGGCGATCTCTCATAGCTGAATAAGATTGTCTTCCATAAACACGGTTTTAACAGTGAGCCCGTAAGTGACTTTAGAGGCCAATTCTGGATCCCCACGTCCTTCCACAGTGGGGACATTGGCTTCCAGGCGGGAGTTGATTCCCGTGAGGGTTTGCCAAGCGTGCCTTCCTCTTGGCACATTTCTCCCTTGTGTCCTGAGTTCGAGTGTCTTCAAAGCCCAGGACACCTTTGGTCAAGGCTGTTCTCCAACTGCAGCGTTCAAGGGGGCCGTCCGTAGCAAACGTCCCCCCATTCCACTTCCCTTAATGGCAGAGGAATAGGAAGGCTCTCCTATTAACGGTGTACCGGGAGCGATGGTTCGGCCATGATGGAAAGTCCGCAGCTGCCCCATCCGGATTATTCCTTTGCCAAGTGACAGCCATAACCTGCGTCGTTCTTAAAGCAAACACACCTGTGCAAATCACATATAAATTTAATGATCCCGGTGCTTCTGGGGAATTCACAGAAGGGTTTTTCCACTTTTTATTTTCAGAGGGGTTTGGTTCTGCTCGACTGCTAAAACTTACACGTCTGCTGTGACACATTTTATTTTTTTACCTCAGCGGCAAAGGCAGCGGTGGGGGGGCGCACTTTAGACATGCCCAGGAACATCATGGCCCCTTCAGAATGCTTTTTTAAACCTATTTTTGATCAATGGCACATGTATTTTAGCATTGGTTCTGGTGGGTCAAAAAGTTTAAAAAATGAACCTGCCCATAATGGATTCATAGGTCTGAGGGAACACCCTGAGGGCAATCGTAGCCAGGGGGCCAATTTTTTCAAAAACGTTGCGGTTTGGCTGGGCCAACAATTAGGTGGTGTGTTGGAAGTCTAGATTTCTGTACAACATTATTTATTGTTGTTGTTGTTGTTGTTATTTACATGATTATACTACCTCCTCGCGAGGTGTATGCCAAATGGCATGATCCTTGCGGTCTCTGGCGTTGTTTTTGACGGCCAGAAAGTAAAACCAACGAGATGAGAGGCAGGAGACATTTTGAAATATAGTTGCCAGGGGTTTATAAGCATTTCAAATCATTAACAAATACATAAATATATATATGCACACACACAAACACATACATTATTATTATTATTATTATTATTTGTATGCCCCCTCATACCCACAGTTCTCAGGGTGGTTCACAACATAAAATCACAATATAAAAACATAAAAATAAAAACAAGTAGAGTCTGATAATCCCCCCGTCCCCAATACATTTTAAAAGGGCATTGGATGTCAATCAGCCAAAGGCCTGGTTAAATAGGAATAATTTCTTGATATACACTTTATATTAAATTAGAAATATATGTATATTTTAAGTGGTTGATAAACAGAATCCAAGTTTAATATTTTCCCTCTCCCCCCCCTAAACTATTGAATATATTTTTTCCTTTCTTTTAAACAAACTATTGAATATCTTTAATTCTTAAACTGAGGCAAATCTGAGGGAGGGGACAAACTATTGAATATATATTTCTTTTATGGATATATTTTTTATCTTTCATGTTTAAATTTAGGTAAATCTGAGGGACGAAACAATCTACTGAATACATATTGCTTTTGTGCATATATTTTATATCCTTCACATTTAAACTGAGGTAAATCTGAGAGGCGGGGCAAACTATTGAATACATACTTCATTGCTTTTATACATACAGGTGAAACTCGGAAAATTAGAATATCGTCGAAAAGTGCATTTATTTCAGTAATGCAACTTAAAAGGTGAAACCAATATATGAGATAAGATGCGTGACATGCAAAGCAAGATATGTCAAGCCTTTATTTGTTGTAATTATTTGTCGTTAGGCGGGTCAATTATAAATGGAATGTAATTAATGAAATGTAATAGCGATGTTTATTATTGTATTATTGTAACTATTTGTTTTATTACTGTGGAATTTCCAAAAGAAAGCATTTGTAAAAATTAAAAGAAAAATAAAAAATAATAAGTTGCATTACTGAAATAAATGCACTTTTCGACGATATTCACCTGTATTTTAAGATTTACCTCATTTAAGCTGAGGTAAATCTGAGAGGCGGGCCCCTTCGCGCCAAGCGCCTCCCTCTCTTTTTTTCCCGCCCTTTCTCCCCCTCCCCCCCCGCTCCCTTTTCCGCCGCAGTACGCATGCGTGCCCGGCCTGCCTGCCGCTATAACCCAGAGAGAACCGCGCCGCCGCCGCCTCCCCCACATCCCCGCTGCGCGCGGTGGCGCCTCGACGTCACAGACGCGACGTTCCTCCTTCCCTTCCCCCCTCCCCCGTGCGTGCGTCGGCCTGCGCACGCCGTCACCGCGTCGGGCGTGTCCCAGGGTGCACCGCGCGCGGCTGGCTCTTGCCCACAGTTGAGCAGCTCGGCCTCCTCCTCCGCTGCCGCCGCCGCCGCCTCGACGGAGGAGCCCCGAGGAGGACGGCCGGCCCGGCCTGGAGGCAGGGGGGGCGCGGCAACGCCGAGGACGAGGACGAGGAGCCCGGGCCAGGCCTTCTCCCGGAGAAGGGAGGAGAGGGAGGCGCCCCGAGGAACATGCGGCTCCGGCTGCCCCGCGGCGCGGCCGGCGAGTGAGCTGAGGGAGGAGCGGCGGCCGAGCGGCGGGGCAGGAGGAAGAGGAAGGCGAGCAGGCCGAGGAGGCCCGGGCAGAAAGCGGGGGGAGGAGGGCGGGGGGGCTCCTCCTCCTCCCGCCGCCGCCACCGCAGGGCTCGGGGTCGCCGCCTCGAGGGGGGGCAATGACAGCGGCTCCGGGACCCTCCCCGCAGCAGATCAGGGACCGGCTGCTGCAGGCCATCGACCCCAACAGCAACGTGAGTCTGTGGGGGGCGGAGGAGGGGGAAATAGGAGGGAGAGGGGACTGGGGAGGAGAGGGTTAATGGGAGGGAGAGGGGACTGGGGAGGAGAGGGTTAATGTGTTTTTTGCGGCGGCGGGGGGAGGATGCTGCGTTTTTGCACGTGGGGATGCGAGGGGGGGGGAGAAGAAGTCTGGCATATATATACCAACATATATATATATATATATATATATATATATATATATATAGCATATATATATAGCATATATATATAGCATATATATACCATATACTCTCCCCTGTCTTTCCTTCCTGGTTTCTTTGCTTGGGCTTTTCAAGGTAGGAGTTGGTCCTGAGCAAAAAACAAGACAAAAAACCCACCCCACTCACACAATGATAACCATGCCCTCTAAATCTGGGGTCTCCAACTACGGCAATGATTAATGATGCTAGTGTCCTCCAAATCTGGGGTCTCCCAACTGGTGTTTTGTGCCCCTGGTCATGGCCTGCTGCAAGGTGGGTCGCCGCAGCACCACGGCCACCGTGCAGGTCTATGGTGAGAAGTGGGTGCCCAGATGCATGGTTTGGTTAAAGGGTTAAAGGAAGGGCTCATTGGTCCTGTAGAGCACTTGCTTTGCATGCAGAAGGTCTCCGGCGAAGGCTGGGGAATTGTTTCCTGCCTGAAGCTCTAGTGAGCTTCTGCTGCTGCTGCCAGTCAGTCTAGTGCTGAGCTATAGGGGCCCGGTAGCCTGACTCGGGAGGAGGTGAAGGACTGCAGCTCAGAGGGCCTGCTTCATACATAGAACCTGTGAGCCCAAGGCCCTGCAGCCAGTGTAGGCAATGTCGAGTTGGCTGGAGCAATGGCGTGACACAGTGTGAGGCAGCTTCCAGCTTAAATGAGAGCCACGAGGTCAGGAATCTTGCTTTTATAAGTAAAGGGCCATTGCTCAGTGGCAGGGTATCTCCTTTGCTCGCGGAAGACCACCAGTTTCGATCACCGGCATCTCCATATGCGGGTTTGGGAGACCCCTGGTTTGACGCCCTGGAGAGCTGCTGCCAGTCAGTCCAGGGGGTGCTGAGCTAGGTGGACAACCTGGTCTGCATCAGTGTAAGGCAGGGGTCAGCAAACTTTTTCAGCAGGGGGCCGGTCCACTGTCCCTCAGACCTTGTGGGGGGCCAGACTATATTTGGGGGGCGGGGGAAATGAACGAATTCCTATGCCCCACAAATAACCCACAGGTGCATTTTAAATAAAAGGACACATTCTACTCATGTAAAAGCATGCTGATTCCCAGACCGTCTGAGGGGTGGATTTAGGAGGTGATTGGGCCGCATCCGGCCCCCGGGCCTTAGTTTGGGGCCCCTGGTGTAAGGCATTGCACTGGGGCGTTTGGCTCTCCTTAAACGAGTTTCCTGCCGCCTCTGCCACCTCCTCCTCCATGGGCTTCTCACCTGCTAACATAATTTCCTCTTTTTTTCTTCCCTTCTCATCCTGCAAAAGTAAAAATCACACCGCCGCCGCCCCCCCCTTCTGCTGCAGAAATGCCAAGTCCGGTTTGTTGGCCATTGGGCCCCCTTTTCCCTCTCCACCCAACTCGGGTCTGCAAAGAAGGGGAGCCAGGACGACTCTCCCCACATGTATCCTCTGGGCTTGACCTTCCTCTTGCAGTTGCCCTACCAGTCCATTCCCCTGTTTTATTAGGCCGGCAGGTGCCTCCCCCATCTCCTTGCCAGTGGCTCCTTTCCTGTGCTCCTGCTTCAGGCCCCAACACATGTCAGTCTGGTGCTCTGTCTCCTCCCCTGACCCCCTTTCCATGTTACTTGGGAACAGCAGTGCCCCAAGGCCCTGGTGGCTTAGACCCTGGTCTTCTGGGGAGCTCTCTAGACTGCGGCTCCTCCTTGCCATGTAATGCTGCACCCCCTTTCCCCTCTCTGTGCTCCCACACGTTCCCTGCCACCTGTCCATGGTGGAACTGCTGCCGGCACTTGTTCCGTGCTCTGTGTTTATGGTGTTCACTTTGTGGAGCCCTACGTTGTTGGGCTTGTATATGAGGCCCTGTTTTCTGTAGGGTCGGGTAGACCTGTCTCCTGATAGCGTAGAGCGGGGGGGGGGGGGGAGCTCGCCTGCTGGTCTCCACATCACCCCTCTGCTTGTGCCTTGCCGGCTGCTGAACATTTGGAGTGGTTACCACCACATTGGCCGCACTGGCGCAAAGGTGCTTAACCCTGTCACTCCCTTGGGCTTGCGTCTTTTTGAACAACCACATCTCTTGTGTGCCCCTGCTGCCTGCGCTTTAACCCTCCACTTCTCCTCAGATCTTTCGCACAGGATCAAATCATGCAAGATACCCAGTGCAGTCGTACCTCTTGTTATGTCCACCTCCGGTATTTTCAGGATACAAACGTGGCAAACCTGGAAGTATACTTCCGGGTTTCCGTCACTCGTGCATGCGCAGAAGCGCTCTATCGCGCAGTGCACAGAAGCGGTGCCTCTGCTTCTGGACTTTTCGGATTGCGGATGGACCCCTGGAACGAATTAGGTTCATATCTGGAGGGTCCACTGTATTTAGAGAGCATTGGTTGAAAGTGGTGTCACTCCACCTTTTTTTTGGTGGGGGGCAGCAGGGCAGGGAAACTTTTGGCAGAGGGGACTCATTGATCCGGCTGCTTTTCCGGCTTCGTCCTTGTTGATTCCAGGGCGCTTATTCGGCAGTTTGTTTCTACTGTTTCCTCGTTCGGACAACTTAGTTAAAGCATCTTGAATGCTTCCGCAGCAATCGCTCTTAAGTGGGTAGCTTTCTCGCGTACCTCTTTGCCAAGCTGCATCGGTCGCTGTTAAGGAAGAAAGCCAGCAGGCAGAATAAACTCTGAAACCTCCTTGCGGTGCATTCCTCCTCAGGTTGCATCCAAGGAAGCTGTCCTCAGAGTGTGAGGTCCTCTGAAACTTTGATTTCGACTATTTGATTTAATAACAACCATTAGCTGCAATGGGCCTTCTCCGGGCAGGGCTAACTTTGGATACCACCCAGTATTTTGAGTTCATAAGAAGCTAGGGAAGAGCCCTGCAACATTAGGAGCAGGCCAAAGGGGCCCCATCCTGTACTTCTCACAATGCCCCAGTGGGGGGGCCCTGCAGTCTTCACAGCTGCCTCTCTGAAAAGTCCACGGGGTGTGTGTGTGTGTGTGTGAATTGAGTACAAATCTAGCTTAGGCATGTGAAGATCCCGAGAAGGAAAAGTGTGTTTGCAGGGTGTGTGTGTGTGTGTGTGGGGGGGGTGTTGTAAGAGTCCCTGAAAGTCCACTCAAGTGGGATCCGTTCCCTTTGGCAGCTCCAAGCAAGTTCTCTCTCCCTGACCCCCACGTGGCCCTCCTTTGCTGCTATTGAGGTGGGGGCCGTGAAGGTGCTTTTTTTGCTGGCAGTAGAGCAGTCACTTCACCCACATGTTTTAGACTTAGCAGCCACTTCCTGAATGCTTCTTTTAAATAGGAACAAAGGCATGGCAGGTGATCGGGCCTCTTTGCTCTCCCAGCTTCTGTCCCCTTTGGGAGCACCCATGCGGTCTTACTCTTTAAGAATGGGGCTTGGCTAGCTTACCTGATCTGCTCAGAGCCTTCCTTTCCCCAGCGCACCCCTTGCCTCTTCCTCCGGCAATGATAGCAGTGATTCGCGTGTGTTAATTTCGGTTGTTGAGAACACGTCCCTTACGTCAGGTATGGGAAACGTTTGGCCTCTTTGGTATTGCTGAACTACAACTCCCATCATTCCCAGCCATTGGCCGTGCTAGCTAGGGCTGATGGGAGTTGTAGTAGTTCTGAAGGGCCAAAGGTCCTACAAGCCTGGCATAAATGATCGGGAAATCCTTGACGAGAGAGAGGCCTGTGACTTGGGCCTGTGACTTCGCACAAAGTCAGAGACTGAGGGACTACTAATTAATATGTGGGGAGCAGAGGCTGGATTTCAGCCACTTCCAGCCTTTGGATGACATGGTAACCTTTGAGAAAGAGCTGCTTGCCAAGCCGAGATCATAGAGTTGGAAGGGTCATCTCTTCAGAGATCGTAGAATCATAGAGTTGGAAGGGACCACGAGAGTCGTCTCATCCAACCCCCTGCAATGCAGGGATCTTTTGCCCAACGTGGGGCTCAAACTCATGACGTCTCACATGCTGTTACCAACCGAGCTACACATGATTAGGATGCCCACATTTATATTCCCCCCTTTGGTAGAGAACAAGAGTGGGAGAAGGCTGTGTTGCTCTCGCATCCGGCTTGTGCAGGACAGGAGGCTGGGCTTAGATGGGCCCCCCCTTTGGCCTGATCCACCTGCTGCTGCTGGTCTCTTAGGATGTGCTCATAACGCAGTGAACACGAATCCCAGGTGAAACTAGGGAGTCTGCGTGTGCCCATGATGCAGAGCCACTCGGCCTACTGACCTGAAAGTGGCTTACAGGGCAACGTGGCTTTATGCCACGACTAACATTCCTCCATTCTTGGGGCCGGAAGCTCATAAAGCCTCCTGGATCGGGCCACTGGCCCATCTAAGCTCAACAGTTGCCTGAGGAAAACCAGCAAGCAGGATTCAAACTCTCTCCTCCTGCTGTTTTCTGAAACCGGTATTCAGAAGCGCTGTTTTCCACCAACCATATTTGTGTAGCCATCCATACTTCTCTCGTCCATTGATTAGTGTAATCCTCTTTTGAAGCCATCCAGGTTGGTGGCCCTTGCTTCTCCTGTAAAGGAGGTTGGAGGGTGGGGGCGCCCTTCTTGTGGAGTCCCTGGCTTCGTTTCCCAAGCTTTCTTAGGCGGCACTTCACTAGCTGTTCTCGGAGCATGTTTCTGCTTTTTGCTGTCACGGCAGCATGTCCAGGGACGCAGGAAGATGGATCATCGTGCCAAGCTAGGCCCTTGGTGTCTGTCTGTCTGTCTGTTTGTCTCTCCTGACTGGCAGTGGTCCTCCAGGGTTTCTGCCTCGGTGGGGTGGGGGAGGGTCTTTGCACCAATCCTGCGCTGGAGTTGCTCCTTCAGGGGGTTGGGCCTGACCTGAGCCCTTCTGCACGCAAAGCCCCTTTTGGTGTGTCTTGTGTGGTGATGCCTAAAAGAGCCCTGAGCAAAAGGGGGAAAGTTTTTCTCCAGGTGAGCCTTCCTGGGGAGGGAACCCCCATTGGCGAGGCACCTTGGCAGAGAAGGCCCTTCCTCTTCGGTGACCTTTCAGGAGGCTAAGGGCCGCAGGGGCCAGTTTTCATACCCATATGGCAGGAAGAGATGTTGACTTTTAGGGTCTCCTTCCGGACACTGGCAGTGTCTTCAGGGCCGATTTCTGTTGTTCTCGCTGTGACTTTATGATGTTTGGGGTGTCACTGGGAGTCTCTTAATGACACTGATCCTGGCTGGTTAACGCCACTGGTGATTGAGGCACGTCCAGAAGCAGGGGGAGGCTCCTCTTCTTTTGAGGGGTGGTTGTCATCTGGCTTCTGACTTGGTGGGTGGCTGGGCTTGCCTCTGAGCAGCGGAGGGAGGTTGGGGCAGCCCTCAAAGTTAGCCGGATCCATTCATTTCAGTGGGTCTACGCTGAGCTCTCCTAGCATCACTCCCGCCCAAAGCCTCACTTTTAGCTGTTCTGTTTCTCTTGCAGATTCATAACATGGTGGCAGTACTCGAAGTGATCTCCAGCCTGGAGAGGTACCCCATCACCAAAGAGGCGCTCGAGGTGGGTTGGCATTCACCGCCTGATGAAAATATCAAACGCTGCACAGCACCCATTTTTATTTTTATTTCTTAAAATGTGTACTCCTCTTAATGGTATCAAACAAACCGTCAAAGTGGTTTACAAAAGGGTGAAACTGAGAGCAAAATCGCAACCCTGCTTTAAAACGCGCAAAAGTTAAAGCAATGAAATAGATTTAGATTATCTCAGCTTTCTAAGCACCTGAGCGAGCTTGCCTAAACAGGACCGTTTTTAGCAAGTGCTGAAAAGAGTATGGCGAAGGTGCCTGCTTGATCTCAATCGGCAGGGAGTTCCAAAGTATCCACGCTGCCTCTCTGAAAAACTGGGCTCTTTCGGATGCGGAACAGGCACCTGCAGTCGTGCCGATTCCACCTATCAAAGCGTTTGAGTGGGTACCTGTTGGGTAAGGTGATCTCACAGCTAAACTGGTCCCAAATTGTTAAAGGGCTCTAAATGCCCTTGAACTTGGGCCAGATGTAAACAGGTAACCAGAGCAGATGTCTGAGCACAGGAGTTATATGCTGACAAGGCCTCGCTCCCATTCAGCAATCCTGCACCAACTGCAGCTTCTGGGTCAAGCACATGGCAGTAACCCAGCCTTGAAGCAGCTTAGGGAAGTGACCATGGGTAAGCACAAGGTTTATGGCCTGCAGGAGCTGCTGCCTGGCCTTGATAGCAAATCCAAAAATTGTAAATGCCATGACCTTTGCTGGTTTGGCTTGTGTGTGCCTCCTTTTCTCCCACCCACTCCCCTCAAAAAAACACTGCTTTGACACGTTGACCATTTTGAAGCTTTAAGCGAGTGTGGACTTGTATGGGCTGTGCCTTCTTGGCTGCCCTGGTCTTCCTCACGCAGCTCCTGGGTTTCCAAGCATCCTCACACAGCTCTGGAATTATGTGGCACCCCCTTCCTCAGAACTGTGGGAGGTGAACAGCTGACTCAGCCTCGTGGACTGGGATGTGGCTCCCTGTGAGGGTTGGCCGCTTGTCTGAACACGTTTCGACCCACCTGCCTCCTCCAAACGGGGGAATTCCACGGAAGCGTCCCCAGCGCTCTCCATGCCAGCATCGGCTGGAGATACGGAGACTGGTCTTTACAGCTGCCATGCGTTGCTGCGATCCTTAGCTAATTTCTGGCAAAATCTCCACCGCACCAATGTGCATATCAACACACTTGTGCAATCATTGACCCTTTGTAGTAGTGTGCCTCTGCGCTCATAGAGCAGTGGTTTTCAGCCCGTGTGCTGTGGCACCCTGGGGTGCCTCGAATGATTATCAGGGCTGCCATGGGGAACCCTGGCCCCTGGCCCTCTTTCCCTCACTCCTCTGATGCCCTCTCTGCCTTGAGGAGAGGAGGCAGAGGGAACACTCCCCAACGGACGATGTTCGAAAAAGGGTGAGAGGCTGCCAGCTCTGCAGGCAAGGAGGGACCTAACTGGGCTCCTGAGCCCCACAGGGGTGCCGCAGATAGTTTGGTCAAGGGAGCTGTGGACTCAAAAAGGCTGGCCACCTCTGTCATAGGGTGCTGGGTGTCCATGTGTGTCACAGGTACCCACCCACTCAGGCCCCAAATTCCTCTTATTGGAGGGAGACCTTCCTGGGACAGAGGGGAGACAGGAGTAGCCGCCTCCTGCTGCTTTTGACAGGTTCATGGGAGCCTTGTGTTTTGGACTACAACTCCCATCAGCCCCAGTGCCATATGGCCATACCGGTATGCAGCTACCTTGCAAAGTAACATTCCCTCCCTGCTTTTCTCTTTTCTTCCTTTCCTCTACCCTCCAAAAAACTCCACAGGAGACACGGCTGGGGAAACTCATCAACGACGTGAGGAAGAAAACTGAGAATGTGGAGTTGGCCAAGCGGGCTAAGAAGCTGCTGCGGAACTGGCAGAAGCTGATCGAGCCAGGGGCTCCCAGCGAGGGGGCCGCCAGGGGTCTGCCCAACCCGCCAGGGTCTGCCAACGGCGGAGGGGCCCACAACTGCCGGGTGGAGACTCCTCCGGCGGGGGTCGGGCCGAAGCCCGCGCAGGATGCGAAGGGCCGGAATGACGTCCAGAAGCTGCACTCCCCGAAGCAGTTGGCGGAGAAGGCGGGGGCTAGGAAGAGGCGGGGGGAGCCGCGCGATGGCCTGGCGGGGGCGCCTCTCCTGCCGCTGCCGAAGGCCTCCAAGGCCTGCTTCGAAGTGTTACAGAACTCCTCACCGCCCCCGACGAATGGGATCGGGGGCAGCAGCCCGGACAGCTTCCCGAGCCCGCCGGATGCTGGCCTGCCCACCGAGCTGGTTGAGGCCGACAAGCTCGGCAAGATCCCCATCAACGCGGTGCGGCCCCACACCAGCTCACCTGGTCTCTTCAAGCCCTCCGCTTCATCCCTGCTGAAGGTGGCACTGTTGGTCCAGCAGGAGAAGGAGGAGGCGCCACCCGCAGGGGGCCAGCCCAAGAGCCCCCGCTGCTCCTCTTTCAGCCCCAGGCACAGCCGGGCGGAAACGTTTTCCCGGCAGCACACCACCTACTCCCCCAAGGGCTCGCCGCCCGCCCCTTCCCCGACGAGGCCCCCGCCTGCCCCGGACACCCCCGCAGGGGCTCCCTTGTCGCCCCCTGCCCTCGTGCAGCCAGTGCTAGAGAAGCGGCTGGAGCCCCATCCACAGGTGGGGCTGGAGACACCCCTGCACGGCATCCAGGATGCGCCGGCGGGCCGGCTGACCGCGGGGGCCTTGCTGAGCAGCGGGGTGGGCCCCCTCCCGGCGGAGCCCTTGCTGGCGGGCTTCTCCCCGGACGCATGCCGGGCGGACAGCGACGGTGCCGCCTCGGGGTCGGACAGCAAGAAGAAGAAGAAGTACCGGCCCAAGGACTACGTGGTCAACCTGGACGGGCAGGCGCTGGAAGGGGGGGTCAAGCCGGTGCGGTTAAAAAAGGAGCGGCGGCTGACCTTTGACCCCATGACGGGCGAAATCAAGCCCCTGGCACAGCGGGACTCCTTGCAGGCGGCCCACCCGCCCGCTCTCCCCGAGCAGCAGCACAGGACAGGTGCAGGGGAGGCCACAGAGCCCAAGCCCCCCCTGCAAAGCCCCTTTGAGCAGACCAACTGGAAGGAGCTGTCCCGGAACGAGATTATCCAGTCCTATTTGAACCGGCAGAGCAGCTTGCTCTCCTCTTCTGGGGTACAGACTCCGGGTGCTCACTACTTCATGTCCGAGTACCTGAAACAGGAGGAGAGCACCCGCCGGGACGCCCGCAAGACCCACGTCCTGGCGCCCCACAGCAAGCCCACGGACTTGCCCGGGGTGACCCGGGAGGTGACACAGGGCGACCTCGACAGGATATGTGGCCGCCACTGGCCGGGCGTGAATGGTTGCTACGACACACAGGGTAACTGGTATGATTGGACGCAGGGAATATCCCTCGACCCGCACGGGGACGACGGGCGCCTCAACGTCCTGCCTTACGTCTGCCTGGACTGAACGTCGGTTTGCCGGGATGCTTCTGACGCATGGGGCAGTTTGGTGCCAGCAGGCAGGTGCGGCGACAGCTGCCCCCCCTCCACCCTCCGTTGTGCTGAAAAAAAGGCTCACCCAGCAGAGAGAAAGAGAGAGGGATGGAGGGAGGGCGAGAGAGAGTGAGCTGGACCCCGGCAGTTCCTTCTTCCCTAGGTTTCTTTTTTCTTTTCTTTTTTTGTGAAGTGCTGCTACCAGTCTACTAACAAAATTGCAAAGCGGGAGGAGGCACAGAACAGAGGTTTGATTTAAACGATGGCAACAAAAAGAGTTCCAAACTCTTAGCAAGCCAGCTCTGGAAAAAAAACCACAAAAAGAGAAAAAGTGTTAGGGTTTTTATTTTATTTTTCGTTTCAAAAGGTGAAATTTCTTTCCAGTGATTGGTGGATGGCAAAATCCGAGAGCAGGCAGGAGGTGGGGAGAGGAATGGCGGGGTGCAGGACGTTTTAACCAAGAGTAGTCTTAGCCTATTTATTTTTGTCCCGATTTGTTTTTGTTTGTTTTTTTCTTGGAAAGGGAGTAAGAATAATAATAACAGCAGTGAGGTGGTTTGAGATGAAACTGTGCAAAAACCTGTGGTTAAGTAGTTCTTCCTCGCGTCGCATCTGTCTCCAGAAAAAGGCGTGTGGCTTGCGGTGAGGGGTGCCCTGCAAGTCTGCCAGGGTAGGGAGGAGTTGGTGCCCACCTTCAGGTTAGCATTCCACAAATATCCCTTCCTTCCTTCCTTCCTTCCTTCCTTCCTTCCTTCCTTCCTTCCTTCCTTCCTTCCTTCCTTCCTTCCTTCCTTCCTTCCTTCCTTCCTTCCTTCCTTCCTTCCTTCCTTCCTCCTTTCTTGGTGGGATCTAGCCTGAGTGTGTCTTCCCTGCATTCTTTCTGCACATTTTCTAGGGAGAGGCAAGGGGGGAAAGAGCCCTCTCTCCTCCACTGCCCCCCCCATGTTAAAAAAGGAAGGCAAAATCCAAACCGTACAGAGGGTGCTACTTTTGTCCTGTGAAAGGGGGAGAGAGAGATTGGGGAAGCCTGTTCTGCAATGCTGGAAAATACACTTGTTACCATTCCTTTTTAGATATTTGTTTGCCTTACGGAGATCCATCACAAAAATTAAAAAAAAAAAAGAGGGAGAGGAGGAGGAGAAGCGCGACTTGCAAAAACGAAAAAGAGCCTTAGTGAATGTACAGTAACTATCCTAGACTTCTGCGTTCCTGGGACGCAGAAGGGAGCAACTTTGCTATTGGTCCTTTAAGTGGACACGTTGTGATATACATGTGGAAATAAAACAAAAATTTGCACAAAAGCACGGGCTGTCGTTTTTTAAAAAAAGGGAAGTTCCCAAAAAGCTGGTCGACTTGAGGAAGGCAGCTTCCTGTAGCTGGAGGACTTGAGTCTCTGGCTGATTCTGAACTACAGTCCCCATCATCCCTGACCGCTGGTCCTGCTAGCTTAGGGTTGATGGGAGTTTGGGAAACCCCACTGTAGCATGTGCTTGCTCTCTAGCTGTTGCCGCCCTGGCTGCTGGGAGTTGTAGTCTAAAGCGCCTGGGGAGGGCAGTACAGAGAGACCAAGGAGGTGTGTGTTTTGCAGCCTGACGATCCTGGTCCTATAGCATGGTGTCAGTGGGCTACAGCTCTCACCCTCTTACAGGCTGGGGGTGCTGGGAGTTGTAACCCAACAACTTCCAGAGAGAGGCAGGTCATGTCGACTACCTATGATCTATAGAATTGGGATGGGTTGGATCCTGTGGCCCTTCTGATTTCATTCCAGGAACATCATAATCCCTGACCGCTGGCCCTTCCGGCTGGAATGGATGGGAGTCCCAATGGTAACATCCAGAAGGTCACTTGTTTGCCTACCTGCTCCCCTTGCTATTTGTCTGCTTTTAGAAATACAGTGGTACCTTGGAAGTTGGACGGAATCCGTTCCGGAAGTCCGTTCGACTTCTGAAAAAGTTTGGGAACCAATGCGCGGCTTCCGATGGGCTGCAGGAAGCCGGAAGTCGTGTCGGACCTTCCAAAGAACGGGTCACTTCCGTTTTTCCATCGTTGAGGAGCCGAAACATTCGGCTCCCAAGGCATTTGAAAACCAAGGTACGACTCTCATCTCCTTTGAGCAAGTTTGTGAAGACGAGACGTGTGCAAATGTGTTTTTGGACTTCAGTGCTGAAGGAACTGATTATTATTATTATTTTTTAAAAAACTTTTAATCAAAAGGGGTTAGCGATTAACAAGGCGGCTGGTTTCCAAGTAAGTGATTTATTTATTTTTAATGCAAGTGCACTGGACCACCTCAAATTTTGTTTGGGGTAGGGAAAAAAGTTTGCTTGGGACCAGCTTCTGTGCACAAATCCAGCAACTGAAGCTTCACACACACACCCCTTCATTTTTACCTCCACAGCAGATTAAGTTTTTCCTCTGTCAAAACTTCTGCATATTCTCAGTTGTTAAAACCACTGCACCAGGGCAAGGAAAGCAAAGAGAGGAGCGCCCCCCCTCTTTCACCACGGGGGGCGGGGCTCTACCCTGCAGTGTGGTGGTACCCAATTCAGGGAGCAAAATTAAGTGCCAATGTGGGTATATTTCTGCCCCTTGTGGCCTCTGGCTAATTTTATTTGAATACTGCATACTTTGAATCCATTTTTTGGGGGGGTGTCATTGCACTTCAATGAAGAATGCGAGTGGTCCAAATAACAACTGGAGACCCAAGTTTGGGAAACACAGGTCGTAAACCACCCTGAGACCTGTATACACATAATAATAATAATACTTGTCCATTGAGACGGGACTAATAAAGATAAATGTAAGTTGTATATATCAAAATATTGAAAATTCATTAATCATCATCATTGCCCAGGGATCAGGTATTAATAAAGATACATGTGATTTGTATATCTTCTTTGACAATCACTTGTAGCAGAGTAAGAATGTCTTCCATGAACATGGTGGTAACAGTGAGTTGTATATATCAAAGTTGTACATATCAAAATAGAATCAGAGTTGGAAGAGATCACAAGGGCCATCCAGTCCAACCCCCTGCCAAGCAGGAAACACCATCAAAGCATTCTTGACATATGCCTGTCAAGCCTCTGCTTAAAGACCTCCAAAGAAGGAGACTCCACCCCACTCCTTGGTAGCAAATTCCACTGCCGAACAGCTCTTACTGTCAGGAAGTTCTTCCTAATGTTGAGGTGGAATCTTCTTTCTTGTAGTTTGAATCCATTGCTCCGTCTCCGCTTCTCTGGAGCAGCAGAAAACAACCTTTCTCCCTCCTTCATATGACATCCTTTTATATATTTGAACTTGGCTATCATATCACCCCTGTCTCCCATCCTGTATTTGTGCCTTTCATTTTTTTTGCCCAGGTGTAGTACTTTACATTTCTCCTTGTTAAAATTCATCTTGTTTGCTTTGGCCCAGTTGTCTAAACTGTTAAGGTCAAATAAGTTCTCCCTCCTCTATATGGAATCCTTTGATATATTTGAACATGGCTATCATATCACCCCTTAACCTTCTCTTCTCCAGGCTAAACATACCCAGCTCCCTAAGCCGTTCCTCATAAGGCATCGTT
The DNA here is from genome assembly GCF_965207765.1 of Zootoca vivipara. Classification (NCBI taxonomy): domain Eukaryota; kingdom Metazoa; phylum Chordata; class Lepidosauria; order Squamata; family Lacertidae; genus Zootoca; species Zootoca vivipara. The sequence continues at coordinate 95,554,715 of NC_142589.1, read as the reverse complement.
TCCAGGCCTTTGACCATTTTGGTTGCCCTCTTCTGGACACGTTCCAGCTTGTCAGTATCCTTCTTGAACTGTGGTGCCCAGAACTGGACACAGTACTCCAGGTGAGGTCTGACCAGAGCAGAATACAGTGGTACTATTACTTCCCTTGATCTAGATGCTATACTCCTATTGATGCAGCCCAGAATTGCATTGGCTTTTTTTGCTGCTGCATCACACTGCTGACTCATGTCAAGTTTGTGGTCTACCAAGACTCCTAGATCCTTTTCACATGTACTGCTCTCAAGCCAGGTGTCACCCATCCTGTATTTGTGCCTTTCATTTTTTTTGCCCAAGTGTAGTACTTTACATTTCTCCTTGTTAAAATTCATCTTGTTTGCTTTGGCCCAGTTGTCTAATCTGTCAAGGTCAAATAAGTTGTACATATCAAAATATTGAAATGCATAAATAATAGTAATAATCCTCACCCAGGGAGACAGAATACAGGTAAATTCGAGTTGTATATAATAATTATAATAATACTCGCCCAGGGAAACGGGACTAATGCAGATAAATGTAAGTCGTATATCTTATCTGGGCATCACTCGTAGCCGAACAAGATTAACAGTGAGTTGTATATCTCAAAATATCGAAAATGCATAAATAAATAATACTAATAATCCTCACTCAGGGAGACAGGACTAATAAAGACTAATAAAGATAAATGTAAGTTGTATACATCAAAATATTGATAATGAATATAATAACATAAAAATAAATAAATAAAAATAGAATATAATGACCCTCCCGCCCTGACCCTCGGAGGAATAATAATAATTAATAATGACCCGAGCCCTGAACCTCGGAATAATGATGATGATGATGATAAATAATGACCCTCGAAGGAATAATAATAATAACCCCCCCGCCCTGACCCTCAGACCGCAGCAGCCTCTTCCCCTGCCGCACCTCCCCAAACCCCGCCCTCTTTTTCCCAGGCCCCGCCCCTTTGTGGGCGCGCCATATGACGCAACAACGTCCCTCCCCACTCCCCGCCCCCTCGTGGGCGTGGCCTTGCCACTTTTCCTGCGGCTGCTTGTCCCCCGCGCGGCTCCCGTAGCCACGTCCGCTTCCGGCGCGGGTGGGTCGTCGGGCGGAAGTGACGCGGAGGAGCGCGGCGGTGGCGGCTGAAGGGGGCCGGAGCCGGCTCAGGATGTCGTCCTCGTCGCCGCTGCTGCTGCTGCCGCCTCCTCCGCCGGCCCAGCCCCCTCCTTCCCCGCCTCTCCCTCCTGGCGCGTCCCCGCCGCCCCCGGGCGCGTCCCCGTCTCGCCGGGGCGCGCCCCCGCCGGGGGTCTTCCGCGTCCCCGCGCTGTGCGTGGCTTGGTACGCGCTGAGCGCCGGCGGGAACGTGGTGAACAAGGTCCTGCTCGGCGCGTTCCCGAGGCCCGTGACCGTCTCCCTGTGCCACGTCCTGGGCCTGGTGGCGCTGCTGCCCCCCTTGCTGCGCGCCTGGCGCGTGCCCGCCGCCAGCCCCGCCCAGCTGCCCCCGCGCGCGTACCCGCGGGTTATCCTCCCGCTCGCCTTCGGGAAGTACCTCGCCTCCGTCTCCGCACACGTCTCCCTCTGGAGGGTGCCCGTCTCCTACGCGCACACCGGTACGTGAGCGCGCAGCGGGGCTCCGGGGCATGGGCAGAGAGCGCCTGCGGGGGGCGGGTCGGGGAGGCTGCATTCCTCCTGGGAATGGCCAGAGTTCTCCTGAAAAGGAGAAAAGGGTGGGGGAAAGTTGATCCTAGAATTGCGGAATTGAGAGGGTACCCCCACGATCATCTAGTCCAGCCCTCTAAAGGGGACAGGCCGTCTGCGTCCTGCTGCTCCTGGGAATGCGCAGAGTGCATAGAAAGAAAGAGATAATTTGATCCTAGAATTGCAGATTTGGGGGGGCACCCCACGATAATCTAGTCCAACCCTACAAAGGGGGCAGGCCCTCCGCACCTTGCTGCTCCTGGGAATGTGCAGAGTGCCTGTAACGGAAGGGAGGAAGAAGTTGATCCTAGAAAGAAAGAAAAGGTAATCCTAGAGAATGACAGCATTGGGGGTGCCCCCAAAGGTCACCAAGCCCAGTCCCCCCGCAAAGCGGGAATCTCATCCCTGTTATAGGAAAATCCTCGGGGTCACCTGGATTGCCAGACAGAGACACCAGCCAGGAATGTAGGAGCAAAACAGCAGCCTGTAGGTCTGATCTTTATTCAAGATCCCTGACAGCCATCCAAGGTCTGCTTAAGAACCTCGGAGGAAGGGGAATCCACCGGCTCCCGAGATCAGGAAGGTTTTCTTCAGGAGTAGCCGTAGAATTGTAGAGTTGGAAGCGGCCCTGAGGATTAACTAGTCCCATACTGGACTAGAATATGCAGCTGTCCCATACGGGGCTCGAACCTGCAACCTTGGTGTGGTCAGCACACGCTCTAACTAACCGAGCTCTCTGTTACATTGAGCTTCCGTTAGGAAATCAGTGTTAGAGCAATGCCTTTGACAAAAGCTGGGCTTCTGGCCTCTTCTTTGCCCTGAAACCCATTTTTCTGAAGACGATGAGGCCACCCTCCAATGGCTTTGCTTCAAGAGATTTGTGAAACATGGCAAGGGCAAAGTTTATAGCTGAGATGCCTGCATTGCAGGAGGGGGGTTGGACTAGATGGCACTTGGGGGCCCCTTCGGACTCTACGCTTCTCTGTTTCTGTGCTGCACTAGATGCCACAAGCCAAGAGGTTGGACAGCCACCTGCCATGGATTTTTAGCTGAACTTCCTCTATCGCAGGGGGTTGGACTAGATCAGGCATCCCCAAACTGCGGCCCTCCAGATGTTTTGGTCTACAACTCCCATGATCCCTAGCTAACACGACCAGTGGTCAGGGATGATGGGAATTGTAGTCCAAAACATCTGGAGGGCCGGTTTGGGGATGCCAGGACTAGATGACCCTTGAGGGTCCCTTCCTGTGTCTGCTCCTATATCTCCCAGAGGTGGCAGATATCTCCCAGAGGTGACGGGGCCTTCTTGGTGCCAGCTCCCTCCTTGCTAACGTTAGGTGTAACTGAACAGCGGCTGAAAGAAACGGAAATAATATTGTTTCTAGCCACATTGAAATAATTAGTTCTGAGGGTGTTTCGTATTTGATTTCTTTTTTGGGGGGGAAGAAAAACCATTGCCCTGTTAACCATAGTAATAAATAGTGGGATATATCTAGCATTTGTCAAGCTCTTGAGTATTTTATTTATTAAACCTGTTGGTCATAACGACAGTATGCCCATTAATCTCACCGTGTTTGCTCTGCGTAGATCTTTTAGATGGGATACAACCCAATCATTTTTAAAGTTAAGGTGCTGAAATAATTGGGTGGCTTCCTGCCTGCTTTGGTTTTGGGGTCCCTTGTGTGAGAGTGAAGACTCCTCGTTGCCTCCCCACTGTGTGGTCATTCTCCCTCGTGTTTCCCTTGGGCTTCTGTCCTCCTCTGGGGTGAAGCAGGTGCTCTGCGTGCAGAAGTCCTGGGTTCAACCCTAGCCCCTGTCTCCAGCTGGGGCTGGGAGAGATTCCTGCCTCTACTCTGCCTCTCTAACCTCCTCCTCCTTTCAGTCAAAGCGACGATGCCTATCTGGGTGGTGCTGCTGTCGAGAATCATCATGAAGGAGAAGCAGACAACCAAGGTAAGAGGGAGGAGGAGGGAGGAGGAGTGGTGGGCGAGACAAACTCCCTGGCCCTGAATGGGGTCACTGTGCCCCTGAAGAACCAGGTGCGCAGCCTGGGGGTCATTTCGGACTCACAGCTGTCCATGGAGGCGCAGGTCAATTCTGCCTCCAGGGCGGCTGTCTAACCAGCAGGCTGAGACCCTCCCTGCTTGCGCACTGTCTCGCCAGAGTGGTTCGTATTCTGGTTATTTCCCACTGCTGCAATGCGCTCTATGGGGGTGGGGGGTGAGCTCCCTTTGAAGGTGACTCAGAAACTACCAAGTAATCTAGAAGGCAGTTCCCAGATTTTTGACGGGGTGCGGATGCCGGGACCATATTACCTCACTCCTGAAAAATCAACATTGGCTCCCGGTACGTTTCCGAGCACAGTTCAAAGGGCTGTTGCTGACCGTTAAGGCCCTAATCGGCTTCGGCCCAGTAGACCTGAAGGAGCACCTCCACCCCCATTGTCCAGCCCAGACACTGAAGTCCAGCTCCAAGGGCCTTCTGGTGGTTCCCTCATTGCGAGAAGTGAGGTTGCAGGGAACCAGGCAGAGGGCCTTCTCGGTGGTGGCGCCCGCCCTGTGGAACGCCCTCCCATCAGATGTCAAGGGGATAAAGAACCGCACAACCTTTAGAAGGCATCTGAAGGCAACCCTGTATTGGGAAGTTTTTGGTGTCTGATGTTTTATCGTGTCTTTAATATTCTGTTGGAAGCTGCCCAGAGTGGCTGGGCAACCGAGTCAGATAGGCGGGGTACAACGAACAAGTTACTATTATTATCTTTGGCATGGCGACTTCAAGGCGCTTCTTTCCCACCTGAAATTCTTTCCACCCCTCCCCCCCAGGTGTATTTATCCCTCATCCCCATCATCGGGGGCGTCCTGCTGGCCACAGTCACGGAGCTGTCTTTCGACACGTGGGGGCTCATCAGTGCTCTGGCTGCCACGCTCTGCTTCTCCCTCCAGAACATTTTCTCCAAAAAGGTACCCTTGCCCCTCGCCTTCCTCTTCGCCGCAGACAGGGTGCCGCTCGGCAGGGACAGCTGCGCCACCGGCCTCAGGGACAGAAACTGGAATATGGTGCCTTGGGCCTGGGAGCCTTTTGCCAGCCCAAAATCAGCCCCTGCTCATTCTGGCTAAATTGTACTGGCGCTTCGGGTGCAGAAGAACCAGAGGTGGCCTGGTGATGGGGGTGATTTATGGAAGGTAATAGGCATTGTACCCTAGAGTCTAGAGCAGGGGTCAGCAACCTTTTTCAGCCCTGGGCCGGTCCACCATCCCTCATACCATGTGGGGGGCCAGACTATATATTTTTTGGGGGGGAATGAATGAATTCCTATCCCCCACAAATAACCCAGAGATGCATTTTAAATAAAAGCACACATTTGACTCATGTAAAAACACGCTGATTCCCGGACTGGCCGCAGGCCGGATTTACAAGGCAATTGCGCCGGATCCGGCCCCCAGGCCTTAGGTTGCCCTACCCCTGATCTAGAGCGTACCATCCTTCCACCCCTCCAGAGGCAGCACTCTGTGTGGGGCACAGAGACCAGTCTCCTTTTTCCTGTGGGTGCCGAGCAAGAGGGGGACGCAAGTCGAAAGCGCCCGTCCCTGATCTCTTTCTCCATCCTTGCAGGTGCTGAGGGACTCCCGGATCCACCACCTGCGCTTGCTGAACATTCTGGGCTGCCATGCCGTCTTCTTCATGATCCCCACCTGGGTCCTGGTCGACCTCTCTGCCTTCCTGGTCGAGAACGACTTGGTGAGTTTCCTGGGAAAGCACCCTTTCCTTCCTCTCCGTGGGGCTCCCTTTGAAGGTGCCCCGGAAACTACAACTAATCCAGATTGCGGCAGCTAGACTGGGGACTGGGAGAGGCCGCTGAGACCATATAACACCGATCCTGAAAGACCTACATTGGCTCCCAGGACGTTTCCGAGCACAATTCAAAGTGTTGGTGCTGACCACGAAAGCCCACAATGGCCTTAGCCCAGTATCCCTGAAGGAGCGTCTCCAGCCCGGACACCGGGGTCCCTCTCCCGAGGGCCTTCTTGCGGTTCCCTCCCTGCGAGAAGCGAGGTTGCAGGGAACCAGGCAGAGGGCTTTCTTGCCCTCCCATCAGATGTCAAGGAAATAAACAACTATCTGACTTTTAGGAGACATCTGAAGGCAGCCCTGTTTAGGGAAGTTTTTGATGTCTGATGTTTTATCGTGTCTTTAATTTTCTGTTGGAAGCCGCACAGAGTGGCTGGGGAAGCCCAGCCGGATGGGTGGAGCATAAGTACAGTAGTACCTTGTTTTGCGACTGGGATCCGTTCCGGAGCCCCAGTCGGTGGCCAAAAAGAACGCTGGACAAAGCGCCACGCTTGCGTGAGCGGCGAACCCAGAGGTAACCTGTTCCGGTACTCCTGGGTTTGCCGCGGTACAGGCTCGACGGGGCAGACGTTTGTGGAAGTTACCACTGTAATAAATTATTCCTATTTCTGCCGGAGTCTTGACAGCCTCCGGGAGTGACCGAGGGGCTGGGGGGGGAACTCCCTGCTGTTCCCTGAGCCCTGCCTCCCTTGCAGAGCTCGATGGCCCATTGGCCGTGGACCCTCCTCCTGCTCACCATCAGCGGCTTCTGCAACTTCGCCCAGAACGTCATCGCCTTCAGCATCCTCAACCTCATCAGCCCGCTGAGCTACTCTGTCGCCAACGCCACCAAGAGGATCACGGTCATCAGCGTCTCTCTGCTCATGCTCAGAAACCCTGTGACCTCCACCAACGTCCTGGGAATGATGACCGCCATCCTGGGAGTCTTCTTGTACAACAAGGTACATCCTGGGCGCCTCTTTTTTTGGGTGGGGAGCCCCCCCCCCCACAGGCAGCACTCCCTGCTCGCGATTCCCCAGTATACTGTCTCCGACAGTGGAGGGAGGGAGAGCGTTGCCTTCGTATCTGATTGCCGTCGGTGACCATTCATCTTATCCCTTTTTCCAATACTTGTTTTTATTTTGATTGTGTATTTTGCATTTTTGTGTTTGCCGTTCTCTTCTTTTAATATATAGAATAATTTTATAAGTTTTTGATTACAATCTAATAACAGCCTAATTACTGTATGTTTCTGTGTATAAGACGAAGATTGTTTATTTAAAAATTATGTGAATAATAAGGGACCGTAAGCAGATTTTCTGCAACCTCCCCCCCCCCCGAAAAGCTCAACAACTCTTGGCAATCCTCCCCCCAAAAAGGTCATTTTCTCAATTTGAAGTCCCCCAAATAGGGGGCGTCTTATACACAGGGCCATGTTATACACGGAAAAATACGGTGTAACAATACCCATTACAGTCAAACCTCGGTTTTCGAACGTCTCTTTTGCCAGACGTTTCAGAAGCCGAACATCGAAAACCCAGAGGTGAATGCTTCCATGTTCAAACAGCTTCTGGGGCATTTTTTTCCTCCACCACCCCGATCCTCGGTTTTCAAATGTTTCGGAAGTCAAACGGACTTTCGGAACGGGTTACATTCAAAAACCGAGGTTCCACTGTGTAACAATAATGGAATACTGAATGGTATACTTCTTGTAAAACACTCAGGGATTTATGATACTCACAATGAACCACGGTAAAAAGAAGAAAGGAAGTCATCAATATTTTAAGGATGCGTAAATGAGTATTCTAAATTGCAAAACAGAAAGTTTAATAAAAAAATATATATCAAGAAATAACAATACCAATTTATAATACAGTTACTAATACCAATCGTTCAAATACTGAATTATATAATTTAGATAAGGTTCCCCTCCCCGGCTTGCTGGAATTGCCAGTTTGATCATTTTCTTTTATTTGTGCTTTCCAAAACCTTATTAATTTCCAGAGGGTTGGGCTGGCTGACCTTTGGGGGGGTGCCCTCCCGGTTCTCCGAAAGGGAGTCTGATGGGAAGCGCTTTTCTCCCCACAGACCAAATACGACGCCAACCAGGAGAGGAAGAAGCAGCTGCTGCCCGTCACGGCGGGAGACCTCCCTGGCAGCCTGGAGCGGCACCGGAGCCCCCCGGAGAAATCCCAGAACGGACTTTCCTCCTTCTTGCACCACCACGGCGGAGACTTCCAGTATGGCAACCGGGGAGGGGGAGGCAGCGGCGTCCTGGCCGACCACTTCCAGTACAACCGACAAAACTACCCCGCGATGTACAGCTCCAGCCGTTACGACATCTAGCCAGAGGCTTGGTCCCGGCCGGCATAACCCGAGACTCTCCGAGGATGGAGAGGGGTCCTCATTATGTTTGTGGCCTGGGACTCCCCGTGAGCAGGGGGAGAGGAGGACTGTGTGCGCGCTTGGAACAGGAGGAGGAGGAGGAAGAGGAGGGCAGCTGCATGCTGAGCAACTTTCTGCCCAGGGACTCGGGTGCGGATCGCGGCCGAGCCCCCCGAGCCCAGCCTGGGCCTCTGCGGTTGCCCCTCAACCCATGGGGGGCAGCAGAAAGATGGCCAGTATTCTATTTTTCTTTTCCCCCGTACGGATCTTTGTTTTGTTTTCATTTAGGTTGCACTCTACCTTTTTTGTTGTTTCGGTTGCTTTGTCTTGCAGCCACGCCAGCCTTTGCCAACCTGGTGCCCTCGGGGCGCTTCGGACCCCCATCAGTACCCGCAAAGCCCCCTGGGAGACTCCGGGTCGGCCGAGGCCGAGCTCTGCTGCTGTTTTCAAAGTGCAATTTGCAAGAATCGTCTTTCTCCTCCCTGCGGAGGAGGCAGCCGCTTCTTGTATCCTGTAGAAGTTGTGAGGTTTTTTGTTGTGTGTGTGCGTGTGTGTGTGTGTGTGCGAGTGTTTAGCTCCAGCTTGTGGCCGTTGCAAAGAGATCCGGAGAGAGAGCCGCCATCTGTTTTAAAATAGTAATCATGTTCCGCCAAGCGACGTGCGACAAATTTAGAGATACGGTTCTTAAACGTTCCCTCTTCCTGTTCATGCCCCGATCCTGCTTTTTTAAATCATGAGGTCTAGGAACCCTTTGATGACATCCCCACCCGCAGCAAAACTGCCCATTTAGGAAAGGGCTTTTCTTTGGGGTTTCAAAACTACATTTCACCCCTTAAAAATGAATGGATTTGCTGGGCCCGTTAACTTCAGCGCGTCAGCTCTGAGTGTTGTGTTTGCGAAGTAGCACTGGGCAACAGGGAAGATTCGGAGCCAGCTTGGTTTCTTCCTTCCCGGCCTTCTAAAGGGGGTCCACAGCGGGTGGGGCTGCCAAGACGTCAAACGCGGAAACCCCTTTTTTAATAAATCCGTGCGTAATTCTCTGCACGGCTTCATCCCATTCACACCTTCGCTGTCCAACAGACACCCCCCCCCCGTGCATTCTCCTGCGTCCTGGAGCCGTTTCTCCCATCGGGGCTTTGTCTGAAATGAGTGGGTCTCTTCGTCTGAGTTTTGTAATCATGTTTCTGGTTTGGCCAAAGGGAAAGATTGGGGGGGGGGGAAGCTCCGGAGACTCAGGGACAGGAGGTCTCAAGAGGCGAGCCCTCTTCCTCCGTCGCAGCTCCTCGGCCTTGGACACGAGCAGGGGAATAGTTTCATGCCTGCCCTCTTCTGTTCTGCTTTCTACTTTCTAATATGTACACACCCCCAAAATAAAGTCTCATTTCGCCAGGCAGCTTGGAGAGGAGAGGGAGCAAGCCAAGGCGGTGGGGGTAGTGCTCCCAATGTGGGCAAATTTTGTGCCTTTCCCCGCAGATAACAGCCTCTCTTGCTTCACCTGCCGTGTTTCTTCCCCTCTCTTGGCAATGGCAAGGTCCCTTCTTGGGAGAGCAGGACACGGCGCCAAGCTTTTCCCTTTCAGAGCTCGCCTCTCCCCAAGGCGGGGCAACTCTTCAAGGACTGCTTGCCTGCCCGAGTTGTCTCCCCCCCCCCCCCCGGCCGATGTCTTCGCTAGCTCCAGATCCAGCTGTCAAAGCCCACGTCATTGCCACGTCCGAAATGGCGGGGTTTTCACAGCCCTGCGGCAGTTCTGGTTCTTTTGCCTCCCCTCGGCCTGTTTGCCTCGGGAACGGTGTGTTTGCGTGTTGAGTGTGTTATATCTATAAGGGGTGGGAAGGCAGAGCGCTTGAGTCTGTGTGTGTGTGTGTGTGTGTGTGTGTACATATACATGCCGCCTGGGTGTTGCCGTTTTATTTGGTTTAGAGCGTGTCGTGAAACCTCTGCCCCTTCCCCAAAGAAGCAAAACCGCCCCCTGGGATGAAGGGTCTTGTTCAGAGAATTGTAAAATTAACTGAAGTTTTATTTTCCCTCTCTGCTTCCTTTCCCTTTCGACCTGGCGGCGAAATGCAGATACTTCCTTTGCAGCCAGTTGGCAGGTGTGGCCAGTGGTGATTTCTAGCCCAAAGCCCCAGTGGTCTCTGGTGGCCTGGGAGACAAGGGAGGGCGTGGTGTAATGGGGGCGGGTGGAGACTGTCACGTCCAGGACTTTGCCTGGGAGGTGGGTGGGATTCCCTCTTGTCTAAAATCAGCATCTTCAGGAGGGAAATGGCAGAGCAGCTTAGCGCTTGCCTCTGCCCCCAAAATGAATACTCCAATCCATCTCCTGCCTCTCTAGAGGCAACCTGGTGCCTTGCAGCTGTTTTTTCGAACAGACCACAACTCCCATAATCCTTAGCTAGCAGGACCAGCGGTCAGGGACGATGGGAGTTGTAGTCCAACTACAGCCGGGGACCGACCCAATTTTGAGAAACGAACGGACCGGAGTCTCGATCATTTGTAAATTATGTGGGCGATTTCTGGAGGAAAGTTTCTTAATCGATAGGTGCAGATGTACATGTTTTTAGCAACAGCGTTCCCTCCCAGTTCTTAAGTACGAGGAACTTCTTACAAGTTTGTTTCTTCTGATGTACAGGAACCATGGTTTTTCTTTTTCTTTTTTAAGCCCCTGCAAACTTAAAAAAGAAAGAAAGATAAGTTAATGGTTTTCTCTTCTTTTTTAAGCCTGCAGACTTAAAAAAAAAAAAAGTTAAAATGGAAAAAAGGGTGTGTTGTAATTATGCTTTTAAAATATCAAAAATGTAAATAAACCCGAATTCCGCAAGAATCGAAACTTTCCCGTGTGGAGTCTTTTTTAAAAAAGGAAAAAGTCATGTCCCCCTCCCCCTTCTTGGCTACGCCTATGGTCCAAACATCTGCATGGGAGACCAGGGCCGGATTTGGGTTTGATGAGGCCCTCAGCTACGGAAGGTAACGGGGCCCTTTATATGTCCAGCTGTCCTTTGTCAACAACCAATTGTCGCTCTTTTTTGTGTTGAATATATGCTATATGGTAATTTATGGACCCAGCAGGTATCTAAACCCATTTGCACACACAGTCAAACCTCAGTTTACGCCTACCTCGGCGAGTGACCGCCGTGGACCCGGAAGTGTTTACATCCGGGTTCCGCGGCGTCGCATGCGCAGAAGTGCTCTATCGGTGCTTCGCGCACGCGCAGAAGCATGCCTTCGGAGAGTGACCGCTTCGGCGAGCGACCGCCTCCGCAGAACGGATTGCGGTCGCAAACCGAGGTACCACTGTAACAAAATAGGAGTCTACACAACACAAAGCATTGTTGCTGTATGTAGGTTTTATTTTATTTGTTTTTTTATATTTTGGAAATGTACATCCAGGGGTTTTTTTCCTTCAATTTTTTGGGGGGCCCCAAGAGAGTGGGGCCCTAAGCTATAGTTTGTTTAGCTGATACGTAAATCCGACACTGGCATAGATAGATAGTCAGGCACGTCCAACAGGTAGATTGTGATCTACTGGGAAATCATTGGACGTCTCTGGTAGATCACTGGCTCCCCACAAAGAAGCTCAACAACTTTGGCTCCCCTTAAAAAAGCTCATGATTATAGCCCTGCCTTCCACCTCCCTTTGACTTGAACTCCCAAAAGGGGGCAGATCACTCGTGAGTAGATCGCAGTCTCTGGGAGTTGGCCACCCCTGGATTATATTTTGGAAATGTACATCCAGGTTTTTTCCCTTTTAATTTTTTTTTTGGGGGGGCCCTTGGAGCCCTAAGCTAGAGCTTGTTTAGCTTATACAGTACATAAATCCGACACTGGGATAGATACCGTAGATAGATAGATTATATTTATAAATGTACACCCAGGTTTTTTCCCCTTTAATTTTTGGGGAGCCCCCAAGAGAGTGGGGCCCTAAGCTAGAGCTTGTTGAGCTTCTACGACGTAAACCCGTCAGGGCATCCCTGCCTCTATCTATTTCTAACCTCCGCGCGGAGCCTCCGGTTTCCCTCGCCACTTTATGAATGAGCCGCCGCTTCCTTATGAATGGGGCTGCGCGCGCATCACCCCCTCCTTCCCTCTCTCTCCCTCGGAATGGAACGCGGCGCCGGCTGGTGGGCGTGGCTCCGGCGGTCTCCACCGCGACCGCGCTTGGCGGCGGCCGTTGTCGCAAGCGCCGCCCCCTTTTTCAGCAGCTGCGCTTGGCGGCCGCCCGGGGCCTAGCGAGCTATTCGGAGGCGCTGCTCGAGTCGCCGCCGCCGCCGCCGCCGCCATGGAGATGCCGCCGCCGCCGCTACCGCCGCCGCCAGAAGGTGAGCCCCACGTGGGGGGTGGGGGTCACGTTAGGGGTGGGGGTGGGGTCTCCGGTCTCTCCCTCTCAGGCACTCTGCGTATGCTCAGGAGCACGAGGAGCCCCCCCCGCTTCCCTCCCTCCCTCCCTCGCCTCTTCTTGTGAGATCCCGGGGGGGGAGGGGAGAGGCGAAATCAAGGGGGGCTGTCCCTCCTTTAGCCATGCCACCTACTCAAGAGTAGACCCCCCACCCCCAAAAAATAACTGAAGCCCCCGAGGACAACCCCCTCCCCCCTCCCCCTTCCTTCGAACTTGCATGTCAATAGGTCTACTCTGAGTAGGGGAGGCAGACCGTGTGGTTGGGAGCCGCCAGGAACTGGGAGGGAGCCATGAAATAATAATAATAATAATACAAGATAAGATTAAATTCGTCAAATCAAATGCCTACTCCGAGTAGGAGGCTGAGCAATGGGTCTACTCTGAGTAGGGAAGACTGCCCGTGGGTTGGGAGCCACCAGGAACTGGGAGGGAGAGATAATAATAATAATAATAATAATAACAATAATAATAACAAGATTTATTATTATTATTATTATTATTATTATTATTATTATTTATCTATACCCCACCCATCTGACTGGCCACTCTGGGCGGTTTCCAACAAAATATTAAAATACATTGGTCGGTTAAACATTAAAAGCCTCCCTGAACAGGGCTGCCTTCAGATGTCTTCTAAAAGTCTGGTAGTTGTTTTCCTCTTTGACATCTGTTGGGAGGGCGTTCCACAGGGCAGGCGCCACCACCAAGAAGGCCCTCTGCCTAATATTAAGATTAAGAATAAGATTAAATTCATCAAATCAAATGCCTACTCTGAGTAGGGAAGACTGACTGTGGGGCAGGAACTGGGAAGGAGCGGTGAAATAATAAAACAGAACAAGGTAAGATGATTAAATTCATTAAATTAAATACCTACTCCGAGTAGGAGGCTGAGCAACAGGTCTACTCTGAGTAGGGGAGACAGGCTATTGTGCTAGTTCGCTCCCTGTGACCCACCGAAGAGCTGAAAGTCGGGACCTTTTCTTTGACACAAGCCTTGACTGGTCCCCCAATTTTCTCCCCCCCACCCCCCGCAACTCCAGACCAGGAGCTCCGCAATGTCATCGACAAGCTGGCTCAGTTTGTGGCGCGGAACGGCCCCGAGTTCGAGAAGATGACCATGGAGAAGCAGAAGGAGAACCCCAAGTTCTCTTTCCTCTTCGGGGGTGACTTCTACGGCTATTACAAGTACAAGCTGGCCCTGGAACAGCAACAGCGTGAGTTTGGGGGGGGGGCAGGGTGGTGGTGGGGTGGCTAGCGGGAGACTTTCTAGTAGCCGCAACCCTGTAGAACATTTTGAAATATCAGTATGGCACATATCAGTTTTTGAAGGGTGCCAGGCACCCACCCTGGCGTCTGGCACTGGCTATGCCCTTGGTGGGGTGGAGAGCGGGGCTTCATGGGAATCCTTGGTTCTCTCCCGACCTTTTTTGGGAAAGAATTTCCTTCCCTTTAAAACCCCCCATGCAAATTCTGGCCGGCCCTCCTTTTGGCTTGGAATTGGCCAACCGATCAGTGGAGTTGTTTTGCCCGTCTTTTTTCAAAAAAAGGAAAATCGACAGAATGTCAGAGCTTTTAAATCCGACCTCCAGCTTTTGAACTTGGAAGTGGAGATGCTGTGGATGAGCTGGATGCGATCTCCCCATGTCGGCCACACAGAACTTCCTAGTAGGATTTGCGGGTCAAAATTCAGAGGTTCAGCCTTGCAAGTGGGCGTCTAGGCAAATGCCAATCACTGCCTGGGGCAATTAGGTTCGGGTCTCAGAATCCCCCGGAAGCAGAATTTATCCTGGAGCTAAACAGATATTTCTTTTGAGATCTTTCTGCTGTTGAAATGTCCCTTGATGGAAATGCTCTGGGGGAAAGGACTGCCTAGTTAACTTTCTTTAGTTTAAAGCAGGCATCCCCAAACTGCGGCCCTCCAGATGTTTTGGCCTACAACTCCCATGATCCCTAGCTAAAAGGACCAGTGGTTGGGGAAGATGGGAATTGTAGTCCAAAACATCTGGAGGGCTGAAGTTTGGGGGTGCCTGGTTTAAAGCGTCGGAAGTTGAACAGAGCCATCCATTGGCAAGATCGATTAATGAGCTGCTCTGTGATCTTTGGATGAAGGGCTGTAATTCCAGAGAGGCTCTGCCTGTGTTTCACCTGCCCTGCTTTCCTCGCCTGCCACCTACAACGAATCCAGAATGCGGCAGCTAGACTGGGGACCGGGACCGGCCGCCAGGACCATAGGACACTGGTCCTAAAAGACCTACATTGGCTCCCAGGATGTTTCCAAACACAATTCAAAGGGTTGGTGCTGACCTTTAAAGCTGTAAACGGCCTCAAAGGCCCAATATACCTGAAGGAGTGCCTCCACCCCCATTGTCCAGCCTGGACACTGAGGTCCAGCTCCAAGGGCCTTCTGGCGGTTCCCTCCCTGTGAGAAGTGAGGTTACAGGGAACCAGGCAGAGGGCCTTCTCGGTGGTGGCGCCCGCCCTGTGGAACGCCCTCCCGTCAGATGTCAAGGAAATAAACAACTACCTGACTTTTAGAAGACATCTGAAGGCAACCCTGTTTAGGGAAGTTTTTAGACGACATTATTATTATTATTATTATTATTATTATTGTTATTATTATTTATCAATTCTGATGGGAGCGCCCAGAGTGGGCAGGGTATAAATAATAAATTATTACTATTATTATTGGAAGGGGCCCCCGCAGCCCCCCTGAGGTGGCGCATGGTTTGGAACTGCTGACTCGAGCGTCTTTCCTTGACATGCTCCTATCTCCCTCCCCTCCCTTCCAGTGCTGTGCAAGCAGAGCCAAGATCTGGAGCCCGCGCCGCAGATCCAGCCGCTTCCCCAGCCCGCCCTGGCGACGGCCACCCCCGCCGCCACCCCCCTCCCCACGCCGCAGGGCACCCCCTCCATGGAGGAGCTGATCCAGCAGAGCCTGTGGAACCTGCAACAGCAAGAGCAGCACCTCCTGGCTCTGAGACAGGTAAAAGGGCAGGTGGGCGGAGATGCAAGCCAGCCAGGGCTCTTGGCTCAGACACAATAGAGATACAGATTGTTCTTCTTCTGTTTTGTTTTCTACGTGGGCACTATTTCTCATTTCTTCTTTTTTTGCATTTTATCTTACTCTCTGCACTTGCATTTTTGTACTTTTAATTATTTTAAATTTTTATTTGTTTTTTTTGTTGTTGAAAAAATATAAACTTATATAAAAGTCAATTCAAAGTGAACTTCCCCCCATCCCCTCCAGGGGTCCCAATGTCAGCATTTACAACTGCATTCCAGTCTGTTAGGGACGCGGGTGGCACTGTGGGTTAAACCACAGAGCCTAGGACTTGCCGATTAGAAGGTTGGCGGTTCGAATCTCCGCGATGGGGTGAGCTCCCGTTGCTCGGTCCCAGCTCCTGCCAACCTGGCAGTTCGAAAGCACGTCAAAGTGCAAGTAGATAAATAGGTGCCGCTCCGGCGGGATGGTCAACAGTGTTTCCATGCACTGCTCTAGTTCGCCAGAAGCAGCTTAGTCATGCTGGCCACATGACCCGGAAGCTGTACGCCGGCTCCCTCGGCCAATGAAGCGAGATGAGTGCCGCAACCCCAGAGTTGTCCGCAACTGGACCTAATGGTCAGGGGTACCTTTCCATTAACAAGTCCGTTATCCACATTTTGTCCATAGTTTTTGTTACTTTACAAGTGTGATTAAAATCCTGATAATGTTTTCATCTGCTTACAAAGATCTCCTAGATAAATTATAATTTGCCCCCCATTCTTTTTAAAAAGTTATTGTCCTCTTGGTTCCTGAGCTTTGAATGCCCAGTTAATTTTGCCATTTTGGCATAGTCCGTCAGCTTGGTTTGCCATTCTTCCTTGGTCGGGTACTTTTTATCTTTCTATAAAGAATATAAAGAATACATATACATATACAAAAATGAAAGAGGCAGTTAAAAAGGGAAAAGCAAGGTGCCTTAACTCTGTGTGCTCCTGAGAGCTTTTTAAAATCATCTTGCAGAGTGTGGAGTCTATGCCAGACTTCAAACGCGGGTGGCACTGTGGTCTAAACCAATGAGCCCCTTGGGCTTGCTGATCAGAAGGTTGGCGGTTTGAATCCCCGCGACGGGGGGAGCTCCCGTTGCTCTGCCCCAGCTCCTGCCAACCTAGCAGTTCGAAATCATGCCAGTGCGAGTAGATAAATACGGTAGGTACCGCTGGGGTGGGAAGGTAAATGGCGTTTCCATGCGCTCTGGTTTACGTCATGCGCCAGAAGCGACTTAGTCCTGCTGGCCCCATGACTCAGAAAGATGTCTGTGGACAAACGCCGACTCCCTCAGCCTGAAAGCGAGATGAGCGCCGCAACCCCAGAGTCGCCTTGGACTGGACTTAACCCTTCTGGAGGTCCTTTACCTTTTTTACCTTTTTATCCCTATGCCAGCACGCAGCCAGGGTGGGGCTATCCTGGCACCTCCAGTTCATGGCTTCTGTGTTTGTGTGGCATAGGAAAGTTCATGGGTGGGGTGGGGTGGGGAGCTTAAGATCTTTTAGCCCCTTCCTCCTCTTCCAGCTCTGCAAAGAGGGCAGCTCGCACTGGCTTGTTCGCGGTAGCCCTTGAGGGGCAGCAAGGTGCCAGGGCCTCGCTTGGAGGTGGGTGCGAGTGGGTGGGCTCTCTCGCCACCCAACTCTACCTTCAAGACCCTTGTCACCCCCACCCCCCCCACCCCCAGGAGCAAATCACTTCCGCCATCGCGCTGGCCGTGGAACAGCAGATGCAGAAGGTCCTCGAGGAGACGCAGCTGGACATGAACGAGTTCGACAACTTGCTCCAGCCCATCATCGACACATGCACCAAAGACGCCATCTCGGTAGGCAGGGCTCGGGGGTGGGTGGGGTTGCATCCTGATGTCGCAGGTGGGCTGCCCCCCCCAAAGGCGTCGAAGGCCGTGTGTTGTAGCGCTCTGACCCAGAGGCTTACCTTCCAAGTCCCGGACTGCAGAATCCGGGACCGGCAGCCATGTGACACCGGAAGTTGCGTCGACGTAACTTCCGGTGTCGCTTTGCCCTTCTATGGGCACCAAAAATGGCCGCTGCCGGCTTCGAAAGTTGCTTGTACACATGTCAGGAAATGCGTTGACGCAACTTCCAGTGTCGCTCCGCCCATCTATGGGCATCAAAAATGGTCGCCGCCGACACTGGAAGTCACGTCTATGCACCGGACATGCGTAGATGCGACTTTTGAAGCCACCGGCAGCCATTTTTGGTGCCCATAGAAGGGCAAATCGGAAAAAAAAATGGCTGTCGGCAGGAGAAAATAACGGAGAAAAACGGGAGACAAAGTGATACGGGGTACCACCGGGAAAAGGTAAGTAAAAACGGGGTACTTGGCAGCTATGCCCAGAGGATGTGCTCTTGTGTCCAGCTGTGGATTCTCCCTAAAGACCAGTGCTGGATATTGTTGTTGTTTAGTCGTTTAGTCGTGTCCGACTCTTCGTGACCCCATGGACCAGAGCACGCCAGGCACTCCTGTCTTGCACTGCCTCCCGCAGTTTGGTCAAACTCATGTTCGTAGCTTCGGGAACACTGTCCAACCATCTCGTCCTCTGTCGTCCCCTTCTCCTAGTGCCCTCCATCTTTCCCAACATCAGGGTCTTTTCCAGGGAGTCTTCTCTTCTCATGAGGTGGCCAAAGTATTGGAGCCTCAGCTTCAGGATCTGTCCTTCCAGTGAGCACTCAGGGCTGATTTCCTTAAGAATGGATAGGTTTGATCTTCTTGCAGTCCATGGGACTCTCAAGAGTCTCCTCCAGCACCATAATTCAAAAGCATCAATTCTTCGGTGATCAGCCTTCTTTATGGATATACTGTACTGGATATACATATAAGCTAAACAAGCTCTAGCTCAGGGCCCCACTCTCTTGGGGGCCCCCATAAAATTTTAAGGGAAAAAACCAGCTGGATGTACATTTCCAAAATATAAGATAAAAAACAAATAAAATAAAGCCTACATACAGCAACAGTGTTTTGTGTTGTGTCGGCTCCTAGGATGTAAGTCATGGCCTGCTAGCCTGCTCCCTCAAATATCACTGCTTTGCTCCTTTCTATATATAGGGTGCCTACATAAAATATGTATTTTATGATAAAACTAGTGTATTTCAGCCCGTTCAATAACGGGCTCTAGAAAATCCTGGGGTTCGGAGAAGCGCTTGCGCAGCGCTTCTCCGAACCCTGGGACCTGTCATTGCTGTTGGCGGCAAGGGGACAGGAACGGAGGAGGCGAAAGCGCTGCTTTCTCCTCCTCCGTTCCTCTCCCGCAGCCGCCGACAGCAAGGAGACCTCCCAGGGTTCGGAGAAGCGCTTGCGCAGCGCTTCTCCGAACCCTGGGACCTGTCCTTGCTGTCGGCAGCAGGGGGACAGGAACGAAGGAGGAGAAAGCGCTGCTTTCTCCTCCTCCGTTCCTCTCCTGCAGCTGCCGACAGGAAGCAGACATCCCAGAGTTCGGAGAAGCACTTGCACAGCGCTTCTCTGAACCCTGGGACCTGTCCTTGCTGTCGGCGGCAGGGGGACAGGAACGAAGGAGGAGAAAGCAGCGCTCTGCTTTCTCCTCCTCCGTTCCTCTCCCGCAGCCGCCGACAGGAAGCAGACATCCCACGGTTCGGAGAAGCGCTTGTGCAGCGCTTCTCCGAACCCTGGGACCCGTCCTTGCTGTCGGCGGCAGGGGGACAGGAACGGAGGAGCGCTTTCTCCTCCTTCCTTCCTCTCCCCCCCCCCCGCCTCCTCCAACCGCCGCTCCTCTCACGGGCCAGGGAGGGTTGTGAGGAGGCCTTCGCCGGCCTCCACCCTCGCTTCCCTGACGTGCCCTGCAGTGAGGCAGTGTCCGGCGGGATCGGCGGTTGGAGGAGGCAGAGGGGGGGGGGAGAGTGCGCGCGCGCAGTCTCTGCTGTCCAATCCCTGTATCCCTGGGGCACATGCGCAGTACCCCAGGGACACACGGGACAACTGGACGCAGGGACACAGGGACATTATTATATAGGATACCTATTTTGTTTTGTGCAAATGGCTTGAGATACCTATTAGGTCCATCAATTACCATATGGCATATATTTAACACGAAAAACAACGACCATTTGTTGTTGACAAAGGACAGCAGGACATAGAAAGGGCCCTGTTACCTTCAGGAGCTGAGGGCCGCATCAAACCTCAATCCGGCCCTGCTAAAGACCAACGGTTTGGATGGTTTTCTGGAGTCAGTCACTTAGTGGTGCTTCGGGACATTTCTGATATTATTTTTTTCCAAAAATAAATGTTTGCATTTTTATTTTCTGTGGCTTAACGGCACAGCAAGCCAACTTCCTTTCGTGGCAGGAATATCTTGTTTTCTTTCCTGTTGAAGGAAGCCTGCATTTTATATGACTCTTGCTGGCTTGAATGCTACTTGGATTCATGTGTGATATTTGTCTACTTTTGTTTACAGTTCTTGCATTTAATTATATAGAAGGGTTAAAATCCCTGCTTAGGGTACATTTTTTTTTACATAGCTATTCCAAATGACCTTTCACAATTAGCCTAGAATGTCAGGCAATGTAGAATAATGGTGAAAGATCATTTTAAATTTAATCGTCTGCAGTCCAAATGATGGTGGAGCAAATATTCTCTCTTTCTCTCTCAAAACCTGACTTTCTCCCCTTGGCTCATGGCCACCTCTGACTGTTCCCTTTTGTTATCCCAGGCCGGCAAGAACTGGATGTTCAGCAACGCCAAGTCCCCGCAGCATTGTGAACTCATGGCCGGGCACCTGCGCAACCGCATCACCGCCGAGGGGGCGCATTTCGAGTTGCGCCTCCACTTGATCTACCTGATCAACGATGTCCTTCACCACTGGTGAGGTCCTGCCTCACTCCGGGGCAGGGCGGATTGGATTTAAATCAAATCGATTTAAATCACTAGTCAGGAAGACTTGATTTAAATCATGGGTTTTTTTAGAGGAAGAGTCATTCTTGCCGGTATAACCTTAATAGTTTACAGCCAGAGGAAGGTTTCCCTTTTGGAATAATAGATTTTCAGAGTAGTTTTTCAGTTGTATCAAAAATCACTGATTTGGTTCTGCTATTAGAAATACATAATCCTAGAATCCTAGAATTGGCCATCCAGTCCAACCCCCTGCCAAGCAGGAAACACCATCAAAGCATTCTTGACATATGGCTGTCAAGCCTCTGCTTAAAGACCTCCAAAGAAGGAGACTCCACCACACTCCTTGGCAGCAAATTCCACTGCCGAACAGCTCTTACTGTCAAGAAGTTCTTCCTAATGTTTAGGTGGAATCTTTTTTCTTGTAGTTTGAATCCATTGCTCAAACAGATAATTTGAGGCAGATAATTGTGAAATTATTGTGAGGTTTAATAAGTTAACTGTTTATATTTGGACAACTTTTCTGCCGTACTCTATTGGAAGGAGGAAAACAATAATTTCCTTAAGAACAATTTAAACAATTTATTTATTTAACTAAAGCAATGACATTATAGCGTACGTTTCCATGTTTGTTAACTGATGGGGTTAAACAGTCAGAGGCGATGGAGAGCCAAGGGGAGAAAAAGTTATTATTTATATGCTACCCATCCGACTGGGTTGCCCCGGCCACATTGGTTGGCTTCCAAGATACAGTGGTGCCTCGCAAGACAAATTTAATTCATTCTGTGAGTCAATTCGTTTTGCGAAAATTCGTCTTGCGAATCCCATAGGAATGCATTAAAAAATTATTTTATTTTATTTTTTGCCCATAGGAACACATTAATTGAATTTCAATGCATTCCTGTGGGAAATCTCAATTCGCTAGACAGATTTTTCACAAAACGAATTTGCCTTGCGAGGCAACCTCCGATCGCAAAACCCATTCGTCTAGTGAAAAATTTGTCTAGCAGGGCATTCGTCTAGCGAGGTACCACTGTACATAAAACCATAATAAAACATTACACCTTAAAAGGTTTCCCTGTACAGGGCTGCCTTCAGCTGTCTTCTAAAGGTTGCAAAGTTGTTTATCTCCTTGACATCTGATGGGAGGGTGTTCCACAGGGCAGGCACCACTACCGAAAAGGCCCTCTGCCTAGTTCCCTGTAACCTCACTTCTCGCAGGGAGGGAACCGCCAGAAGTCCCTCGGGAGATGCTCCTTGAGGTCTACTGGGCTGTTTAGGGCTTTCAAGGTCAGCACCAACCCTTTGAATTGTGCTCGGAAACCTCCTGGGAGCCAATGCAGGTCTTTCAGGACCGGTGTTATGTGGTCTCGGTGGCCGCTCCCAGTCCCCAGTCTGGCTGCCGCATTCTGGATTAGTTGCAGTTACTGGGGCACCTTCAAAGGGAGCCCCACGGAGAGTGCATGGCAGTAGTCCAAGCAGGAGATAGCCAGAGGTATCTGTTGTCAAGGGGGAGCCAGACTCTTTCCTGCTGCTCCAGAGGGCAGGACCCCCAACACCCCCCCCCTGTGGGCAACAAACTGAACCTCCGGCTGAACTTTCTGAAGCTTCCCCTCTTCCCCGCTCTCCTCTCTCCCTTCCCAGCCAGCGGAAGCAGCAGCGGGATCTCCTGGCCGCCTTGCAGAAAGTGGTGGTCCCCATCTACTGCACCAGCTTCCTGGCCGTGGAGGAGGACAAGCAGCAGAAGATTGCCCGGGTGAGCCGCCCTGGCGTGGCCTCGGGGGTGCCCAGGGCCCTGCCTGCAGCCCCAGAGCCCAATAACAGCCCCTCTCTCCCTCTTGGTTTCCCACAGCTCCTTCAGCTGTGGGAGAAGAACGGCTACTTCGACGAGGCCATTATCCAGCAGCTCCAGAGCCCGGCCCTCGGATTGGGCCAGTACCAGGTGAGGGAGGGGAGCAGGAGGAGGAGAGGAGGCCGAGGGGATGGTGATGAGAGCAAACGGCCAGGTCTCCCCAGAAAACGGCTCCCTTCTTCAGGAAGAGGTTTTGGCGAAGCGTGACAGATGAGGGGGGGAAGGAATTCTTGGGAATATGAGACGGCAGGACACCGCACTTCCAAGCACCAGGTCGTGGCAGAGATGCATTGCTCACTAAATAAAAATGCACGGCGCAAAAAAGAGGAAAATTTATCTTGCAGTAAAAGTTTCCCCCCGAGGTGACCAAGTCCGGGTTCTGCACAGATATTATTATCCTCATCATCGATATCATTATCATTTATTATTATTATCATTTTATTGAAAAAGAAGAGAAGCCTTCTGGAGGACTAGAAACTTGAGGCCTACAAAACATTGGGATGCAGTTTTTTCTTTGCGGGGGTGGGGGTCGGTAAGCCGAGCCCCACCTAATTGATCATATGACGAAGCACATGAATGTGTCCTGTTTTTTGGCAACCCTTATTATTATTATTATTATTATTATTATTATTATTATTATTACTACTACTACTACTACTACTACTACTGGTGTTGTTGTTCAGTTAATTCTTCTTGTTATTTATATGCCGTGCATTTGACTGGGTTGCGCCAGCCGCCCTGGGTGGCTTCTGGCAAACAAAAACATCAAACGTTAAAAACCGCCCGTGGCCAAGTTGCTCTTTTTCATTTCATTTCGCTCTTGGTTTGCGTTCCGCCTCCCCTGCGTCGCTGCTAGTGGACGGTGGGAGTTGCAGTCCGACAACAGCCAGGGGGACGCCGAGTTCGAGAGAAACTCAGCGTTGACGTATTAATGCAAACCGCTTAGTTAAAACTATGGGGCTTTCCTTCATGCCATGAGATTTGCTTTGGAGGGCAGCATACAAATAAACCTGGGAGGGTTACTCTTGAGTAGAACTGTTCTCAGAGACCACCCTCTTTCCTCCAATGTTTGTGGTGCCTTAAAAAGAGCCCCCCGCCTGTTTTTGAATGAATGAGACGCGTTTCCTTTGTAAGATTCCTCTTCTCTGTCCTCCCCCCCCCCCGGGCAAATGCCACCCCCTTCCCCGTGGTCCTGGCAGGCCACCCTGATCACGGAGTTTGGCAGCGTGGTGCAGCCGGTCCAACTGGCCTTCCAGCAACAGATCCAGACCCTCAAAACGCAGCACGAGGAGTTTGTCAGCAGTCTCAGCCAGCAGCAGCAACAGCAACAGCAGCCGCAGCCGCAACTGCAAATCCCAGCTCCGGAAAGCGAAGTGAAGGCCGCCCCCGCCCCACCTCCGCCAGCCGCCCCCATCACTCCCACAGGTACCGTTGGGGTCCCCGTTCATGGTGGGGGTATACCTCCCCCCCTGCCCTTTCTGAGCCCACCCCACCCCAAACGAGCTTGACTCTCACGTCCACATTTGTTTCAGACGAAGGGAAGCCACAGCTGCCGCTGCCAGGCTCCGCCGAGTACGAGGCCGCGGGGGCTGGGGCCGCCGACTCGGCCACACCTGGACCCCGGGGGCCCGGCCCCCATGACCACATCCCCCCCAACAAGCCGCCCTGGTTCGAGCAGCCACATCCTGTCACCCCCTGGGCGCAGCAGCAGGTACTTTGGGTGGGCAGCTGGAGGGGAGGGCTTGGGTGGTAGTAATAATAATAATTTTATTATTTATACCCAGCCCATCTGGCTGTGTTTCCCCAGCCACTCTGGGTGGCTCCCAATAGAATATTAAAAACTGAATAAAGCTTCCCTCAACAGGGCTGCCTTCAGATGTCTTCTAAAAGTCAGGTTGTTTATTCTCTTGACATCTGACGGGGAGGGCGTTCCACAGGGCGGGCGCCACCACCGAAAAGGCCCTCTGCCTGGTTCCCTGTAACTTCGCTTCTCGCAGGGAGGGAACCACCAGAAGGCCCTTGGGAGAGGGACCCCGGTGTCCGGGGTGGAGATGCTCCTTCAGGGATACTGGGCTGAGGCCGTTGAGGGCTTTCAAGGTCAGCACCAACACTTTGAATTGTACTTGGAAACGTCCTGGGAGCCAATGTAGGTCTTTCAGTACCGATATTATATGGTCTCAGCAGCCGCTCCCAGTCCCCTGTCTAGCTGCCGCGTTCTGGATTAGTTGCAGTTTCCAGGTCACCTTCCAAGGCAGCCCCATGGAGAGTAAATTGCAGTAGTCCAAGCAGGAGATAACCGGAGCATGCACTAGTTTGCGGGCAGGGAGGGTCTTATTCTGCCCGCCTGCCCGCCCGCTAACCGAGGCCTTTTGTCTCCTGCAGCCCCCAGAGCAGCCCCCCTTCCCCCACCACCAGGGCCCCCCGCACTGCCCCCCCTGGAACAGCAACCACGAGGGGATGTGGAGTGAGCAGAGAGAGCCCGGCTGGAGCAACCAGCGCGAAGCCCCTTGGAACAGCCAGCCGGACCCCGCCTGGAACAGCCAGTTCGAGGCACCCTGGAACAACCAGCACGAGCAGCCGCCCTGGGGAGGGGGCCAGAGGGAGCCGCCCTTCCGCATGCAGAGGCCCCCCCACTTCCGGGGGCCCTTCCCGCCGCACCAGCAGCACCCCCAGTTCAACCAGCCGCCCCACCCGCACAACTTCAACCGGTTCCCGCCGCGCTTCATGCAGGACGACTTCCCGCCGCGCCACCCCTTCGAGCGGCCCCCCTACCCGCACCGCTTCGACTACCCCCAAGGCGACTTCCCCCAGGGTGAGTGGAGGAGGCAGAAGGCTGGCCGGGAGGGGCTAAGGGGGTCATTCGCCAGGCCTGGGCGATAACCTGGTTTCCACATTGATATACCAGCTGCTAAAGATCACGATACAGTGGTACCTTGGTTTCCGAACGTAATCCGTTCCAGAAGACAGTTCGAGTTCGGAAATGTTCGGAAACAGAAGCGTTTGCTTCCGGAAAACTGAATTCGGAAGCCATGCTTCGGCACGTTCGACTTCTGAAAAGCAGTCTAAAACCGAAGCGTTTACTTCTGGGTTTTGGCGTTTGAGTTCCAAACCGTTCATCAATGGAGACGTTCGAAAACCAAGGTACCGCTGGATACCAATGTTTGAAATGCGGATGGAGCTATGGACAACATGATTCACAATATATTTCCAGGCCAAAAAATTGCAAAACGACATGTCACGATATGAACTTCAAACCAGTTTTGAAGGATAATATTGATAGGTCTCCCAGCCCTGATCCTTGCCAAGTTGATTCAGGGGACGTTAATTCCCGTGGGACCCTCTGATCCGAAACCTCTGCTGCCTTCTGAGTTATCTTCAGGAGGAGAAAAGGCTACGGCATAGGTAGGCAAACAGGCCCGGGGGCCAGATCCGGCTCAATTGCCTTCTAAATCTGGCATGCAGACGGTCCGGGAATCAGCGTGTTTTTACATAAGTAGAATGTTTTTCCATGAGTAGAATGTGTGCTTTTATTTAAAATGCATCTCTGGGTTATTTGTGGGGCATAGGAATTCATTCATTCCCCCCTCCCAGCCCCCCACAAGGCCTGAGGGACAGTGGACCGGCCCCCTGCTGAAAAAGTTTGCTGACCCCTGGGCTAAGGTGTAAACCCTCCACAAATCCAGAGCGGATTCCCTAAGGCACTTGGATGGCTCCTTGTCTGCCTCCTTCCGGTACCAAACGCCTTGCACTGCCTTCCTTTGGACTCCCATCAGCGAGGCCTGGAGGGGGGGGTGTCTTGCCATCTGGGCAGCCCAGGACCCCCAGAAACACTGCCCAGGGTTATACCCCAAGGTGTTGTTCCTGTGTTCGGATCCTGCAGCTACTCGGGCTCTTCTGAACCTTCCTTCCTTCCTTTGCAGAGATCGGGCCCCCGCACCACCACCCGGGCCACCGAATGCCGCACCCGGGGATCAGTGAGCACCCTCCCTGGGGGGGGCCGCAGCACCCTGACTTTGGGCCCCCGCCCCACGGGTTCAACGGGCAGCCCCCCCACATGCGCAGGCAGGGCCCACCCCACGTCAACCACGACGACCCCAGCCTCGTGCCCAACGTCCCCTACTTCGACCTCCCTGCCGGACTGATGGCCCCCCTGGTCAAAGTAAGTGACCTGGTGGGGGGAGCCGCCCCCCCCCACCTCCAGAAGGGCAGGAGAAGGCCTCGCCCGACCCCACGTGGCTCCTCCCTCATGGTCCCAGGGGGGGCGGGGAATTCTTTTCCAGCTGGACCGTGTGCCATGACGGCTCCTTTCCCCTCCTCTCCTAGCTGGAGGATCATGACTACAAGCCTCTGGACCCCAAAGACATCCGCCTGCCGCCCCCCATGCCCCCCAGCGAGAGGCTTCTGGCAGCCGTGGAGGCTTTCTACAGCCCCCCTTCGCACGACCGGCCAAGAAACAGGTGAGAGACGAGGCCCAGAAAGGGCTCCTTTGGCTGGCTTGTTGTTTTTTTTAAATTGCCCCCAGGTTCGATTGGGCCAGAGATGGCGAAAATGGTGATAAAATTGTTCATGTGTGCAACAACGGCGGCAAGGATTTTTATATATGAGCAGAAGTGGAAGGCAGCAGCAATTGCCACAAAAGAAGAATGGATTCACAAACTAATGGATTGTGCCGAAATGGCAAAATTAACTGTTAGAGTTAAGAGACTCGAAAGATAACTTTCTGAGTTTTGGAAGACATCTCTGAAGGCGGCCAGATGGGTGGGGTATAAATATTATTATTATTGTTGTTGTTGTTGTCACAGGTGATGCGTTGCGACTACTCTAGAGTAACGACTCTCCAGACCTTTGCCTTTTCATGCTTTTATTGAGTGCAGGCTATTTACAGTGCTAGAGCTATACAGGATACATCCGCTTAGTCTGACCCAGAACCCTGGAATGGCGCGCTCCGCGTCCTCTTCCAACATAAGAGTCTGGGCACCCCAAATCTCCTCCCGCGTTTCCTCCTGCGTAATTCCGGAACCGGAGGGGAAAAGGGTCTCCTTTCCATGTTTTCCTTCTCCCCCTCTTCCCCCTCTCTCTTCCTCTCCCACGTGCAGCAGGGGCTCTCCTATGCTGCTAGAGCCCCATCTCCTCCTTCCTCCTTCCTCACTGGACTCTTTCCCCCTCCCCGCTGACGCTACTGCTGGTGGAGGAGCTGCTCCTCAGGATGGGGAGGGGGGCTCTCTGTACCCTTTCCCCCTCACAGTTATGGTTTTGTTTTGTTTTGTTCTTCTTCAATATAAGATGGATTTATGTCTTGAACAATGGAAGTGCGATAGTATGTTATTTTCAGTTTTACATTTTATACTTTGTATAATGTTAGAAACAAATGCGCAGTTTGGGGAGTGGAGACATAACATCGAGTGATATGGGATGAGAAAAATAAGAATAGTAATGATGGGTTGTTGTTTTTTATTATGTCTTTTGTGGCTTTTATATCTTGATTTTATTCTGTGAACCGCCCTGAGACCTCCGGGTATAGGGCGGTATATAAATTCAACAAATAATAATAATAATAAGTAATACATTATGTGAAAGCCTAATGATATCTTCTTTTAAATGCCCACCCCTCCTCTTTTTCCTACAGTGAGGGCTGGGAGCAGAACGGTCTGTACGAGTTCTTCCGGGCGAAGATGAGGGCCCGGCGGCGCAAGGGGCAGGAGAAGAGGAACAGGTGGGCACAGGGCTCCGGGGAGCGTGCAGAGTGCCGTCAACAGGGGGAGACAAAGGGGGAGTGGGGAGGTGCAGAGGGACCCCCTCCCTGTATCTAAACTGAGCACGGCCCTCTCCTGGAGGGGAAGGAGATTTCTGCTGCCTGGGCTGGGGGGGGGGCTCCTGGCTCGGCTGCTGTCCGGGGGCCACCCAGGCGCTTTGGCTGCAGGAGTCCAGGGTCGATGCCCCCGTGGCACAGCATCACTCAGACCCCCCCCTTTTCTCCCCTGCCCAGCGGCCCCTCTCCATCCCGCAGCAGCAGGTCCAAGAGCCGAGGGCGCTCCTCTTCGCGGTCCAACTCGAGGTCGTCCAAGTCCTCCGGCTCCTACTCCCGCTCCCGCTCGCGATCCTGCTCTCGGTCACGGTCCTATTCCCGGTCCCAGTCCAGGTGAGGAGGAAGGGCAGGAGGGCCTGGGTCTCGCTGGCACGGGGGGGCGGGGGCAGGCAGCTGCAGACGTTGCCTTTCTGGCTGGCCGGCTTATTTTCCAGCCCACTTGCCTTTGAAGCTTTTGCCTCTCTGGCCACTGCAGCTCCTCCGGCACATGCAGGAGGTTGCGGGTTCTTTACCTGGCAGCCTTTTCAGATAAGAGCTAAAAACCTTGCCGCCTTTGCTGTCCCCTGCTCCTCTTGATCTGCCCAGAGAAAGGACACTGGGGCAGTGGCTGGGTGACCCAGATTGGACAATAAAAGAGGGGATCATCTCATTCCTCAAGCCAGAAGGGCATGCGCCACCGATTTGGGACTGCCATCTCCACAGGGACGTAAGCGTTTTCCGGGTGGCATCTGTTGGAATTGTCCCTCAAGTCCAGCTGAGGGCAAGACATTCAATCTTGCGAGAGTCAAAGCGCATCTATATTTTAGAATTGCTCAGTTACGCAGATAGGGTGCCAGAGATTCGAAAGGGCAAGGTGGAAAATAGTCATCCCATGGGCAAAATTTCCTGATTGTGGCCAAGTTGTTCTGATGCTCAAGATCTCTCTCTCTCTCTCTCTTGGGTAGAGAGGGCTGTCTCTTCCCGAGAGAGAGAGGGCCTGACTTTGCTTCTTCCCCCGTTGGTCTTCCCAGGAGCAGAAGCGGCTCTCGGTCCTCTCAGAGCCGCTCTCGTTCCAGATCCCGGTCGAAATCGTACTCCCCTGGAAGGCGGCACCGGTCCCGATCCCGCAGTCAGACGCCTCCGTAAGATTTGCGAAGGGGCTTGGGGGGGGGAAGGGTTGGGGGCCGAGGGATCGACACGATAATCCTCACTTCTCCTCGGTTTCTCCCGCCCCTTCTGTAGCTCCTCAGCCGGATTGGGATCCAGTTCAGGGCCCCCCATCCCCGATTCGAGACTCGGAGAGGAGAATAAGGGGCACCAGATGCTGGTGAAGATGGGTAAGGCAGCCTGTTGCGCAATGGCTCTGCCTGTCAAGGGCGGGGTCAGTATAAAGGGGCTTGTTCCACGTCTCTGGTGGTTAGAGGGTGTCTGGCTAGGAGGACTTTGGTTCAAATTCCCACTCGGCCAGGAATTGGGTGGCTCCCAGCCTGGTCATTGACTCCCTGCATTAATGCCTACCTTGCAGGCTCCTTGTGGGGATCATATGGGGAAAGGGAGAACTGTGTAGGCCACCCCAATCTCCTGGGAGGAAAGTGGGGGGGGGGAGAGATACGAAGGTGAAATTAAAAGCCTTCCAGAGGAATCGCCTTCTGTCTCTGGGGTAGCTCAGTCGGTAGAGCACGGGGGTCTTGATCTCAGGGTTGGCGGTTCGAGCCCCACATTGAGTGAAACATTCCTGCATTGCCGGGGGTTGGACTGGATGACCCTCGGGGTCCCTTCCGACTCTACAATTCTGTGAGTCTGCCTGCCAACGTAGAGCGTTTGAGGGCTGGGCAGAGCTGCAACCCACCGGCCACAGCTGGGGAGAGTCGCTGCTGTGGAGCCTGGGTCCAGCTTTCAGGTTTGGGGGCACCTGGTTGGCCACCGCCGGGTCAGGATGCCGGGCTGCGCGGGCCCCCTTTTGGCCTGATTCTGCTGCTGGTGGTGCTGGGCTCCTCCACCCTTGGGCCAGAGGTTTCTGGAGACAGGTGCTTTGACGCCCCCTCCCTCCCTCCTGCCAACCGCCTGCTTTTCCCTTTCCCCAGGGTGGAGCGGCTCCGGGGGGCTGGGGGCCAAGGAGCAGGGGATCCAAGACCCCATTAAAGGCGGCGACATCCGAGACAAGTGGGATCAGTACAAGGGCGTGGGGGTGGCCCTGGACGACCCCTATGAGAATTACCGGAGGAACAAGAGCTACTCCTTCATCGCCCGCATGAAGGCCAGGGATGAAAGTAAGTGGGCAAGCTGCCGGGTCTGCCGCAGCCCCTCGTTCCATTCCCAGTTTGCTTTCCATCTGTATGACGCCGTTACTGCACCCTTGCCGGTGGGCTGTCAGCGCTTGGCAAACGACCGCCTGACGAGGACGGCCAGACGCTGGCTCTGCTCGCCTCCCCGAGATGCTAAGGCAGAAGGGGCAAATGTGGGGGGAGCCAGCAGGCTGCTCAGCCCCAGGGCTTTAGCCAAACGCTTCCCTTTGCCACGGGGAAAGCTAGATCAAGGAGCAGCGAAAGGGCAAAGGGTCTCTTGAGGTTGCCAGCCCAGTGTGAGGGAGGGCGGGAACGGGGGCAACCTCTCCCATTCGGGTGGGCGTCTTCATGGGTACCCCCCCCCCCCGTTGGCGGCAGGAAGGGCCTGCTTCCCCTGCATCCCGCCTGACCCTTCTTTTTTCCTCCCGAAGCTTAACGCCACTCGGAGCCAAGGGAGCCCAGCCGGTCGTCCGTCAGCATCCGAGCCCTGGCCTAGCCACATGAATTGAGGCTCTCTACTGTACCTCTTGGCCGCTGCCGCCCTAGACGACCCCCCCCCCCCCTTCTGCCCGTCGGGATGCAGAGGGCTAACCTGCTCCCGAGAGTGTCTTTCCAGGAGGCTTTGCGAGAAGAGAAATTATCTAGGCCTTTTCTATTTTTGTACATACCTTTTGGGCAAGACTCCAAAGGAGCCGGGTCGGCCGACTCTTCCGTAGTGTCACCCCCCCTTGCACCCCCCACCTGCCTTGCCCAACCCACCTGTTTCAAAACACGACGCGTTCCCAGAAGCTGCCTTCCTTTCCTGCCCAAACGCCCCAAGAGGGGGGGGGGTGTCCAGAGACCACCAGCCATAGTAGACCCCTTCCGCAACCGCCCGCCCCCAACATGGTGATGTAGCGACTGTTGAAGATTGGCTTCCGTAGCTGTGAGATTTCTCGGCCACCACTCAGGTTGCTCAGAATCAGCTACCCGCCTCGTTCTTACTGTTGCCTTCCAATAAACAAAAGTTGTTCCCCCCCTCTCCTTCTATGCAGTTTATGAGATTTATTTGGGTGGGGAGGCTCGTCTCCGCATTCATCCATGTACAGGTGTTTCATACCAGGCACAACTGAATTCTGCACACTCAAAAAACACAGCAGGGTGTCCTCTTGTCTCCCACCCCAGCTCAATTTCCGCTGAGGTTTCTCTTCAATGCTCTGGTTGACGCTGTATGGTCCTGGGGGGCTGTGCAGGAGTCCGCAAGGCAGGAGTCAGTGGGGCAACGGCCTCTTCCCCCCCCCCCTCTCTGCTGTGATTTGTAGGGCCTCTGCTTGCCTTCTTCTGGAAGAGCCTCGGCCCTTCCTTCCGGTAAAAGTGCTGGCCAGTTGTTGGGACCTGAGCGGTTTCTTTCTCGTTCCGGAGGGCCAGCTCCGATGCTCCCCCCGTGTGCTTTTCAAAAGGCGGCTTGCCCTCGGCGCTCCTGTTCTCGCAAAGCTTGCTCCACCGTCAGAGGCGGGGGCTTGTGGCGCTCGATGTACTGCAGAGGGACAAAGCAAGGTTGAGACCCACAGGGAATGCTGCTGCAAGGCCCTTAAAAGACCCACAGACACTCGTCCTCGGGACAATGAGACTTGCTGGAAACTGCAAGGATGGTCCTCCGTATTAGGAACCACCCAAAGTTACTTTCTGCATTATTGTATTTATTTACATGCTGCCTTTCCCCCCTGACAGGAACTCGGTGGCTAGCAGGTGAAATAGAAGCAACATAGGGAGGAACACCAAACCTTAATAGAATGAAACCAAATAGATCTATTAATCACAGCACCAGCCCTCTCCTTAAAAACAGGCAGTTCTCCCCCAAAGCCTGTTGGAATAAGACAACTCCGCAACTCACGGAAGGAAAAAACTAACACACCCGATAAAATGTGGGCAGGTTATGGCGCTTGGGAAGCCAGGAGGAAAGCAAACCAGTACAGTGGTGCCTCGCTAGACGGATTTAATTTGTTCCACGGGTCTTTTCTTATAACGAAAAATTCGTCTAGCGAATCCCATAGGAATGCATTTTTTTTGCCCATAGGAACGCATTAATTGAATTTCAATGCATTCCTATGGGAAACCGCGATTCGCTAGACGAATTTTTCATAAAACAAATTCGTCTAGCGAGGCAACCTCCGCTCGAAAAATCCTTTTGTTAAGCAGGGCATTCGTTAAGCGAGGCACCACTGTATTAGAACAGGATAAAAACAAGAGTGAGCTGCCTTGATTGCTGAAAGGAGGGGGCAGATGGGAGACAAGGGGAAGAGGAAGACTCAAAAGAGGCACAAAGGATTATTAGGACTCTCTACAACAATTTTAAGTCCAGGACTTCTAGAATCAGTTTTACGAGGGGAATAAAACCCAACTTCCGCCTCCCCCCCCCCCCGGCGGGTGTTTTGGACTGCATCTCCCACCCTCCCCCAGCCAGCACGGCCATTGCGGTCCCAAAGGCTGCAGCTGCCCTGGGGAGGAGGGCCTGCGAGCGAGCATTACCTCCTTGGCTTCTTCCAGGGTGTGGTAGTGGAAGCCCCCCTCTTCCTCCAGCGACGCCACCCAGGAGGCGTGGAGCCGGCGGGCGGTGTCTGCAAACTGCCGGATCAGCAGCACGTTCTGCTTCAGCAGCTCGTTCAGGGCGAAGACGGCCGGGCTGTAGGTGGTCAGGGCTGCGGGCGGGAGAATGGGAGGTGGGTGCGGGGAGGGAGTCAGCGTGGGAGTGGGGGTGGGGAGAGGAAAAGAGGGCTGACGGGGCCAAGGGCTCCCTTGGTCCCCAGACTCTGCTCTAGGGCAGCCTTTGCTCAGACCCCATACGGAAAGACCTGTCTTCTGGACCCCCCCCCCCAGCTCTGCTCCAGTTCTTTCTCACGGGGGACAGAGGCAACGCAGTTGACCAGCAACAATGGCTGGCTGGGGTTTCGGAGACACCTTCCTGCGCCCTTCTGCATGCCATGCAGCTGAATGACAGGCAAAGGCTGGGGTGAGCTGGCTCGTGCCAAGCGGGTGCTTGGTTCAAGGATAGCGGGAGGAGAGGGTACCTTCCAGCGTTTCCAAGCTCACGACGTGGCTGGCGATGGGCGGGGTCTCCAGAGGGCTTCCTGCTCCCATCGTTGGGCCGAGAGCTGCAGGAGCGTCGCCTGGAGGAGGAGAAGGAGGAGGTGCTCTTGGGAGACTGGCAGGTGAACCGAGGGCACCTGGGCCAGGCCTAGAAGGACATCAGAGCTTTGCATGGATCTCGCCCAGCCTGAGCCGGGAGCGGCTTACCTTGCAGCCAGCAATAGGCCAGAGAGGAGCGGCCTGTCTGCACGGCAGCATCCTTCACAACGACCCTCGCTGGCAGGCAGGTGGTCCTGGCGCCCTGTGGAGGGCAGGTGAGGGAGGACGAGGCAGGGTGCTCAGAAGGCGGCCAGGCACCCGAGGGGTCCCTGGAGGAAGGTCGCTCCCCGGATGCGGCCAAGGACTCAAAGTCCTCCGAATACTCTGCACTGGTGGGATTCTCTCCTTCCTCTTCCTCTTCCTCCTCGGGATGGGAGCTCTCAGCAGAAGTGCTGTTTAGCCGCTCGGAAATCTCTGTGTCTCCTGGATCATCTTCCTCCTCCTCCTCCTCCTCCTCCTCCTCCTCCTCCTCCTCCTCCTCCTCCTCCTCCAGGGAAGCAGCTTCTCTCCTGGGGGGGCTCTGGGCTTTGAAGGGGCTTTGGTTGACGGCAGCGAAGGGGGAGGCTCCCAGCTCCTCCTTTGAGTCCTCAGGCATTGTAGGTGCCTAGAAAGGACGTCTTTCTGTGAGTATCATGTGAGACGCGGAGGTGACGAGGCTCTCTGAAGCACAGCCCCCCCCCCACTGCCAACTTTGGAATGGCAAACTCCATGCTAGCAACTCGAATCACAAGCCACCCCTCACCCCCAGTCAGGCTGCTCCATGCTCATCGGCAAGCTAGTCTCTTGCAAATAAGGAGTATTGAGGGGCCAGCAAGACTTTCTCCTTGCCTGCCCCGCACTGGCCTGGCACCCTGAAAAGGAAGAGGAGCTCAGTTCCATCAGGGCTGGCTTCTGCTCCCTCAGGCAAGGTTATTGCGGGGGGGGGGGGTGAGGTGGCCCTCCCTTTGCCTTTGCATAGGATGAAAATGGGCACGTTTGGCTCTTTTAGTCTTTTCTGAAAGGTTACGTTGTCTTTACATTTTTCCAAGTTGCAGTTTTTTCTTTTGTGATTTTTTTGAGACCCCTCGCGGTGGCCAGAAGCTGGCAGAGAAAAAACCCTGGCAATAATAATAATGGTTATTAAGACTCTTGGTTGTGGTTTCCTCGCAATTCTCACGCCACCACAAAGGAAGAGACGTGACAAATGTTTGGCTCCTGCTGAGGACGGGGAGAAATAATAATAATAATAAATTATGATTTATACTCCGCCCATCTGGCAGGGCCTCCCCAGCCACTCTGGGCGGCTCCCAACAGAATGAAAAGCACAATAAAACATCAGATGTTGAAAACTTCCCTAAACAGGGGGTTCTTACCTCTCCTGACACTTCGTTCTGGCTGGCTGCAGCGGGGGCCAAGTCGTCCAGGCTTAACACGTTCACTCTGAAATCTGCAGCAAGGAACGAGATGGACATTCAGCAGTGGGGCACCCTGAAATCTCTGAGAGAGTCTCTCTCCACCTCTCAGGGGCTGCTCCCCTTTTGCCTGTAATCCTACAGGAAGTGTATAACCTCGGAGGTTGCTCTTCTCACCTCAGTAGCCTCCACAGCCCAGCTGAAGGTTCCTTTGCCAGCCAAGGACTGCCCAGAGCAGGTCAAGGACCAGGGTCACCCCATTCTAACCCTTGTCCCCCTTGAGCGGATTCTGCCCACAGAGCTCCATCCACTTGCTTCCTGCTCCCTTTCAACTTGGCTCTCCCTTTGCCTGAGACACGCATTCCTCTGCCGGCGCATCTCTCGCACATTCCCCCGCAGAGGTGACTCACCACTGCTGCTGCTGTTGTCGTCGTCGCTGGGCCCGCCACCCGCCGCTAAGAAGAGCTCGTCGAGGGACCGCACCACGCTTCGCTCGGAGAGAGACGCCTCCCTCGGAGCCATGGAGCTCACGTCGGGGGAAGAGGAGCCTGCCGGGGTCGAGGAACGAAATGCTCCCCTGCTCAGCTGTGCCGGGGGGTGCTTGCCTGGTGGGGAAGGACTCCGGGGCGTGGGCCTCTTCAGGAAAGTTTTGCCGGCCAAAGGAGACCTCGGGCGGGAAGAAGGTGGGGTTGGTGGGGACCGGATCCATTTCTTAAGAAAGCATGGGGGAGGGAAAGGGTCAGGTCACTGCGGCTCTGAGCAGCCCCAAACAATCACTACCACCTCCACCTCCTCCTGCAGCTCAATGGAACCCGCCACAGATGCTGTCCTTTGCTGAGGGGTCACTGCCTCGCAGGCCAGAGCAGAGGGCCAAGCGGCAAGCTGCTGAGCGCCCCCCACCCCAACTTTTCCACGAACACTTTTTCAGGCAGAAGGGCTGTAGGGGAAATGTTGGGGTTCAAAGCCCAACAAGCTGTGGGTTCAGCCTGGACGGCCAATAAAACCCAAACTGCCCTTGTCAGTAAAACAGGACCTTATTTTCCCCAGCAGTGCAGTGAAGTCTACGCATTCCCCCAAATTACCTTCCTGCCCAGCAGGTCCTCTTGCTCCGATTCCTTGGGAGAGACCTGCCTGCCTCTCTCTGTGCCACCCTTGCTGCTGCTGCAGATGGGGGCCGCGGCCTCCTCCTTCAGCCCCGTGGCTTTTCCCAGGCTCCCTCGTCCTCCTCCTGGCCTCCGCTCGGGGCTGCGGCTGAAGTCGCTCAGGGAAATCTCCTCGTCCGTTGTGGGCGCCTGGCCGACGTCCTGCCCGGCCTTCCGGCTGCGGATCTTGCTTTCAATCTGTGCCAGCTTCCTGAGGGCGGAGCTTGCCCTCTCCCCTCTGGAGGCAGCGGCAAACCCTGTCCTTGTGGCAGGACTGGGCCTTGCCTGCTGGGTGTCCAGGGCTACCTCCGGGGGCTTCTGCTTGACAAACCGGCGGTGGGGTCCAGTCTGCGGCGGTGTTGGGGTCTCTGCCAAGCTTGCCCCCTCCTCCAGCTCCCTCCTCCCCAGGTCAGAGAGGTCGCTCAGGTCACTGGCCATGTAGATGGCAGACAGGCCAGGGCTTCCGCTGGGCTCCAAGGCTGCCAATCTGTTCCTGGGAGCCACGTCCAGCTCCTCCTGCAGGGGGAAGGACAGAGGGTTAAGAGAGGTCATGTCAGGAAGACGGGTGTGGATGACAACAGGAAGAGAGCCGGGGGGGCATAGTGGTTAGTGTCAAAATAGGACCTAGGAGAGCAGGGTTTCAAATTCCCACTTGGCCATGACGCTCACTGGGCGACCTTTGGGGCTAGACACCGGCTCTCAGCCTAACCGAGCTCTTTTTTTTCCTCTTTAGCCTGGGTTATAAATGCAATAAATAAAAAGTGAGTAACAGGGTTCACCTGGGTAGGGTTGCCACCTGTCCTGTATAATACAGGAATGTCCCATTATTTCAATGTGAAATGCCACATCCTGTTTCGATATAGTTTGGTCCTGTATTTCAGGTCGTCTCTCTCTCTCTCTCTCTCTGCCAAGTTTGGGATCCTCTCTAAATGTATCAAAATAAAAAAAACTCCTTCAGTAGCACCTTAAAGACCAACTAAGTTTTTATTTTGGTATGAGCTTTCGTGTGCATGCACACTTCGTCAGATACACTGAAACAGAATCAACCAGACCCTTATGTATATTCAGAGGGTGGGGGTGGGTGGGAATGGGTGATGGGCTAATAGGAGTGGTGAACCTGTTGATGGCTGTTAACGACTGCTGATGACTGCAATTGGTCCTGCGGGGAAATGTATGTGTTTGAATGGGTGTATGACACGTCATGTATTTAAGCTCTAGGTAGCCAAGCACAGACAGATTTACAAATTCATGTGTGTATGTGTACATGTGTTACAAATTCCAGAGGGGCCATTCTGCTGGGCTGCAAGAGATTGTAATAGCTTGCTTTGAAGTCGCTTCAACACCAGATGAGAAAAAAAATCACCCCACCCTGTTCTGTATTTTTCCAGAACAAAGGTGGCAAACCCTACCTGGGCGTGTCATCACTACTGATTTCTTTTCTTTTCTTTGATTTTTAAAATAACCTTTACAGATTTTGATCAAAATTATTCAAATAAAATACATACAAATAATATGAAAGCTATAAACGAAACAAGACATACCTATTATAAACAATATACAAATTAAAAACTTATTAATAAATGTCTAAATCATAACCTAATTCAAATATATCATATATTCACATTTATCAAATAAAATAATTTCTTTTAACTTCACATAAACTCTTCTCTAAATCGACTTCCACTTGTCGTCGCCCCAGGCTGATAAATTCACATACATTTTATACTGCGTTCTTTTACATTCCATCACTACTGATTTCACCTCCTTTCTCTGAGGCTTCCTGAAGCAACTTGCAATAAAAAACAAGCGCAAAAAATTACACATATAGTGTTTTTGAAACAATTGCATGTGCAATTCCGTGCTTTAACTACAGCTGCGCTTTCAAAGCCAAGGCAGCACCAAGCTAGGCATGGCAGTGCATCTCCTCCAGGCACCTTGGGAGAGGACAGTCTCCTGCTGGTCCCTAAAAGCAGCATTTGCAAAAACAAAGTTTATGGCTTATGTTTTTATATATGTCGGAAGCTGCCCAGAGTGGCTAGGGGAACCCAGTCACATGGGAGGGCTATAAATGAAAATAGTTGTATATTATATATTATTGTTGCTATTATTATATTTGTTGTTCTTATGCATATACATTATTATTATTGCTTCTCTCCTTACGGGGCGCAGAGGAGATGCCTACGAGGGGGAGCGCTCTTCACATGCTCAGGGACACCCTCCACCCTCGGAAACCCCTTAGAATGACCGCGTGACGTCACGCAGCCGACCCCTTTGACGTCGCAGCAGCTGCGACGTATGACGTCACCGCGCCGGCGTCTTCATTTAAAACAAACCCTTTCTCCCCCCCCCTTTACCCTCCCAGTGAAGCGGCTCCCCGTCAGCTGGGCCTGAGCCCGGGCGAGCGCCGCGCTCCTGCCCTCCGCTCTTCTCATCGCCATGGCCGCCGCCGCCGCCGGAGGAAAACCCTTTCCCCGTCGCCTAGCAACCGTCCCGACGTAGCAATATCCCCCATCCGGATTGGCCTAGAGTCGCCGCTTGGAGCCTCTCTCTCATTGGC
Organism: Zootoca vivipara; assembly: GCF_965207765.1. Taxonomy (NCBI): domain Eukaryota; kingdom Metazoa; phylum Chordata; class Lepidosauria; order Squamata; family Lacertidae; genus Zootoca; species Zootoca vivipara. Next base: position 95,516,325 of record NC_142589.1, on the reverse strand, counting down.
GAGACGCGGCAGCCAATCAGCGAGCTGGAGGGCGGAGGCGCGTAAGGCGGCGAGGCGCGAGCGGGGGGAGGGGGAGAGGGAAAGCACCAATCGGACCAATGGGGCGCGAGGCGGGAAAACAGGCAGCCAATAGGGAGCGTCCGTCGGCTAGCCGGCCGCCGGCGACGGCAGCGACTCCCCTCAGTGGCCGTTGCGCCTCCAACTCGCGATGAGCTCTTTCGCCCGGCTGCTGCTGGCTGCCCTGGCCGTGGCGCTGGCCCTGCCCGCCCGAGGCACCGTCTACTTCCGGGAGCAGTTCCTGGACGGAGGTGGAGGAGGCAGGGGCGGGACCTCCCCACTTGACACGGGTCTGGGGCCCATTCACATCACACGTGCACTCGCGAGTTCAGCCCCTTCCGGCCTTTTCCCCAGACTCTGCTTGGAGGTTGGAGAAAGCCTGGCGCGGCGAGGGCGGTGTCCCCCCCCCTGACACGCGTCTGGTGCTCCGTTCACACGTGCGCTCGCACGTCCTGCCTCTTCCCCGCCTTTTGCTCAGGCTCTGCTTGGAGGGAGAAGTTGGGCGCGGGGGTTCTCCCCCCCTTGACACGCGTCTGGGGGTCTATTCACATGTACACTCACGAGTCCAGCCTCTTCCCCGCCTTTTCCCCAGGGACCCCCTGGGGTCGTCTCCTCCAACCCCTCCCCCCCCCAATGCAGGAATCCTTTTGCCCAATGTTGGGCTTGAACCTGCAACTTAAGAGTCCCATGCTCCGCCAACTGAGCTACCAAGAAGCATTATTGTGGAAACAGCCTTCAAAGGCGCAAGGCGCTGCGCAAAAATTAATGGGGCCTTAAAATAACCCATTCAGGGATTGAAAATGTAGAGGGCAATAAAACACATTTCTTTAAAATCTCCCAAAATTAGAAAACAACTGGCACACCATTTATTTAATTAACTTGTCACCTTAATACTTTTATACTTAATGCTTAATCCTTTCCTCCAAGGGATCCGAGGGTGGCCTGCGTGGTTCTCCTTGCATCCCCCCATTTTATCCTCACAACACCCCTTCAAGGTAGGCTGAGAGTCAGGGACTGGCCCCGAACGTCGCCCAGTAAGCTTCATGGCCGGCTGAAGATTTGAGCCCAGGTTCTCCAGGTCCTTGTTGAAACCCAGAGGTTCCCACACTTTTCACGTTGGCAACACACTTTTTCGACGCGCATCATTAAGCGACACGGATTCAGTAATTTGCTCGCCAATAGTAAAAACGCAATACGACATCACTTGAAAAAACTTCCCTGAACAGGGCTGCCTTCAGATGTCTTTTAAAATCACATTGCTGTTGATCTGTTTGACGTCTGACAGGGTTGGGTGCAACAACCAGAAAGGCGCTCTGCCTGGCTCCCTGTAACTTCACCCTTCGTAATTATTATTATTATTATTTATTACTTATACCCCGCCCATCTGGCTGGGTTGTGCGATCGATACACAAATACAGACACACAGGTACACCAATCGTTCAAGCGCACTGAATGAGCGCCCGGGTGTGTTTCGCTTGCCCGCTTCCTGACGTGTGTCGCTGTGGGGGGGGGGTTGCGCTTTCCCAAGGGTTTTAAGGCTTTGCTTGTGTTTCCACCTGTCGTGACGAGTGTCCTCCCTCTCTGTCGACAGCAAAATGGAAAGAGAGGTGGGTGCTCTCTCAGCACAAATCCAACTACGGGAAGTTCCGGCTGACGGCTGGGAGCTTTTACGGAGATCGCGAAACGGACAAAGGTTTGGGAACGTCCTCCAATGACACATTCGCAACACAACATCAGCTGCATTGACATATCCCTGCTCTTAAGCTTTCTAACGCCAAGGGCCACGTTAGCTTCTAAGCCATTTTCCAGGGGCCACATGACCGTGTGGGGTTGGACCAGAGGCAGCCATGGGGTGGGGCAGTTACTGTTAGTTTATACGCCAGGCCTAGGCAAACTGCGGCCCTCCAGATGTTTTGGGCCTACAACTCCCATCATCCCTTGCTACCAGGACCAGCGGTCGGTGATGATGGGAATTGTAGTCCCAAAACTTCTGGAGGGCCGCGTTTGCCTAGGCCTGACATACGCCGAGACGTTTCTCTTTGTTCTGCGTCCATGCAAAGGAGAGGCGTTTTCAGAGTCCAGCGACACATTCCCAGCCGGACAAAACTGAACACGCATGAATTTGTTTCAAAAACGCAGCTTCAAATCATATATAACTAACGATAAGCGTTGTGTTATATGCCTGTTGTCTTTGTCCATGGAGTTTTCTTGGCAGGGATACTGGAGTGGCTTGCCAGTTCCTTCTCCAGGTGGATCACGTTTAGTCAAAACTCTCCACTATGACCTGTCCATCTTGGGTGGCCCTGCATGGCATAGTTCATAGCTTCTCTGAGTTATTCAAGCCCCTTCGCCACGATAAGGCATTGATCCATGAAGGGGTTCTCGAAGCTACGAACATGAGTTTGACCAAACTGCAGGAGGCAGTGCAAGACAGGAGTGCCTGGCGTGCTCTGGTCCATGGGGTCACAAAGAGTCGGACACGACTAAACGACTAAACAACAACCAAAGCGTTGTGTTCTCCATTTTCATGATAGTCCCCACAAAATCAGAGCTGTGCTCATTATTGGGACGAGGGAATAAAGTACGGTGGAATCTCGGTTTTCGAACGTAATCCATTCCGGAAGTCCGTTCGACTTTTGAAACGTTCGAAAACCGAGGATCAAAGGGCTGGCTGCAAAATCGGGATTTTCATGCAGATTTCGCCCCTTTGAAATCCGCATGAAAAAACAGAAGCATTCACTTCTGGGTTTCCGGCGTTCAGCTTCTGAAACGTTCGGCAGCCGAGACATTGGAAAACCAAGGTTTGACTGTACTGGTAAGGCTTCACATTTATCGTCTGTGGGTCTGAGACGTTGCCTTGGCGTTGCAGGTCTGCAGACGACAGAAAACGTCAGGTTTTATGCCATTTCGTCACGGTTTAAGCCCTTCAGCAACAGAGGAAAGCCTTTGGTCATTCAGTACACGGTCAAGCATGAGCAGAAGATCGACTGCGGTGGCGGATATGTGAAAATCTTCCCCTCCGACCTGGACCAAAAGAACATGAGCGGAGAATCCCTGTATTATGTCATGTTTGGTGAGATGGCTGGGGTGTTTTTTAAAAAAAACATGAGCCAGATAAAAATGGCATTGGGTGTCAATTTGATCTCAAGTCTGTCCTGAATTTCTGCATTGGGTGCCCCCAAAACATACGGTATATTCAAAACCTCTTCGCATTCTGTGATTTCATTAGGGATCCCCCACTTCTGCAAAGCTGTAACCTGCCGTGTTTTGGCGTCGGTGCCAGGAACGGTTAGGAAACCGTTCCTTAAAATATCCATCATCTTATCAGATGTGTTTCAGGAGGCGAGCCAATTTCTGAAAGCTTAAAGTAGCGCTTGAGAGGCAAAACCCGTCCCTTTCTCTTCTCAGGGCCTGACATCTGCGGCTCCGACATAAAGAAGGTCCACGTCATTTTAAACCACAAGAACAAACTCTATCCCATTAAGAGGCAAATCCGCTGCAAAGTAAGTGCGGGAAGTGTTTTTAAGTTCCGTTTTGCAATATCCTCCTTGGCAGTCAGTTGGGGGGTGGTTTATGGAGAACAGGGGCATGTCATTGGAAGGGTGGCTGGCTTGGAAGCCCTGAGAGGAAGGGGGCATCGTGGCAGCTACTTTTTGCTGCCCCTCACTTCTCCCTGCCTTTTACCTGAAGAACAGCCTTTCCTGTGGCAGAGAAAAGAGCAGCTTCTCATTATATGTTTTCAGCTCTGCTGGCCAGTTTTGAGCTTCTAGAACTAGCCAGGATCCTTGAAAGACTTACCCACACATGTGCGCACACATGACCCTTGTTGGGTCCAGAGAGTTCATTAATAATAAAATTTGGGTTTAGGTAGACGGATTCACTCACCTGTACACACTGGTTCTAAGACCCAACCACACGTACGAAGTGAAAATTGATAACAAGAGGGCAGCATCCGGCGACTTGGAAGATGACTGGGATTTCTTGCCCCCGCGGACGATAAACGACCCAACGGTGAGGAAGCCGGAGAACTGGGATGACGTTGCCGAAATCGACGACCCAGAGGACACCAAGCCGGAGGTGATTATTATCAGAGGCTTGCAGCTCTGGTGTGGGTGAGCCATGCCCGAGAGCTGGCTATAAGGCCTCGGACACAGGAAGTCCAGAGAGCCAGGGCATCTCCCCGCCCCCAGCTAGAACAGGTGTGTCTTAACAGCCTCTGACCCCCCCTTTGGGCTTAAGGGGGAGGCAAATGAGGAGCTGGACCTCTTAATCCTCCCCTTTCAGTGACCTTAAGGAACAGCTGAGTCGCATCCCTTGTGGCTTTCCCTGAGACCTGGGCAGGGTTTGCTAATTTTGCTTATTTCCTCTCCCCCCACTCTCTTTCTCCCTCCGCAAAAGGACTGGGACGTCCCCGAGTACATTGTAGACAACAGCGCCGAGAAACCCAAGGACTGGGATGCCGTGGCACAAGGCCCCTGGGAGCCCCCCCAGCTCAAGAATCCACTTTACCGGGTAGGGTAGCTCCTTTTCCAGTCAAGGGGGGGGGGCGCCTTGGAGATGAAGCTGGGTGGCTCTTTGCATTTGTCTAACTGTTGGTTTAGCTTTTAAACACGCTTTCTGCATAACTGCCTTCTGTTTCTAAATCGTGATTGTTTACCGCCGCGCCATAAGTCAATTTAAGGCATCCCATAAGTGAAATAAATTGTGAGGAGAAATGGCTAGCTTGGGCCATGGGCGCTGAGGCCTGTAATAACTATAATTATAATTATATTTATTTATTTATACCCCACCCATCTGGCTGGGTTTCCCTAGCCACTCTGGGTGGCTTTCAACAGAACATTAAAAACAGAATAAAACATCAAACATTAAAAACTTCCCTAAACAGGGCTGCCTTCAGATGTCTTGTAAAAGTCAGGTAGTTGTTTAGAATCATAGAATCATAGAGTTGGAAGAGACCACAAGGGCCATCCAGTCCAACCCCCTGCCAAGCAGGAAACACCATCAAAGCATTCTTGACATATGCCTGCCAAGCCTGTGCTTAAAGACCTCCAAAGAAGGAGACTCCACCACACTCCTTGGCATCAAATTCCACTGCCGAACAGCTCTTACTGTCAGGAAGTTCTTCCTAATGTTGAGGTGGAATCTTCTTTCTTGTAGTTTGAATCCATTGCTCCATGTCCGCTTCTCTGGAGCAGCAGGAAACAACCTTTCTCCCTCCTCTATATGACATCCTTTCATATATTTGAACATGGCTATCATATCACCCCTTAACCTTCTCTTCTCCAGGCTAAACATACCCAGCTCCCTGACATCTGACATCTGACATACCCAGCTCCCTGACATTTATCTCCTTGACATCTGACGGGAGGGCATTCCACAGGCTGGGCGCCACCACCGAGAAGGCCCTCTGCCTGGTTCCCTGTAACTTCGCTTCTCGCAGGGAGGGAACCGCCAGAAGGCCCTCGGAGCTGGACCTCAGTGTCCGGGCAGAACGATGGGGTCCTCTAACATCCTGTGGCTTCTTCCAGGGGGAATGGCAGCCCCGGAAGATCCCTAACCCCAGGTTCAAAGGCATCTGGCCTCACCCGCAAATCGCTAATCCAGAGTACCTGCCGGACACCACCATTTCCATCTACGAGAACATCAGTGTCATTGGGCTGGACCTGTGGCAGGTCAGTGGGGCTTCCTGTTTTTCTGTTCCCCGCAAAGGCCAGCGAGGGGGGACTTCTGTTCAGCTCCTCTCCCTTCTTTGCCCCAGAGGTCACCTGCAGTGGGCTCTGTGGCCCGGGAGGGCTGGAGAGCCAGGATGAGGGCAAATGGCGCGCCATTCCCCAACCCCGCAATCAAACACGGTCTGTCGTTCTGGTGGCTTTTCGAAATGGGGCATGAGTGTCCCTAATAAATGGGAACCTTTGGCTGGGAGCAAGGTGTGCCCGTCCGCCCGCCCACGAAAAGGAGCCAGCGGCAGCGTCTGACAAGAGACACTCTCTTGCAGGTGCGATCGGGAACCATTTTCGACAACTTCTTGATCACGGATGATGAAGGATACGCGGAAGAATTTGGGGACGAGACCTGGGGAGAAACAAAGGTAGCAGAGGTCTTGCTCGCTCCAGTAGGGCAAAAGGGTGCAGCATCATCTCCTGGGTTTATCTATATCTATCTCTGGGCACTGCCCGCTCTCTGAGATGGGTCGCTGGCCCTGGGGTGGCCACCCATTGCCCCAGCCTCTCCAGTCCCTGACTGGGGGGCTTCTCTGCCTCCTGAAATGAGGCTCTTCCCAGCTCAATGAAGGCTAGAGGGCCGTGTTTGGAGGGCTTGGGCCGGCCGGTTCCCCCGGGTCCCCAATATCCTCCAGGTATGGTGGACCCGGTGGAAAGCAGAGAGGATTCTCCCTCGGGTTTTGATTCGCAATCCCCCTTTCAGGACCCCGAGCAAGAAATGAATAAGCAGCAGATCGAGGAAGAGAAGCAGCGGGAGCGAAGGGAAGCTGAGGAGGAGGCCAAAAAGAAGAAAAAGAAAAAGGAGAAGGAGAAGAAGAAGGAGAAGAAGAAGAAAAAGAAGAAAACCACCCCAGAGACAAGGATTGTGGCACAGAAGGAGGAGCTTTGAGTCTCCTCCTCAGACCTGGACTGGGAAATTGGGGGCAAGGGGCAAGGGGCAAGGAAGGGTTGCATTTATTTTTACGCTGTTCAAATGTTCCTGGAAAAGCCTTATTGCTGACGGCTGACGCATTAGGGTGAGCGAAGAGAGGGGTGCAGAGGGAGAGAAAGGAAGCAGGGGCCTTTTCAGTGAACTTAGCTCTGGAAAAGTTCAATAAACAGCCAAAGTTTCCCTGCCCTGTTCAAATGCTCTTTGGTTCCTTGGGAGAAAAGGGTGTGTATTTGGGGGGGGGGCGCACTAACCCAAACCAGGGAGCTTCTCCCTCCTGTCTCCCCTCTAGCGGCCCCCTCCTCTCTCCCACTCCCCACCAGGTTTCTTTTTTGGGGGGGGGGAGAATCCCACTCCTGCCTTCACTTGTCCAGGGAAAGGGCATCGTTTTTCTTTACATCATCCTGGGCAGATGGCAGCTGTGGCCCAAAACACTTGGGGGGGGGGGGTTGCTTAGCAGAGGTTGCCTCACAGCTTGCTAGTAGAATTGCAGAATCCTAGATTTGGAAGTGGGACCCTGAGGGTCATCCAGCCCAACCCCCTGCAAGACAGGAATCTTTTTGCCCAATGTGGGGCTCGAACCCAGGACATGGGCATAGCCAGGGTTTTTTTTGGTAGGCAGGCTTGGGGGGGGGGCAGAACCTCAGATCTGTATTGATTTTGATTGATATGGGGGGGACAGCTGTCCCCCTGCCCCCTCCCCACAGCCATGCCTATGACCAATGACCCTGAGATTGAGAGTCTCATGCTCTACTGACTAGGCTATCCCAGACCCTCCAAGTGTCCCTATTTTCCAATCCTGGATTTAGAGAAGCTGTCCTGGTTTCTGATTTGATCCCGGAATGTACTGCTTTTCCTTGGGATGTCCCTATTTTCACCAGAGAAACATTGGAGGGGATGGAATAGGACAGGCATCCCCAAACTGTGGCCCTCCAGATGTTTTGGCCTACAACTCCCATGATCCCTAGCTAACAGGACCAGTGGTCAGGGATGATGGGGATTGTAGTCCAAAACATCTGGAGGGCCGAAGTTTGGGGATACCTGGAATAGGACGTCCCTATTTTCAGGGGAGAAACGTTGGAGGGGATGGAATAGGACGTCCCACTCTTCATAGGAGAAACGTTGGAGGGGATGAAATAGGACGTCCCTATCTTCACAGGAGAAATGTTGGAGGGGATGGAATAGGATGTCCCTATTTTCACGGGAGAAATGTTGGAGGGGATGGAATAGGACGTCCCTATTTTCACAGGAGAAATGTTGGAGGGGATGGAATAGGACATCCCTATTTTCACAGGAGAAACGTTGGAGGGGATGGAATAGGACATCCCTCTTTTCATAGGAGAAATGTTGGAGGGGATGGAATAGGACGTCCCTATTTTCACGGGAGAAACGTTGGAGGGGATGGAATAGGATGTCCCTATTTTCATGGGATAAATTTTGGAGGGGATGGAATAGGACGTCCGTCCCTCTTTTCATGGGAGAAACACCGGAGGGCATGCCACCCGCTGCCTCTGAGCCTGGTGGGGGCAGGGAGAGGCGAGGGTGGTGAGCGCCTCTGAGCATGTGCAAAGAGCGCCTCCTGGCGCGGCGGCGGCGGCGGCGGCTGCCTCTTCCCATCCTGGCCGGCAGGTGCCGCTGCTCCGCCTCCCCTCGGGCCCCGCCCCTCCTGGCCCCGGCCCCGCCCTCCAGGAGGAGGAGGAGGAGGAAGATGGCGGCGCTTGGCCCCCTCGGCGGAGGAAGCGGCGGAGCGCAGGTAGCCGGCGGGGAGGGGGGGTCCCCTTGGGGGGGGCGAGGAGGGCGATGGCATGGGAGACCCCTCCCCACCGGAGGGGGCAGCAGCTGGGGGGGCGCCCCCCACCCCACCCCAAATTACGGGGGGGGCTGAGCCGGGCAGGGAGACCCCCACCACCCCCCAACCTGGATTATCGCCTCATTCCCCCCCATGATATGCATTGGAGGGTTTCCTGGGAGGGAGGAGGGGCGTCCCCTCCCCCTTCTCCCCCTCCCCCCACCAGAGGGGCTGAGCCCCCCCCTCTCCTCCACCCCACCCAAGGGGTCGCCCTCTCACATCCCAAGTGCCTAGGGAGGGGGGCTTCAAAGCTTTCCCCCACCCCACCAGAGGGACTGCAGGGGCTGAGCCCCCTTCTCTCCTCCACCCCACCCAAGGGATCCCCCTCCCACACCCCAAGTGCCTAGGGAGGGGGCCTGAAAGGGGCTGAGCCCCCGCCTCTCAAGTGTCCCAGGCAGCAGCCCCCTCCTCCCATGTCTTGGGGTGGGGGGGTCTGGAAGGCCCCCAGGGTCAAGTAGGCAGGTCCAAGGCTGCCTCGCAACCCCATCTTGCACCCCCCCTCCCTCACGCCCAAGCGGTGGGGGTGTGTGACTCAGACCAGCCTACCTGGCAGGGCTGCCCCCCCCCCAGGGAGGGAGAGGGGGTGGGGGTGGTCCCCGCCTCTTGGGGGTCAGCCTCAGCCAGGACTCGGATTTGCCTGCCCGTCCATCTGGCGGCACGGGGTGGGGGTGGGGGTGTCACCCGCCAGATGGGCTCCTTCTGTCGCAGGGGGGTGGGGTGGGCCTCTTGGCAGGGTCTCCCCCTGCAGAAGGCACCCCCCTCCACCAAGAGGACCTGATCCAGGAGAGGCCCCCATGCAGGGCGTTTCTGAGGAAGATGCTGAACACGTTCCCCCCCCAAATAATAATAATTGGACCCCCCCAAAAGATAATAATTGGACCCTCTCGTGAGCAAATGGACTGGAGAGGAGTCGGACCTTTGGCTGGGGGGAGATCTCAAGCCATGCACCTGGTCCTGTGCCCCCCCAAAGCCAATAATAATAATAATAATAATAATAATAATAGTGCCCCACTCGTCTGACTGATTCACCCTACAGCAGTTGAACTAGCCAGAAGCAGGAGAGGGTGGGGGCATGCGCCCCCTACATGAATCCTGGGAGTTGTAGTTCTGGGAATTGTAGCTCTGCTAGGGGTGACCTATAGGTCCCAGTATTCTCTGAGGGTGGGGTATTTTAAAAGCTGAGAGTGCTGTGTTGTGGGGGGTGGGACTCAATGGCTGTCATGCGGGGGGGTGTCCCAGTTCCATGACACGTCTACACACGACGCGAGGCCCGCTGGCGCAGGGAACCAGAGCGCCTCTGAGCGGGTGCAGAGGGCCACCTCTCCCTGGCCAGCAGTGGGGCTTGAGTCTCCCGGACCCCCGTGCGGAAGGGGAAGAGGGTCCTGTTCTCCAGGTAGCCGCAGGGGCACAAGGGTCAGAAAGACCCCAAGAAGGCGCCAAGGAGCCCTCGGTGGACGTCGGGCGAGCTCAGTGCCGCCCGCACAGGCTGGCAGCAACTCTCAGGAGCCTTCTGCAGGCCAAGCAGGCGCCCTGCCAGGGAGCTGTGGCCCTTTCCTTAAATTTCAACTAGGATTCTAGTCCTCAAGATTCTGCCTTCAGCAGGCACCCTTATTCCCCAGCATGACCCGGCGATGTTGTCGCAGGATTGAACCCGGAGCCTTCTGCAGGCCAAGCAAGATGCCCTGCCCCCAAGCTGCCTGCCCTGCCTGCTGGATGCGTTGAGTCACCAGTGGGGGTTGCGAAATCTCTCGTGTCACAGCTCCCCAAAGGGCCGGGTGCGGGTGCCGGGTTCACAAAGGCCAGAGGAGCTTCCTGAGTCTCTCCACTGAACCCAGAACCTGCTTGCTGGTCTCAGGGTTGTGAGTTCAAGTCCTGCATCGGGCGGAAGGTCCCTGCGTCATAGGGGGTTGGACTAGATGAACTCTGGGTCCCTGTTATGTGACTCGAAGGGATCTGTCTCCCCTGCAATCTGTAGGGGGGGAAGCGGAGCGGATTCCTGTTGGCCGAGCGTTGGAATGGGCGTAGGGATCTCCATTGAGGGATTTTGGACCCAAGTGCGAGAGCAACCGCAGCTTCTAGGGAAGTTCTTAATTTTCGATGTTTTAGTACAGTACGCTTTTACATTGGTCAGCAGGTGCCCCGAATTGCTGTGGCGCCCAGCCAGATGGGCAGGGTATTATTATTATTATTATTATTATTTATTCCAGTGTTCTGGAGTGTGGCGGGTCTGTTTGGCTAGAGAGCAAAGCTTCGGGCGTCTGTGGCCTAAGTTCAGGGAGGAGAGAAACTGGCAACTTGCTTCGCAACAGGCAACTGGTTTTGGCCCCTTTTGAACGAAGCGCCAGAGCCTGCATATTGCCTGCTTGTATTTCCGATATTTTGATGTTCCGAATGCTCGCTAGGCGCCGTGTGTTGAGGGAAAGTTGCAGAGAATTAAATCCATCCGTCGGGCGGCGATGGCGTTTTATAAAATTACAGATGGCGGGTAGAGAGAAGGTTCTCCTCTCTCTTTCGTGACCTTAGAATTTGCGGGCATCCGACGAAACTTGGAAGGTTTGGGACAGGTAGGAAAATGCCCTCCGTGGGGGGCCAGGGGAGGTCCTGCTCCTTCTGGGGCAGTTTGCCCACCTTTGGCCCCCACCCCACCCCACCCTGCACTCAGCTCTCACTTGCGGTTTTTCGAAGCTGCCGGCAGGCGACAGCGGGCCCCGATCCCGGCAATGGCAGGCTGGCTGAACCAGGCGAAGACAGGCTCTGGAGCAGACCAAGAGGGGGTGGGGGGCAGGTGGGGCTCGTCCACCTGGGAAGGGAGCCCATCGGGGAGAAGGGAAACCTTGTGGAATAATTCAAGAGGAGTATAGCATCTAGATCAAGGGAAGTAATACTACCACTGTATTCTGCTCTGGTCAGACCTCACCTGGAGTACTGTGTCCAGTTCTGGGCACCACAGTTCAAGAAGGATACTGACAAGCTGGAACGTGTCCAGAAGAGGGCAACCCAAATGGTCAAAGGCCTGGAAATGATGCCTTATGAGGAACGGCTTAGGGAGCTGGGTATGTTTAGCCTGGAGAAGAGAAGGTTAAGGGGTGATATGATAGCCATGTTCAAATATATAAAAGGATGTCATATAGAGGAGGGAGAAAGGTTGTTTTCTGCTGCTCCAGAGAAGCGGACACGGAGCAATGGATTCAAACTACAAGAAAGAAGATTCCACCTCAACATTAGGAAGAACTTCCTGACAGTAAGAGCTGTTCGGCAGTGGAATTTGCTACCAAGGAGTGTGGTGGAGTCTCCTTCTTTGGAGGTCTTTAAGCAGAGGCTTGACAGGCATATGTCAGGAATGCTTTGATGGTGTTTCCTGCTTGGACTGGATGGCCCTTGTGGTCTCTTCCAACTCTATGATTCTATGATTCTAATTTGGGGGGGAAATAGCCTCAGGAGGAAACCCTGCACAAATCTGGAGGCGGCTGGGTGCCAAACATCTCACTCTGCTTTCCTTTGCCCCCCCCATCAGTGAGGCCGGATCTGGGCAGCCCAGGACCCCCAGAGACACCCTGCCCGGGCTTGTGCCCCGGGGGGGGGGGGAGGTCGCTTCAGTGTTGCAAACTTGCCGGTCAGGCTTCACCACCCCCCCAGGGCACTCCCGTGATGCCAGCAAGATGCTAATTCATGGAAGAAGGAGAGGGCTGCCGGTTGCTTTTAACAGGCATCTTTTGGGCCGCTGCACCAAACCGGTGACCCAGGGCCCTGACTCTGCAGAAGGCAAGCTCCCCTGCTCGCCTCCTGGCGGGCACTGCAGCCGGGAGGGAGCTGTTTTGCCTCCCTTCCGGGGGTGTGGGCTGGCCTGCGGTCCAGACCAGCCGGGCACCGAGAGCCGCTTCCCAGGCCTCTCCCTCCTTGGACACGGACCCAAGTCTGGAGAGCCGTGTGTGTGTGTGTGTGTGTGTGTGTGTGTGTGTGTGTGTGCTGATTTGTATTCCTGCAGAGCGGCCGGCCTGCTGTCGAGCGGAGAGAAAAGGCCTTCTTGCTGTTGGCAAGGGGAAGCCTGCTCCGACTCCGGGTGCCCAGATGGTGCTCCTGGAGCACATGGTCGAAAGACGAGGGATGTTGGGATGATGCTGGGAAGGGGTGGGGCGAGGCAAGGGGGACACGGCACTCTGACTCCATGTGGGGAGGGGGGTCTTTGCTTGCCCCCCTCGTGCTCGCAAACTCCTGGCGCCGCCGAGCGAAAGGTGGGCAGGCAGGACCTGCCACACACGTGTGCCCACAAAAACACAGCTTTGGGTCCTTTGCGCAAAGGGACGTCTGCCCCTTTTTCCAATTTTAAGCAGTGTTAGAAACTCTGATGTATATGTGCCAAGCGCCAAACAGCTCCTTAAACCGGGGTTGGCAGCGCCAAAACGGAACGTCTAGTTACCGTTTGGGGGGGCAAGACGGTTCAGAAGTCTTGTTTTTAAAAAACGGCAGGGCGTGATGGATTCTCGGTTAGACGTCCGGCTAGTTTGGAGGACAGCCTTGAGCCTCGGTTAAGGACTTCGAGAAGTTAAAAGAAGGGAAGTCGCTCATATATTTTGCCTTATCCCGACCTCTTTTTCTTCATGGGGACGCAGAGCATTCGTAAAGTGGGAATATTATTTGCAACCAGGAGGTGGGGGAAGCAGAGACGAGTGGCAACGATTTCTTGTGCCCAGAAAAAAAGCATTTTGGTTCCGGTTGTGCAGGAATTCGTTTGCATCCTCAAATATATAAAAGGATGTCATATAGAGGAGGGAGAAAGGTTGTTTTCTGCTGCTCCAGAGAAGTGGACACCGAGCAATGGATTCCTACTACAAGAAAGAAGATTCCACCTAAACATTAGGAAGAACTGATCGGCAGTGGAATTTGCTGCCAAGGAGTGTGGTGGAGTCTCCTTCTTTGGAGGTCTTTAAGCAGAGGCTTGACAGGCATATGTCAAGAATGCTTTGATGGTGTTTCCTGCTCGGCAGGGGGTTGGACTGGATGGCCCTTGTGGTCTCTTCCAACTCTACGATTCTATGAATTCCGCCCTTCTCCATCTTCCTGCGGAGCCCTCCATAGCCCTCTCCTCCTCCACGGAATCACATTTTAATCCCCTTTCTTGCGACCATCCCTGCCTCCTGTCGCGGGGAGTTCCGAAGTTTAACTCTCTGCTGTGTGTCCTCCCCCCCCCCCAATCCCACATCTCCCAGCACCCGCCTTGCTTCAGGGTTGCCTTGGAATTCCAGCTATGACAAGCAAGAGGGAGGGAAACCTCCACCCAGCTAGTTCACCTCGGGTCAAATCCTCGCCTGCTCCCTTTCCTCGCTTTTCTCGTTGAACGGGAGATTCAGCCACACAACTCTGTAATTGACGTGATAAAATTATGGGATTGTGGAGGGAGGAGGAGGAGGGATCAAACTGGCTAAGTTGCCGTGGTTCAGTGGAACCTCCAGCTTCTCAAGCAGGCTACCTGTGAAACGGCACAGAGATCTCTGGCTGCCAGAGAAGTGTTTTTAACATTTTAACGTTTGGGGTTTTATCGTGTTTTTAATACTCTGTTGGGAGCTGCCCAGAGTGGCTGGGGAGGCCCAGCCAGATGGGCAGGGTATAAGTAGTAAATGATTATTATTATTATTATTATTATTATTATTATTATTATTATTATTGAAGGATCTGAAATACTTTCCTCGAAGCTTGGTTTTGTTCTGGGTTGTTCTGTTTGATGTTTTTATATGTTGCCAGCCACTTTGAGAGCAGTTCTTTAAAATTTATAGTGGGATAAAGGTAAAGGTAAAGGGACCCCTGACCATTAGGTCCAGTCATGACCGACTCTGGGGTAGCGCGCTCATCTCGCATTATTGGCTGAGGGAGCCGGCGTATAGCTTCCAGGTCATGTGGCCAGCATGACAAAGCCGCTTCTGGCAAACCAGAGCAGCGCACGGAAACGCCGTTTACCTTCCCGCTGTAGCAGTTCCTATTTATCTACTTGCATTTTGACGTGCTTTTGAACTGCTAGGTTGGCAGGAGCTGGGACCAAGCAACGGGAGCTCACCCCGTCACAGGGATTCGAACCGCCGACCTTCTGATCAGCAAGCCCTAGGCTCAGTGGTTTAACCACAGCACCACCTGGGTCCCTTTTAGTGGGATACAAATGAAAAAAACTAGTGCTTTTTTCTGGGGGGGGGAATGCAGGGGAACACATACCCCTAAACATTTTGTGAATCTACGTTTGGCCTCATTGAGGGGCAGTATTTCAATATGAGTAGGAAAATGAGAGCGCCCCTAAACATTTTTTCCAAAAAGAGCACGGGAATATTATTATTATTATTATTATTATTATCCCGGGGGGACGGGGGATGGTGCATATTCTATTGCAGTGACCGCAGCCCAGGTTTCAGGTGCCATTTGGCAATAAAGATTCTATATTTGAGTTTCTAACTGCCTAGAGAAGGGCGGCCACCCTCATACCTCCTTGTTTGGGGCACCCAGAGGTATCTAGCTGGCTGGTGGTTTGTTTCAAAGTCAGGTGAGGGCCTCGTCGTTTCTGAGCTCCCATTTCCCTCACCAGGCTAGGGCGAACGGGGAGAGAGGCTGCCTTTCCACCCCCCCACCCCCCCAACAAGAAAACCAGGACCGACTCCCATCTCCCCTGCTCCTTAATATGCGCCAGAAGACAGACACGGCCCCCTTTATGACTCTCCTGGACCAGCTGCGATTCCCCGCCATGCCGCAAACAGAGAGGCAGCCTCTTGGGTCTAGAAGAGGAATCCTACTTACTTGGCTGTCTTGTTTTGTAACCTGGCTGGGCGGTGAACCGGACGAGAACGGCGCCCTGCCCCGTCTCGTGCCGCCCCCCAATTTTTATAGGAAACCCAGCCGCGCTTCCGCTAACAAGAGGGCAGGAATACAACCAGAGGAGGCCTGCTTGGAATGTAGAACATCCCTGTCGGCAGCCTCTCTGGGGAGGGCTAGGAGAGGCTCCCTGCTTGAAAAATCTGGGGCGCAGTAGCTGCCTGTCCGTGTGAGCTGGCTGGGCCTTGGAAGGATGTGGGGTTGCAGCCGCTGCAGGGAGCTGGGAGCCCCACATTTGGGGGGGGGGTGGCCGCGAGGGATATCTGCGCCCTCAAACGCGCTCCCCGCCACGAGATTTCAAAGGATCCGGTTGTGCAATTCAGTTGGAGGGGAAGGAAGTTTCTGGTGGGGTTTGCCCAACTTCTCCAGCCAGCCAGATGCACCCTCTTCTCCCCCCCCCTCCCCGGCCGTTTCATAAAACCGTAGAGTCGGAAGGGGCCCTCCGAGGGTCATCCAGTCCAGCCCCCCAGCGAGGCAGGAATCTTGGCCACAGCACCCAACAACAGCTGGTCTTCCACAGCGTTTCTGATTTTTCTTTGAAATATAAAGCAGTATGGAAATGGAAAAATACTAATAAACGTCACTGGGGTTCGGGGAGAAGGAAGAATGAGTCTGGGTCGTTCCGTTGTGGCCATCGCAACGCAGGTTTCAGAGTTGGACCCTGAGGGTCGCCTTGTCCCCTCCCCCTTGCTGTCCAGGGCCAAACCTGCAACCTGTTTTACCGTGTTTTTAATATTGGGAGCCGCCCAGAGCGGCTGGGGCAACCCTGTCCGAGGGGCGGCATCCAAATAATAATAATAATAACCATTATTGTTATTATTATCCCTGTGTTCTATTGGCAGTTAGCTTATCTATCCGAGTTTCTGTTCACATCAGATACACCCTTTTGCTTCCGATGGACTCCAAGCTCTTTCCTTGTTTGAAAGTCGGACGTTTCCAACCTGAAATTCTTTTGCTTCCTGGGGTCTCTTATTTTGGGGTGGCTGCGTTACCTCCTTGGGGGGGGGGGGTTCTGTTCCCCCTTCCATTTGGAAGCCAAGCTTTACCTGGAGCTGGGGACCGACCCGCCTTGGTTCTGCAGGCGGATATTGTTCCGAAATGGAACATGCAGCCTTTGGGTAGGGCACAGCCTGACCTCTATTTGAGCCGCCTGTCCTTGAGGCCGAG
Source organism: Zootoca vivipara (assembly GCF_965207765.1). Taxonomy (NCBI): domain Eukaryota; kingdom Metazoa; phylum Chordata; class Lepidosauria; order Squamata; family Lacertidae; genus Zootoca; species Zootoca vivipara. The sequence continues at coordinate 95,499,755 of NC_142589.1, read as the reverse complement.
GAACCGGCTCCTTCTGTTGACAATGGGGGAAGACGCACGGGGAGGTGGACCTCCTGCCAGCCGCCCCGAGACAAGGGAGAGCTCAGCATTTTTTCCTCCTGGGATGCCCAACAGTAAAAAAACAGAAAAATGCCGCGAGGCAAAATAATGAAAATCAATCAATGCGCCTGTCGGCATTGCAGAGGCCACGTCCGAAAGAGGGGGAAGGGAGAGCAGTCCTCATAATTTCGTCATTTATACCCCGCCCATCTGGGCTGGGATGCCGGAATCTCTGCTTCCGCCTCCAGTGTCAGGGAGTGCCACAGGCACACCCAGGCTCCCGTCCCTAGGAATGGCGGGCAGGCCCTCGGAAGCGTGGGCCGAGTTTCCTGTCCCCAATCCGGAGTGATCTGCCGGGCTCCCCTTTGCCCAACCCGGCGCCCTCCGAATAGTTTTGGGGTGCAACCCTGTGCCCGGCTGGAGCCATTGAAGGTTTTCATCCCAAATTATATGGGGGGGGAGAGAATGGCCTTTCTCTGCTTTGGGGCTTGCCTGCCCTCTCTTGCCCCTGATCCCCCTTCCCACAAAGCCATCCCTCCGCTTTCAGATGAGCGTCAAGGGAGGGTCATTTCTTGGGGGTCTCAATAAAGACCGGATTCACTGAAGGGGGGGGCTCTCTGTATTTGAATATGTTTTCCACCTTGTTTCTCTCCCCACCCCTCTTTTCCCCTCTCCTGTCTAGCTCTTCGCCGGGACCCCCCTCTACGAGACGTATTACAAGCAGGCAAGTTCTGGGCGCTCCCTTCGCCCTCCTTCCCCTGGAAACCCCCAGGGAGGAGGCAAGAATTGGGTTCGGTGTCGCCGGCACTGGCCGGCAGCAGCAGCAGCTCTCCCGGGTCTCGGGCCGGCAGCCTCTCCCCGCCCTGCCTGGGGATACCACCAGTGGGATTTGAACCAGGGGCTTTTGTCCGCCCACCTGCTAAAAATAAAAAGGACCCCAGCCTCGTGGCTCTGGATAAAGCGCTGATTCAAAGAGGAAACTTGCCCTTACGCCGACACAGAACATTGGCCCGCCGAGCTCAGCGTTGCCCGCACTGGCCGGCAGCGACTTTGTAGGGCTGTAGGCGGCGAGTGCACAGATGCGCCAGTGGAATTGAACTGGAGATCTTCTGCACGCAGGGCAGCTGCTCTGCCACTGAGCGGCTGCGCCAGCCCCACGACTTTCCATATTTCCCTCCCCAACCCCCCACGGTTGAGTGGGGAGAACCTCACCAAGGAGGCAGGGCAGGTGGGGCCCCAAGGTGCCAGTCGGGCCCCGTCAGAAAGACCCGGGGCAGGAAATCGAGCAGAGGAGCTCGACAGCCCCCCAAAATCTGGGGGTTGCATTTGGCTTGGGGAGGGATGTTTTAAATGATGTTTGATGTTTTGTTGTGTCTTTAATATTCTGTTGGGAGCCGCCCAGAGTGGCTGGGGAAACCCAGCCAGATGGGCAGGGTATAAATAAGAATTTCTATTATTATTATTATTATTTATTATATCTCAGCTCAGGTGTGACTGTTTGCTCCTCACAGGTGGACCCAGCCTGCACGGGCCGGATCGGGGCCAGCGAGGCCGCCCTCTTCCTCAAGAAATCGGGGCTGGCCGACGTCATTCTGGGGAAGGTAAGTTGAGCTCGGCCCGGGATCTCGGAGAGAAGGAGCTTGGCCGTCCTCGGTGGGGTTTTGGGGGGGGGGGCAGCATCCCAGCCTCTGCCTTCCTCCTTCCCCTTTTTAGCCGCAGGGGCCGCAAAGCCATTCCCCGCTCCGGAAATGCCGCCGGAACACAGGCCCGTGACCCCATTTCACAGAATCGTAGAATTGTCGGGAGGGGAACCTGTGGGTCATCTAGCCCAACCCGAACGCAGCAATTTTGGCAATCTCAGCAAGTCTCTGGAATTCACATTTGGGAATGCAATAGTGCCGGATCGGTGCATGATTTTCATTTTCCCTCTCCTTGGTGTGTGTGTTTTGTTAGATCTGGGATATGGCCGATCCGGAGGGTAAAGGCTTCTTGGACAAACAGGTACGTTGCGATGCCCAGCCCTAGGAGTTGAAAGATTCCTACAGCCGTTTAAGCTTGGATAGGGACCCCAGACTCCATCTAGTCCGTTCACCTGCAATAGGCTATAATGCCGTTGCTTTAGTTAAATAAATTATTTATTTAGTTAAATAAAATAGGATTTTTAAAAACTTAAATCAGATTCTTTTGATTTAAATTGGGTTTTTTTAAAAAAAAACTAAATGAATTTTTAAAATAAAACGCTTTTGGAGGAAAAACCTTTCTAAAGATAGTTTTCTATTTAAGTTCCGTTATAGTCCAAAGGTTGTTCATCAGGAAATGAGGATTTGTTTTAAGTTTTTCATGTGTGTTAAAACTCAGCCTAAGCTGTTTTTTAAAATTAAAAAAAATCAGTTACCACATCAGTTAACAAACATGGATACATATGCTATAATGTTATTGTTTTTAGTTAAATTGTTGACATTGTTATTAAGGAAATGATCATTTTTCTCCTTCCCATAAAGTACAGCAGAAAAGTTGCCACAATGTAAACAGTTAACTTCTTAAACCTCACAGTAATTTCATAATTATCTGTCTTACGTATTCCTAATAGCAGAAAACAAATCAGTAATTTTTGATATAACTGTAAAAACTACTCTGGAAATTTGCTTGTAAACCTTAAGATTATACCAGCAAGGGTGAATCTTTCTGTAAAAAAAAAAAGCGATTTAAATCAAGCCTTCCTGACTAGCAATTTGAATTTCGATTTGATTTAAATCAAACGCACCCTGGCGGGAATTAATCATTTTGAGACACAAAGGGACCCCCCTTGTCTGTTGCCTTTAAACCAGGGCTTCTTCGTGGCGCTGCGGCTGGTGGCCTGCGCGCAGAACGGGCACGACATCGCCCTCGCCAACCTGAGCCTGGCATTGCCTCCGCCAAAATTCGTAAGTGCGCCGGGCGTTTTATCCGTTGGCTTTCCGAGACCTTCCTCCGGGGGGTGGGTGGGGGAAACAGCAACCCCTTTCCGCCGGAGCTCCGGCCTCCGAATATTCTCCGCGTTTGGGGAGATTTGTGGGGTGGAAACCTTTCAGGGAGGGGGTCTTGACAACGCGCTGTTTCTCCTTCGTTCCAGCCCGACAGCACTAGCCCCCTGCTGATCTCCTCCTCCTCCTCCTTGGACGCTCACTGGGCCGTCAGGGTGAGTCCCCCCCCCACGTGAAAGGGGGTCCTCTTCCTCCTCCTCCTCCTCCTCCTCCTCCTCCTCCTCCTCCTCCTCCTCCTCCTCCTCCTCCTCCTCCTCCTCCTCCTCCCGGGGTGGCCTGGCGAAAAGGACTTGCCATTTCCCCGGATCCAGAGCTCCCTTTACAATGCGATGCGATGCGATGCGATACGATAATCTTTATTGTCATTATCCCACGCAGAACAACGAAATTGAACATTTGCATCAGACTTACACAACCATCAGCCTAATTACCCCCTAAAAAAAACCCTCAAACTTTATACTTCCAGATGGAGGAAAAGGCCAAGTTCGACGGCATCTTCGAGAGTCTCCTGCCCGTCAACGGCTTGCTCTCGGGGGACAAAGTGAAGCCGGTTCTCCTGAACTCCAAGCTGCCTCTCGATATCCTGGGAAGGGTGAGCGGACATCCCCCCCCCTCGTATCCTCCCCAGTTTTTAGCCTGATCCTCTATCCAGGCACGTCCAACAGGTGGATCATGATCGACTGGTAGATTGTAGGGTGTTCCTGGTTTACAAACACAATTGGTTCCGGAAGTCTGTACTTAACCTGAAGCGGACTTTCCCATTGAAAGTAATGGAAAGTAGATTAATCTGTTCCAGAAAGGTCCGCGGAGTACCTAAACTGAAAATACTCAAACTGAGGCGTACATAAACCGAGGTATGACTGTAGATCTCTGGCCCCTCAGCGATCTACTCCCCCCCCCAAAAAGCTCAGTAACTTTGGCGTCCCTAAAAAAGCTCTACAACTTTGCCAAGAAAGCTCAAGAACTTTGCCTTTCCTAAAAAAGCTCAGCAACTTTTGCTTCCTAGCAAAAAAGCGGGCCACCAGATTAAGTTCCACTATCGGACTGGGGATACAGGACCCTCAACTGTGTTTTATATAATCAACTTTTGATGATGTTCTGTGTATATCACAATGCTCATTCAGTTCCCTTCATTCAGATATTCAGCTCTATTCATTCATTTGCTCCCTAAAGAAAAGCTCAACCACCTTGGCTCCCCCCAAAAAGCTCAACAACTTTGATCCATCCAAAGACAATGGGTAGATCACTGCCAGTTTTTTTTACACTGTGAGTAGATCACAGTCTATTCGGAGTCGGACATTCTTTCCCTTTTCCCTTTCTTCTTCTACGAAAAAACACTTTTTGGGATCCCACATTTAAATTCTTCCCTGGTCTCCTTGATTATTATTGTTGTTGTTGTTGTTATATATATATATATATATATATGTAAACTGGCCATGTCCGTTAGTATCCATGTTTCACCAAAACCGCTTGACCGATTGCGCTCAAATTTTGACACAATGCCGCATGCGAATATGAGAGCAAGCCCATACCGTTTTCAAAGACAGGTGTCACACCTGTGCCACGTAAAACCCCATCTTTCAAAACACACCACTCAGCCGAAAGTGCATGCTGGGAAAAGAACCAGGTTGCAAACCAGCGCCCTCTAGCGGCGGCTACACTGGTACTACACCTAGAGAACCTTCCCTCTCAACAGCACCTCAGCTGCCGTTTACATACTGTACTATGCCCAAGCCTTTACAGACTAGGTCGAATGGAGGTACTGACTCGCCTGGGTGGGGGTTGGGGGGAGGAGGGGACAGGATAGGTCAGGACACGGCGGGGCCAGTCACAGGGATGACCCAGGGGTGGGGGGGGAGAGGGGGTGTGATACTTCATGGGACGGGACAGGTTGGGGGGAATCACAGGAAAAACCAGGGGGTGGGGGGAGGAGGGGACAGGATACGTCATGGATCGACACAGGGTGGTGACAGTCACAGGGATTAGGGCCCTAGTTATTATATTATTATATTAAAAACAACAGTGTGGGGTAGTTGAGCTGCCCTGATGTCTTTCTGCATTCTCTCTCCCTCTCCCTCTCCTTCCCTCTGTCTCCCAATGGCTGCGAAGGTCTGGGATCTCAGCGACATCGACAAGGACGGCCACCTCGACCGAGACGAGTTTGCGGTGGTAGGTTTATCCAGCGCTCGGTTGCCGGGTCCGTCCCGGGCCGGGTGAGCCCCCTCCAACCTGAGGCGGCTGCTGCCACTGCAGGGCTGCTGCTTCCGTTTCTCCTGGTCCCTAAGTGGAGCCTCCCTGGGCAGGGCCAGTCTACCTTAGAACGCCGGAGAACAAGAAGAGAGGGTCCTGCTGGGGGGGGAGGGGCTTCCCCTTGGGTGAATCGGGTTGGCCGCTGCGAGGTGGGCAGGAGACCAGGCTGGCTGGGGCCTGATCCAGCTGCTTTTGCAGGCCATATAAAGATTTAGATCAGGCATCCCCAAACTGCGGCCCTCCAGATGTTTTGGCCTACAACTCCCGTGATCCCTTGCTAACAGGACTAGTGGTCAGGGATAGTGGAAATTGCAGTCCAAAACATCTGGAGGGCCAAAGGTTGGGGATGCCTGGCTCAGATCATGGGTAGGCAAACTAAGGCCCGGGGGCCAGATGCGGCCCAATCGCCTTCTAAATCTGGCATGCAGACAGTCCGGGCCGGGAATCAGCGTGTTTTTACATGAGTAGAATGTGTCCTTTTATTTAAAATGCATCTCTGGGTTACTTGTGGGGCATAGGAATTTGTTCATATTCCCCCCCCCCAAATATAGTCCGGCCCCTCACAAGGTCTGTGGGACAGTGGACCTGCCCCCTGCTGGAAAAGTTTGCTGACCCCTGGGCTTAGATAAATTCACGGCGGGGAACAAGGCTATCGGCGGCTGCCGGCCCAAGCTGGCCGCGCCTTAGCTCTCCCGTTGGGGCTGCTGCTCAGCCACCGTGGGGGCCTGGACGTCCTGCGGCGCCTCGTCGAACTGCGGAACCCCCTCCCGCAGGAGGCGGCAGTGGTCAGCAGCCCACGTGGGCTCGGAATGCGGATTAGAAAAAAATCCGCAGGGGAAAGGGAGAGGGCTTGGAGGTCCTGCTTGGGGGGGCTTCTTCCCTTTGGGGAATACGGGGGTGGCCAGAACCCTGGGCTATAGGTGAGCCCACCCATCTGTTCCAGCAGCCATGCTCTCTCCGATGGAACCTCCAGCTGCAGAGGCACTCTATCTCAATGGCCGGGTTCTCATTTGCCCAAGGCAGAGGGGAAGGTGCCGAAATTTCCCATCTTGGCACAGCCTCTCTGCCCTCCCCCCTGCCCTCCCCTTGTTGCCCCCGCCCTCTGCAGACACCTTTTCCCTCTCTGGGCCTTTTCAGGCGATGCACTTGGTCTACCGTGCGCTGGAGAAGGAGCCCGTGCCGCCCGCCTTGCCCCCGCCCCTCGTGCCGCCCTCCAAGCGGAAGAAGGCGCCCTCCCTCCCCGGGGCCGTGCCCGTCCTGCCGGCCAGCCCCCCGCCCAAGGACAGCCTGCGCTCCACCCCCTCGCACGGCAGCGTCACCAGCCTCAACAGCGCCGGCAGCCTCTCGCCCAAGCACAGCCTCAAGCAAGTGCAGCAGGTAGGAATCGGGGCCTCCCAGCACCCCAGGGTGGGCGGATCTGGTCCTCGGAGCTGGTAGGGGGGCGGCCGCTCACGCAATGCAAACTTTGGCACGGTTGAGCTACGGAACTCATTTCTACTTGAAGCTGCGGCAGCCGCCTCCCCTCTGAATTCTTTCGCGATATTTACGCGCTGCTAGGGACCCAGGTGGCGCTGTGGGTTAAACCACAGAGTCTAGGGCTTGCTGATCAGAAGGTCGGCGGTTCGAAACCCTGCAACAGGGTGAGCTCCCGTTGTTCGGTCCCAGCTCCTGCCCACCTAGCAGCTCGACAGCACATCAAAGTGCAAGTAGATAAATAGGGACCACTCCGGCGGGAAGGTAAACGGCGTTTCCGTGCGCTGCTGTGGTTTGCCAGAAGCGGCTTAGTCATGCTGGCCACATGACCCGGAAGCTGTCTGCGGACAAACGCCGGCTCCCTCGGCCTGTAGAGCGAGATGAGCGCCGCAACCCCAGAGTCGGACACGACTGGACCTGATGGTCAGGGGCCCCTTTACCTTTAGATTGCAAAAGTGCCCCATCTCGGAATAAGAGATCAAGAAGAATATAGGTTTTGAGAAGATTGGAAAATGTTTATTGAATACAGTGGTCCCTTGGTTCTCAAACTTAATCCGTTCCGGAAGTCCGTTCCAAAACCAACGCGTTCCAAAACCAAGGCACGCTTCTTTCTCATAGAAAGTAACACAAAACGGATTGATCCTCTCTAGACTTTTAAAAACAACCCCTAAAAAAGCATTTAAACATAAAATTTACTATCTAGCGAGACCATTGATACATAAAATGAAGGCAAATGCAGTGTACTATGAAATAAATAAGACAGCATAGTAGATGATTCTGGGCTGCATCAAGAGGAGTATAGCATCTAGATCTAGGGAAGTAATAGTACCACTGTATTCTGCTCTGGTCAGACCTCACCTGGAGTACTGTGTCCAGTTCTGGGCACCACAGTTCAAGAAGGATACTGACAAGCTGGAACGTGTCCAGAGGAGGGCAACGAAAATGGTCAAAGGCCTGGAAACGATGCCTTATGAGGAACGGCTTAGGGAGCTGGGTATGTTTAGCCTGGAGAAGAGAAGGTTAAGGGGTGATATGATAGCCATGTTCAAATATATAAAAGGATGACATATAGAGGAGGGTGAAAGGTTGTTCTCTGCTGCTCCAGAGAAGCGGACACGGAGCAACGGATTCAAACTACAAGAAAGAAGATTCCACCTAAACATTAGGAAGAACTTCCTGACAGTAAGAGCTGTTCGGCAGTGGGATTTGCTGCCAAGGAGTGTGGTGGAGTCTCCTTCTTTGGAGGTCTTTAAGCAGAGGCTTGACAGGCACATGTCAGGAATGCTTTGATGGTGTTTCCTGCTCGGCAGGGGGTTGGACTGGATGGCCCTTGTGGTCTCTTCTAACTCTACGATTCTATGATAAAAATTAAAATGTATTTTTCTTCTTCCTCGTTCCAGCCGCCCACGTCCTGGGTGGTCCCCCTGACGGACAAGCTCCGCTACGACGAGATCTTCCTGAAGACAGACCTGGATTTGGACGGCTTCGTCAGCGGCCTGGAAGTCAAGGACATCTTCATGCATTCGGGGCTGTCGCAGAACCTCCTGGCACACATCTGGTAATGATAATAATCATAATAATAATAATTTATTATTTATACCCCGCCCATCTCACTGTGTTTCCCCAGCCACTCTAGGTGGCTCCCAGCAGAATATTTAAAAAGCCCAACATTAAAAAACTTCCCTAAACAGGGCTGCCTTCAGATGTCTTCTAAAAGTCAGACAGTTGTTTATTTCCTTGACATCTGACGGGGGGTCGTAAGGATCCTTCCCCCTCTTCCTCCTGAGTCGCCAGGCTTTGACCTGGGCTCAGCCTCCAGCAGCATCTTCTGCATCCATGAGGACCATGAGGACCAGAGACTTGCGCTATCGAGCTCAGCTCCTTCGCAGGTGGAAATCCCTTGCCTCCCTTCTCGACGAGCCTCGGGGTTCCCTTCCAACCCTGGAATTCTGCAGTTCTGTGGAAATATCCCTGTAGTTTGAAGCCATTTTGAGCTGGGTGGACTGAGGCAGGCTTCCTAGGGGAGCAAAAAGGCGTGGGATATATTACTTGCCAAGAACTGGAAGACACAAGAGATACCCACGATAAATGAATGGCAAATGAAGATGATGGAACTCGCTGAAATGACTGGGAGACTACACAACCAGTAGGAAGAGACAGTGGAAGAAGATTGGAAAAAAATCTAAAATATATTTGAAAAAATATTGTAATATATAGAAAATTATTTTCCCTAGTGAAGGTAATATAGGCTATGAGCGTAAAAATTAGGATTTAGATGTAGGGTTAGTCAATGTAGAATTTAAATAAAAGGTTAATAAGAGTATGGAATAATTGAATTAATAATTGGTTACTAGATAATGGTGAATAAACTGCTAAAGATGTTATACAATGGAATTCAGAAGGAAGGGATCGAGGAAAGTCATTTGATGTTGATGAAAATTAGGCTTCTATAAGAAATGTTTGTATGTGTTTTGTATGTTTGCTTTGTTGTCTTGTATTTTTTCTTTGTTTCTTATAAAATGAATAAATTTTTTAAAAAAGAAAAGGTGTGGGATAAATGTAATAATAAAGGACCAATACGTGCTCCTCCCTTCCAGGGCCTTGGCGGACACAAGGCAGATGGGGAAACTGAACAAGGACCAGTTTGCGCTGGCCATGCACCTCATCCAGCAGAAAGTCAGCAAGGGCATTGACCCTCCGCAGGTCCTGCTGCCGGACATGATCCCCCCATCAGAGAGGACCACACCTGCCCAGGTGAGCCACTCCCCGGATAAACGAAACCCCAGTCCCCTCCCTCTTCCTCCCACCCCCCGGCAACTCCCCAAATCCGCTTGGCTCGTGAGGGGACCCCTCCTCGTTCCTTGCCCCGGCCGGAGTACGGCAGGTGGAGACTCTCCCGGGTCCCCCTCTCCCCTCGCACCCCCAGGGCTCCTTTCTTAACCCCCTTCTCTCCGACCCGCCCACTGAGAATCCTTCCTTGCCCGGTCCTCCCCACTCTAGTGCTGACTCTCTTCCCCCCCTCCGCTGCCCCCCACTTTGCCGCCCTCTCCAGACTCTCCCCGGTTACCTGGCTTCCGTGGGAACCGAGGTCTCGACGCTGGTGGAAATGCGTCGTGTGAGTAGGACCCTGGGGGTCCCTGGAACGTGACGGTCCCCCTCGCTCTCCCACTTTCTTTTGTTGCCTGCTCCGAGAAGCATGAAGGACCCCTCTAGTTGTGGGGCAGGGGAACCCTTCTAAATCTCGCTCTCCTTATCTATCTATCATCATCTATCTGTAATCTATTGATCTATATCTATCATCTATCTATCTATTTGTCTCTATCATCTATGTATCTATCTACCTACCTACCGTATCTATCATCTCGTCTATCTTCTATTGATCACCTCTATATCATCTGTATCTATCTATCATCTATCTATATCATCTCTACTTGTCTATCATCTGTTGATCATCTCTATATTATCTGTATCTATCTATCTATCTATCTATCTATCTATCTATCTATCTATCCAATACTTTGGCCACCTCCTGAGAAGAGAAGACTCCCTGGAAAAGACCCTGATGTTGGGAAAGATGGAGGGCGCTAGGAGAAGGGGACGACAGAGGATGAGATGGTGGGACAGTGTTCTCAAAGTCACCAACATGAGTCTGACCAAACTGCGGGAGGCAGTGGAAGACAGGAGTGCCTGGCGTGCTCTGGTCCATGGGGTCACGAAGAGTCGGACACGACTAAACGACTAAACAACAACAACAACAACAACAACAAGGGGGACAGTGGTTCAAAATCGGAAAAGGAGTACAGTACTAAGATTGTGGCCACTGGTCCCGTCACCTCCATAGAAGGGGAAGAAATGGAGGCAGTGAGAGATTTTACTTTCTTGGGCTCCTTGATCACTGCAGATGGTGACAGCAGTCACGAAATCAAAAGACGCCTGCTTCTTGGGAGAAAAGCAATGACAAACCTAGACAGCATCTTAAAAAGCAGAGACATCACCTTGCCGACAAAGGTCCGTATAGTTAAAGCTATGGTTTTCCCAGTAGTGATGTATGGAAGTGAGAGCTGGACCATCAAGAAGGCTGATCGCCGAAGAATTGATGCTTTTGAATTATGGTGCTGGAGGAGACTCTTGAGAGTCCCATGGCCTGCAAGAAGATCAAACCTCTCCATTCTGAAGGAAATCAGCCCTGAGTGCTCACTGGAAGGACGGATCCTGAAGCTGAGGCTCCAATACTTTGGCCACCTCATGAGAAGAGAAGAATCCTTGGAAAAGACCTTGATGTTGGGAAAGATTGAGGGCACTAGGAGAAGGGGACGACAGAGGACGAGATGGTTGGACAGTGTTCTCGAAGCTACGAACATGAGTCTGACCAAACTGCGGGAGGCAGTGGAAGACAGGAGTGCCTGGTGTGCTCTGGTCCATGGGGTCACGAAGAGTCGGACACGACTAAACGACTAAACAACAACAACACTCTATCTATCATCTATCTATCTTTCTCTCTCTCTCTCTCTCTTTCCTTCTGCATGGCCGGCTCTGCGGCTGCCGGCCTGTGCTGGCTTCTTGGCTCCCCCTCTCATGAGGCTTCCAGGCCGTTTCTTGTCACCAAACCATGGAATTGGGGGGGCTCCGCCCGGGCCATCCAGTCCCCCCCCCGGCAACGCAGGAGTGTCGTTCTCCTTCACCTTTCTCTGCCAGGTGTAGATAAGTTTTAGTTGCACTAAGGTTGAGGAAGCCTGTTCTCTACGTTAAGTCTGCAAGCGTCGCATCTTCCGTTGGCTTAAGCCAGGCATCCTCAAGCTCGGCCCTCCAGATGTTTTTGAGACTACAACTCCCATCAACCCTGATGGCTGGAGCTGCTAGCTAGGGATCATGGGAGTCGTAGTCCCAAAACATCTGGAGGGCCGAGCTTGAGGAAGCCTGACTTAAGTCGCCCTTATGCTTTTTAATTTCTGCATCGACGCTGACAGCGTTTGCCCGCCTTCCCTCTCCTTGCCGCCGTCTCGGTTGCACCCCGGGCGGTTTGCACGCTGCTTCTCCGCCACCGCCACCTTTCCTGGCCGTAATTTGTTTTTTTGGGGGGCGGGGCGGTCTGTGCACTCCCCAATTTCCCCGGACGGCCCGGGTATAGCCTCACTGGTTTGGGCTCCTTAACAGGACAGCTGCAGTTCCGTCGGGTCCGGGGGCGAATTCAGCGGCATGAAGGAGCTGGACGACATCGGCCAAGAGATCGCCCAGTTGCAGAGGTTGGTGGCGTTCGGGGCGGTGGGGGGATGTCCTGGGAGGGGTGCAGCCGGCATGAGAACCCCCTAAAAAAAAAGCGCTGCGGACTAGGGCGGATTTGGTTTAAATCCATTTAAATCACAATTAATTAATTTATTTTAATTTTTTTATTCATTTTATAAAACAAACATACAAAACAGACAACAACAAGCAACACACATACCATTCTTTCCAGTTCATAGATTTTTCTTAACCTCGTTCAATGACTCCCCCTAAACTGTGGGATTTGACATCTTTCTGCGGGGCCTGCAAGACGGAGCTGTTCCGCCTGGCCTTTGGGCTGGACTCAGTCTGACCACTACTATGTTTTTCCTCCCTTATGGTTTGGATTTGGGCCATTTTAAAATGAGGCTGCATTTTTTTTTAAAAAAATTAAATCTGGATTGTATTTTAATCCGCATTTTAACTGATTGTTTTTCTTTCTTTTACGTTTTGTTGTGATCTTGTTAATTATTACTGTGGAATTTCCAAAAGAAAGCATTTGTAAAAATTAAAAGAAAAAGAAAAAATAACAAGTTGCATTACTGAAATAAATGCACTTTTCGAAGATATTCTAATTTTCCAAGTTTCACATGACCTTTCCCCTTTTTTTGCAGAGAGAAGTATTCCCTCGAGCAAGAGATCCGAGAGAGGGAAGGAGCGATTCGGCAGAAGACCAACGAAGTGCAGGTAAATGGGTGTTTTTTTTCCCCACCCAGCGATATTGCGCTCTCAAAGTAGGCCTGTTGGGGCACCCCGAGGGCCATCCAGCCCAACCCGCTGCAACGCGGGAAAATCCTTTGCCCGACGTGGGACTCGAATCCGCGACCCGGAGATCAAAGAGTTTCTGGCTGTACCTGTTAAGCTTATCCCAGCAGGAAACCGCTCGCCACGCCACAGTTTTGAAAACAAAAAAAGGAAGAGAAGAGGTCCCCAAACAGGAAAAAACCAGGGGAGCAGGAAGTTTGAGTCAAGCCTGATGAGGAACGGTTGAAGGAGGTGGGGATGTTTAGCCTGGAAAAGAGGAGACCGGGAGGAGGCAGGGTAGCCACCTTCAAATATATGAAAGGATGTCATATGGAGGAGGGAGAAGGGTTGTTTTCTGCTGCTCCAGAGAAGCGGACACGGAGCAATGGATTCAAGCTACAAGAAAGAAGATTCCACCTAAACATTAGGAAGAACTTCCTGACAGTAAGAGCTGTTCGGCAGTGGGATTTGCTGCCAAGGAGTGTGGTGGAGTCTCCTTCTTTGGAGGTCTTTAAGCAGAGCCTTGACAGGCATATGTCAAGAATGCTTTGATGGTGTTTCCTGCTTGGCAGGGGGTTGGACTGGATGGCCCTTGTGGTCTCTTCCAACTCTACAATTCTATGATCTCCAGGGCCGTCACACGGAGGAGGGATAGATAGATAGATAGATAGATAGATAGATAGATAGATAGATAGATAGATATGTACATCCAGTGTATTTTTTTCCTTTAAATTTTTTTGGGGGGCCCCCAAGAGTGTGGGGCCCTGAGCTGTTTAGCTTATATGTAAATCCGGCACTGTCATAAATAGATAGATGGATGGATGCACAGATGATAGATTATATTTTGGAAATGTACGTCCACGGTTCTTTTCCTTTAAATTTTTTTGTGCCCCCCAAGAGAGTGGGGCCCTGAGCTATAGCTTGTTGAGCTGATACGTAAACCCGGCGCTTCCCACCCCTAAGCCGCCTTCTCCTTCCTTCTCCCGCCTCTTCAGGAGCTGCAGAACGACCTGGACCGGGAGACCAGCAGCCTGCAGGAGCTGGAGGCCCAGAAGCAGGAGGCTCAAGGCCGCCTGGACGAGATGGAGCAGCAGAAAGCCAAACTCAAGGACATGCTGAGCGACGTCCGGCAGAAGTGCCAGGAGGAGACCCACGTGGTGAGTTGGGGGGGAGGGGGCCGGGAATGGCCCATGCTCTTTGGGCCACCACGCGACACGAGAACAACACGTGGGAAACCAGCGATTTCGTCCGTCCCCGTCCCCCCGTCCCTCCTGTTTCTAAGAGTTGGCTTTTCCCCCCTCTGTGGTTTTGTTTTCTATTTTTGTTTCATTTATTGAAGTTGTATAATTCATCTTGTTTATGATTCATCAGTTCAGTCAATGAATCAGATAAATTATAAGCAGATAAATTATAAATTCAATCCGTAAAGTAGATAAATTATAAACAGAGAAATTATAAATTCAATAAAATAGATAAATATTTATAGCTACCTACCTACCTATGTACCATGCTCTATACGGAGATAGAGCATGGGGTGTGTGCTACCTAGCCGTAATTTTGGGGGGAGCCTTGCATCATCTGTTAATGCATATTAATCCCCCCACATAATGTTTATTAAATTTTCTGTTTTACGTTTTGGAATGTTCATTCGCACAACCTTAAAATGCCGAATGTTCATTCGCACAGCCTTAAAATGCCAACAGCTTCCCCTCTTCTCTTGTTTTGCAAAACACAAATCCCTGCCTATTTTATATGTTGTTGTTGTTTAGTCGTGTCCGACCCTTCGTGACCCCCTGGACCATAGCACGTGAAAATAGGGACGTGCTATTCCATCCCCTCCAACGTTTCTCCCGTGAAAATAGGGACGTCCTATTCCATCCCCTCCAACGTTTCTCCCGTGAAAATAGGGACGTCCTATTCCATCCCCTCCAACGTTTCTCCCGTGAAAATAGGGACGTCCTATTCCATCCCCTCCAACATTTCTCCCATGAAAATAGGAGCGTCCTATTCCATCCCCTCCAACATTTCTCCAATGAAAATTGTTGTTGTTTAGTCGTTTAGTCGTGTCCGACTCTTCGTGACCCCATGGACCATAGCACGCCAGGGACCCCTGTCTTCCACTGCCTCCCGCAGTTTGCTCAAACTCATGTTCGTAGCTTCGAGAACACTGTCCAACCATCTCATCCTCTGTCGTCCCCTTCTCCTAGTGCCCTCAATATTTCCCAACATCAGGGTCTTTTCCAAGGATTCTTCTCTTCTCATGAGGTGCCCAAAGTATTGGAGCCTCAGCTTCACGATCTGTCCTTCCAGGGAGAACTCAGGGCTGATTTCCTTAAGAATGGATAGGTTTGATCTTCTTGCAGTCCATGGGACTCTCAAGAGTCTCCTCCAGCACCAGAATTCAAAAGCATCAATTCTTCGGCGATCAGCCTTCTTGATGGTCCAGCTCTCACTTCCATACATCACTACTGGGAAAACCATAGCTTTAACTATACGGACCTTTGTCGGCAAGGTGATGTCTCTGCTTTTTAAGATGCTGTCTAGGTTTGTCATTGCTTTTCTCCCAAGAAGCAGGCGTCTTTTAATTTCGTGACTGCTGTCACCATCTGCAGTGATCAAGGAGCCCAAGAAAGTAAAATCTCTCACTGCCTCCATTTCTTCCCCTTCTATTTGCCAGGAGGTGATGGGACCAGTGGCCATGATCTTGGTTTTTTTGATGTTGAGCTTCAGACCATATTTTGCGCTCTCCTCTTTCACCCTCATTAAAAGGTTCTTTAATTCCTCCTCGCTTTCTGCCATCAAGGTTGTGTCATCTGCATATCTGAGGTTGTTGATATTTCTTCCGGCAATCTTAATTCCGGTTTGGGATTCATCTAGTCCAGCCTTTCGCATGATGAATTCTGCATATAAGTTAAATAGGCAGGGAGACAATATACAACCTTGTCGTACTCCTTTCCCAATTTTGAACCACTCAGTTCTTCCATATCCAGTTCTAACTATAGCTTCTTGTCCCACATAGAGATTTCTCAGGAGACAGATGAGGTGATCAGGCACTCCCATTTCTTTAAGAACTTGCCATAGTTTGCTGTGGTCGACACAGTCAAAGGCTTTTGCATAGTCAATGAAGCAGAAGTAGACGTTTTTCTGGAACTCTCTAGCTTTCTCCATAATCCAGCGCATGTGTGCTATTTGGTCTCTGGTTCCTCTGCCCTTTCGAAATCCAGCTTGCACTTCTGGGAGTTCTCGGTCCACATACTGCCTAAGCCTGCCTTGTAGAATTTTGAGCATAACCTTGCTAGCGTGTGAAATGAGCGCAATTGTGCGGTAGTTGGAGCATTCTTTGGCACTGCCCTTCTTTGGAATTGGGATGTAGACTGATCTTCTCCAATCCTCTGGCCACTGCTGAGTTTTCCAAACTTGCTGGCATATTGGGTGTAGCACCTTAACAGCATCATCTTTTAAAATTTTAAATATTTTATATAAGCTTGCTTATTTATACATACATGGCGCTGTGGGTTAAACCACAGAGTCTAGGGCTTGCTGATCAGAAGGTTGGCGGTTCGAATCCCTGCAACGGGGTGAGCTCCCGTTGCTCGGTCCCAGCTCCTGCCCACCTAGCAGTTCGAAAGCACATCAAAGTGCAAGTAGATAAATAGGGACCGCTCTGGCGGGAAGGTAAACGGTGTTTCCTTGCGCTGCTCTGGTTTGCCAGAAGCAGCTTTGTCATGCTGGCCACATGACCCGGAAGCTGTCTGCGGACAAACGCCGGTTCCCTCGGCCTATAGAGCGAGATGAGCGCCGCAACCCCAGAGTCGGACACGACTGGACCTGATGGTCAGGGGCCCCTTTACCTTTTTACATACATACATACCCCAGCCACTCTGGGCGGCATCCCACAAGAGATTAAAAATACATTAAAACACCAGTCATTAAAAGCTTCCCTAAACAGGGCTGCCTTCAGATGTCTTCTAAAAGTCAGAGAGTTGCTTCTTTCCTTGACATCTGACGGGAGGGCGCCACCACCGAGAAGGCCCTGTAACGCATGTAAATGCTCCATTCTCCTCCTCCTCCTCCTCTCGCGAACCGGGTGGCCGCCCTCCAGACCGTCTTTGCCCTTCCAGATCTCGTCGCTGAAGATGCAGATCCAGTCCCAGGAGTCGGACCTGCGATCCCAGGAGGACGACATCAGCCGGGCCAAGTCCGAGCTCAGCCGGCTGCAACAGGAGGAGTCCCAGCTGGAGCAGAGCATCCAGGCCGGAAAAGTCCAGCTGGAAACCATCATCAAGTCGCTGAAGTCCACCCAGGAGGAAATCAACCAGGTGGGGAAGCAGGGGACGGACGGACCCCAAACAGGGGCAGTCTTTGGGGGACACCCCCTTCCCCCCCAAGGCAAAGACCTCATCCCCCCCATTTCCGCAGGTGTTACTAGCTGGCTGGAATCGCTTCCTCAAATGTGTTATATATTTTTAAAAAACTGCCCCCTTTCCCTTATGGGGTGTTCCGGAGCCTGTCCAGTTCATAAATGGGTATGGGGTATTCCAAGCCCATATAAAGTCCTTAAGTGGGTTCCCCATTGGTATGAGGAAACCACAGAGGCCAGGCAGAGAGCACAAAAGGAAAGAGGGATGGGGAGGGAAGAGGGAACCAAGCGAGCTCAGGCTCTGACTCTTCCACTTGTAGTTTCTGCAATCTTCAGATGGAATATCTGGATATATAATGTGAGAAACGAGAGGCTGGACTAGGTAGATCTTTCCTACAAGTTATTTAGGCAATAGAGATCCTCTGAGGACATCGTTGCCTTCTCTTGTTATAAGGGAAAAAACTACTCCTTTCCCCTTATGGTAGGCATGCCTCCAAAGTCCGTTTCAGGGGGGGCCTAATCCGGCACACCAGTCGATTTAATCTGGCCCCCATGGCAGTATATGGCCTGGGGTAAAAAAAAGCTCAACCGCTTTGGGGTAAAATTGCTCAACGACTTCAATCCTAAAAAAAGCTCAACTTCTTTGGTCGGCCCTCACGCATGTTCACTTCATCAAATCTGGCCCTCTTTGAAAAAAGGTTTGGGCACCCCTGCGGCCTATGGCGTATTCCGGAGCCCATCTAGAGCATAGCTGCCAAGTCTCCCATATTCCCCGGGAAACCCCCGTTTTTCCAGCTGTTCCCAGCCGAAAGAACGGATTTTTTTTGTTTCCCCCCGGTTTATTCTGGCGCGGCGGCCATTTTGGAACTGGGCGGAGCATGCTCAGAAGCGACTTTTGATGCTGCTCTGCCCAGTTCCAAAATGGCTGCAGAGCGACTTCTGGTGCGGTGGCCATTTTGGAACTGGGCAAAGCAGCATCAAAAGTCACTTCTGAGCATGCTCCGCCCAGTTCCAAAATGGCGGCAGGGCTACTTCCGGCCTGCTGCTTCCGGTCCGATCCCTTATTTTTCAGGCAGGAACTTGGCAGGTATGATCTAGAGTCCTCAAGTGGGTTCCCTCGTCGGTAGGAGGAAACCCCAGAGGCCAAGCAGATGACACAAAAGGAAAGAGGGGTGAGGAGGGAAGAGGGAACCAAGCGAGCTCAGGCTCCAGATTACAATCTTCAGGTGGAGTATCCGGTTATACAATGTGAGGAATGTGAGGCTGGACTAGGCAAATCTTTCCGACGAGTTATTTAGGAAATGGAGGACATCTTTGCATGCTCTCGTTATAATGAAAAAACTGCTCCTTTTTTCCCTTATGGGGCATCCAAGAGCCCCTATAGAGTCCATAAGGGGGTTCCCCATGAGTAGGAGGAAATAACAGAGGCCAAGCGGGCAACACAAAAGGGAATTCAAACCGCTTTAGACATTACACATCTACAGGTGAAACTCGGTAAATTAGAATATCGTCGAAAAGTGCCCTAGGCCAGGCATCCCCAAACTGCGGCCCTCCAGATGTTTTGGCCTACAATTCCCATGATCCCTAGCTAACAGGACCATGGGAATTGTAGTCCAAAACATCTGGAGGGCCGAAGTTTGGAGGTGCCTGTTATAGGGCATCCTCAGCCTAAGAGGCCATTGCGACGGGATTAGGGGATATAAAAAGAGGGGAGACCAGGGTTCCGCAAAGTGGGGGGGGGCGGATATATAGGTGAAACTCGGAAAATTAGAATATCGTCGAAAAGTGCATTTATTTCAGTAACGCAACTTAAAAGGTGAAACCAATATATGAGATAGATGCATGACATGCAAAGCAAGATATTTGAAGCCTTGATTTGTTGTCATTGTCATTATTTGTCATTAGGTGGGTCAATAATAAATGGAATGGAATGAATGAAATGTAATAGCGATGTTTGTTTTTGTATTATTGTAACTATTTGTTTTCTTGCTGTGGAATTTCCAAAGGAAAGCATTTGTAAAAATTAAAACAAAAACAAAAAATAATACCGTAAGTTGCATTCCTGAAATAAATGCACTTTTCGACGATATTCTAATTTTCTTAGTTTCGCCTGTATTTCCCCCCAGTTTTTTCAAGTTTATCATTGATTTTTATCCGCCCTGTCCCCCCCCCCTGACCCCCGCAGGCGAGGAGCAAACTGTCCCGCTTGCAGGAGAGCCACCAGGAAGCCCACCGCGGCATCGACCAGTACAACGAAGCATTGAACGGGGTGCTTGGCGGCAGCATGACCAACCTGGCGGATCTGAACGAGGGGAACCCCCAGAAGGACCGGGGCGGCAGGTTCGGGACCCTGGTGAGGCGCCGGGCCGATTCCTCGCGGGAGCAGGCTTTGCTCAATAATGACAATAACTTTTTTACTTGTGCCCCGCTTCCTACCCAGCCACTCTCGGCAGTTCCCAACACATATAAAAAGCATAACACCAAGCATTAAAAACTTCCCTGTACAAGGCTGCCTTCAGGCATCTTCTTAAAATTCAGATTTTTTTTTATCTCCTTGACATCTTGTGGGAGGGAGTTCCACAGGGCAGGGGCCACCACCGAGAAGGCCCTCTGCCTGGTTCCCTGTAGCTTCACTTCTCGCCCCGAGGGAACCGCCAGAAGGCCCTCGGGAGATGGACCCCGGTGTCCGGGCTGGACGATGGGGGTGGAGGCGCTCCTTTGGGGGCTGTTTGGGGCTTTCAAGATCGGCACTGGTGCTTTGAATTGCGTCTGGGAACGCACACTGGGAAGTTTTTAATGTTTGGTGTTTCATCATGTTTTTAATACAGTGGTGCCTCGCTTAAGGAATGCCCTGCTTAACGAAATTTCCGCTTAACGAAAGGATTTTTCGAGCGGAGCTTGCCTCGCTAGACGAATGCGTTTTACGAAAAATTCGTCTAGCGAATCGCGGTTTCCCATAGGAATGCATTGAAATTCAATTAATGCATTCCTATGGGCAAAAAAAAAATCAAAAAAATTTCAATGCATTCCTATGGGATTCGCTAGATGAATTTTTCGCTATAAGAAAAGACCCGTGGAACGAATTAATTTCGTCTCGCGAGGCACCACTGTATTCTGTTGGCAGTCTCCGAGAGTGGCTGGGGAAACCCAGCCAGGTGGGCAGGGTATAAATAATAAACTATTATTATAGAAATTATTGTTTTAGGACAGGTGCTTCCGCCCTGAAACAGGGAGGGCATCCCTGGAACCTAGAACATTGTTATAATCGTTATTAAGTTTTCACTCCAGCCCTTCACCACAATGTCCGTGGCAGGTCGGGGCGATTCAGAAACACGAAGCCAGTGAAGCAAATTAGCGGCCGTTGCTGCTTTGCAGGGGTTGGGCTAGAGGACCTCGGGAGGGCTCTTCCGGCTCTGCACTCCTGCCGTTCCATGGTTCTTTGGGGGTTTCTCAGCAGAGGCCGGCTGGATCCTTTAGCCCGGGGGTCCCGTCCAACTCCTACGACTCAGACATGAACCTGGCGGGGTCTTTGGGAGTCTGTTTTGTGTCTGATTCCCTTCTCTCTCTCCCCCCCCCTCCCCTGTGACACCCCTCGGCAGGACGACCCTTTCAAGAACAAGGCCCTCCTGTTCAGCGGCCACACGCAGGAGCTTCCCGCGGACCCTTTCCAGGCGGAAGACCCCTTCAGGACGGACCCTTTCAAGGGCGCGGACCCTTTCAGAGGCAGTGAGTGGCGACGGGGGGCAGCGGGCTCTGAACCGTCTCCCGGCACGAGTCAGGCCTGGCTCCTCCTCTTAACTGCGCCCCCCTCTCTTCCTCCCTCACCCAGGTGACCCCTTTCTGAACGACCCCTTTGCGGAGCAGGCCCCCGTGGTGGTGGCAGCGGCGGTGGCAGGTGAGATCATCATAATTTATTATTTATATCCTGCCTATCTGGCTGGGTTTCCCTAGCCCCTCTGTGTGGCTCCCAACAGAATATTAAAAATACAATAAAACATCAGACATTAAAAACTTCCCCAAACAGGGCTGCCTCTGGGTGTCTTCCAAAAGTCAGGTAGTTGTTGATTTCCTTAACATCTGATGGGAGGGCGTTCCACAGGGCGGGCGCCACCACCGAGAAAGCCCTCTGCCTGGTTCCCTGTATCCTCGCTTCTCGCAGGGAGGGAACCGCCAGAAGGCCCTCGGAGGTGGACCTCAGTGTCCGGGCTGAACGATGGGGGTGGAGACGCTCCTTCAGGGATAAGGGGCCTTTGTGGGCTTTCAGGGTCAGCACCAAGACTTCGAATTGTGTTTGGAAACGTCCTGGGAGCCAATGTAGGTCTTTCAGGACCGGTGTTACGTGGTCTTGGCAGCCGCTCCCAGTCGCCGGCCTGGCTGCCGGATTCCGGATTAGTTGAAAGACCCTCCGGCGGCCCCCCTTTCTTCCAGAAATGGCCCCTTTCTCCAGTTGCCATGAGAGCATCCTGACTGCTCGATTCAGGCCAGTCTAGTTCAGCCCTTGTGCTCTGACGGTGGCCAAATGCCCCCAGGGAACTAGGAATCTATAATAGACCGCCCCTGGGGCTGGAGGTTCCATTAGAGCATCTTCTGATCCAGCGTCCTGTCCTCTCCGTGGCCAACTTGGTGCCTCGGGAGGAAACCCGCAAGCTGGATCCGAGCACAGGAGCCAGCTCTCCCTCCCTGCGGTTTTCAGCAACTGGCGTTCATAAGCATTGCTTCCTCCGACTGCAGAAGCAGAGCACAACTGTACTGGCTCGTAGCCATCCATGGCCCTCTCTACGAATTTGCCGAATCCTCTCTTAAAAGTCGTTTAGGCTTGCGGCCGTCTCTGCCTCCCATGGCAGCCGGTTCCACAGATTAATGAATAACCCTTTGGGCACGATTTAATGGAAGCTGTCCTTCGACATTCAGCCGGCACCCGGTCTTTAAGGAGTGCGTCGTGTGCCGCAATTATCTCATTTATCAAACATAAAATCTGCACACATGCGGGGGTCGGGCCGTCTTGCAAGTAAACCGGAGCCCCTTTGTCAGAGGGTCATTATAATTTAACGCAGGTGGCGCTGGGGTCTAAACCACTGAGCCTCTTGGGCTTGCCGATCGGAAGGTCGGCGGTTCGAATCCCCGCGACGGGGTGAGCTCCTGTTGCTCCGTCCCAGCTCCTGCCAACCTAGCAGTTCGAAAGCACACCAGCACAGGCAGATAAATAGGTACCGCTGCGACAGGAAGGTAAACGGCGTTTCTGTGCGCTCTGGTTTCTGTCATGTGCCAGAAGCGGTTTAGTCCTGCTGGCCGCACGACCCGGAAAAAGCTGTCTGTGGACAAACACCGGCTCCCTCGGCCTGAAAGCGAGATGAGCACCGTAACCCCATAGTCGCCTTTGGCTGGACTTAACCGTCCAGGGGTCCTTTACCTTTTACCTTATAATTTAACCCCCTTAGCAAATATCGATGCTGATACGTGCCGCTCCTTGAATTGCCACTCGGACATCGCCTTTGCTTCCCCTGTTTGTGCAGGAATCCCAAATTTATATTTCACGCTGGAACCCCAGAAGGCAGTGGTGTGGGGACGGGTCTCGGCATCTTGCCTGCTGGAGAGGCCTCCTGCCTCCGTCCCTCCGCAGCTTCCTGGCATTTCTGCGCCCGTGAATCTCCCGCGAACGATTTGCTCTCTCCCTGCAGATCCCTTCGGAGGAGATCCGTTTAAGGAAAGCGATCCCTTCCGCGCCGCAGCGGCGCCCGAGGATTTCTTCAAGAAGCCCGAGAAGAGCGATCCGTTCACCGCGGACCCCTTCTCCAAAAACCCCACGCTGCCCTCCAAGGTGAGGACGTTTCGTTCAGGGGGGGTACCTCGGTTCCATTTTGGGCCACAGGATCCTGAGCCCAGCTGCTTGGGGGGCCCTGGCGTGAAACCCTCGTTCTCCTGCCCCTTTAGGCAAACTTATTTGAAAACAGCGACCCCTTCCAAACTCCGAGTGTCGTCGCCACCGCTCTGAAAGGGCCAGGTAAGCCCACGGCAGTGTGTGTGTGTTTGTGTGCGCCCCCCACGGCATCAGGTATCCATCCACCACTCCCCGCCACCATCCCTGACCTCCAAGAATTCAAACTCGGGGCCAATCCTTGCAGAAGAAACACCGGTGAGTTGTGAATTCTGGAAGGGGGGAGCCCTGTGCAGGAGGGCGGTTGTTTGGTTCAGGAGTTGGGTGGGGGGATGGCTTGCAAGATACCGGGGTGGGGGGTGGGAGAACAAGGGCACCCTACTTGAGGGTCCCAACAGGGACTCCCCCTGCCCCCAGCCTGCGTTTTTAGAACCGGCAAAGTCTGGGAATGGGAATCCTGGCTGGCGCCACTGAGACACGCACCGCTTTTCCATTTCAGATCCTTTCGGGACACTAGATCCCTTTGGGAGCAGCAGTTTCAACAGCGGCGGGGCCGGCAGCGAAGGCTTCGCCGATTTCAGCCGGATGTCGAAGGTAAACCCTCCTCCCTCCCCAGAGGTGGGGTGGCCGCTTAGCCGCCCTGACTTACAAACCCACAAATTCCCTCCTCTTGAGTTCCCTCCGCAGGAGCAGAATCCTTCCCCCCAAGCAAATCTTGTCCAGTCTGTGATCCACTTCCTGTTGGGTCCTGTAACCCTGGGATTTTTTTAAGGGGGTGGGATGAGAATAAAACGCTACTCACAAAAGAGAAGAAAAAGGAAGAGAGTGACGCCTGTGTGTTTCCCCACCTACAGGTGAAACTCGGGAAATTAGAATATCGTCGAAAAGTGCATTTATTTCAATAATGCAACTTAAAAGGTGAAACCAATATATGAGATAGATGCATGACATGCAAAGCAAGATATGTCAAGCCTTTATCAGTTGTAATTGTCATTATTTGTCATTAGGCGGGTCAATTATAAATGGAATGGAATGAATGAAATGTCATAGCGATGTTTATTTTTGTATTAATGTAACTATTTGTTTTATTACTGTGGAATTTCCAAAAGAAAGCACTGGTAAAATTTAAAAGAAAAATAAAAAATAATAAGTTGCATTTTACTGAAATGAATGCACTTTTCAGCGATATTCTAATTTTCTGAGTCTCACCTGCATCTCAGGTTCTACAAATACAGTCGTATCTCGGAAGTCGAGCGGAATCTGTTCCGGAAGTCCGCATGACTTCCGAAAACCTTCGGGAACCAAAGCACGGCATCTGATTGGCTGCTGCAATCGGAAGCCGCGTTGGACGTTCGGTTTCCAAAGAACGTTCGCAAACCGGAACACTTGCATCCGGGTTTGCGGTGTTTGGGAGCTGAAATGTCCGAGTACCAAGGTGTTGGGCAACCAAGGCGCAATTGTATGGGAGACTTGATTTATTTATTTTTTAAGCTGGGGGGGTAGGGTTCATTGGGATGGGGGGGGCGCAGCTTTGGCCCCCCCCTAAACCGCAGCTCCAGCCTTGCATTCTTAGGTGGCGAAGGCTCCCTTGATCTGGGCCACTTCCTCAATTCCATCCAGGAGTGGCTTCTCCTCTCCCTCGGCCCAGCCCTACCTCGCAGGGATGTTGTGTGTGTGTGACAAAGAGAGGAGAGCAGCATCTAGCGCAGGGGGCCGGTCCACTGTCCCTCAGACCTTGTGGGGGGCTGGACTATATTTTGAAAATGAATAAATAAACGAATTCCTATGCCCCACAAATAACCCAGAGATGCATTTTAAATAAAAGCACACATGTAAAAACACGCTGATTCCCGGACCATCCGCAGGCTGAATTGAGAAGGCGATTGGGCCGCATCCGGCCCACGGGCTTTAGGTTGCCTACCCCTGCTCTAGCAGAAGGGAACATCCAGTCTTAGTGTCTGAAGCGCTTTTCTGCCACTGGGTGGTGTGAGAGATCCTTCCTTCATTTGAATTAAAAGCATTAAGCCCCTGCTTTCGGTTCAGAAATCCAGCCCAAGAGTAAACATACAGTGGTGCCTTGGTTCTCAAACTTAATCCGTTCCGGAAATTCCGTTCCAAAACCAAAGCGTTCCAAAACCAAGGTGCGCTTTCCCGTAGAAAGTCATGCAAAACGGATCAATTTGTTCCAGACTTTTAAAAGCAACTCCTAAAACAGCCATTCAACATGAATTCTACTATCTAACGAGACCATCAATCCATAAAATGAAAGCAATAATCAATGTACTGTACTATAAAATAAATAAGACAGTATTGTAGATGATAAAAATTAAAATTATTATTTTTTCTTTACCTGCACTGATGATGGTCATTGTTTGGATGGGGAGCTTTTATCCATTTCCGCAGTCGCACAATCAATCAATCAGTAGCTGAACTGGGTTCCACACAGTCACAGAAACAAATGAACCGTAAAAGCATCAAAAACAAAACCACAAAATGAATAGCAAAAACAAAAGAGCCAGACTTAATTCAATCCGGAAGTCCGTTTGACTTCCAAAATGTTCGGAAACCAAGGTTTCTGAAACCAGAAACAATAGCCGACAGCTGTGTCGGACGTCCGGCTTCTAAAAAACGTTCGAAAACCGAAACATTAGTTTTGGGTTTTTGGCGTTTGGGAACCAAGGCGTTTGAGAACCAAGGTACCACTATGCTGCCTTATTTTTAACAGGAGCAGTATTATTATTATTATTATTATTATTAAAAAGCATTAGAATCTTAGAATCATAGAGTTGGAAGAGACCACAAGGGCCATCCAGTCCAACCCCCTGCCAAGCAGGAAACACCATCAAAGCATTCTTGACATATGCCTGCCAAGCCTCTGCTTAAAGAAGGAGACTCCACCACACTCCTTGGCAGCAAATCCCACTGCCGAACAGCTCTTACTGTCAGGAAGTTCTTCCTAATGTTTAGGTGGAATCTTCTTTCTTGTAGTTTGAATCCATTGCTCCGTGTCCGCTTCTCTGGAGCAACAGAAAACAACCTTTCTCCCTCCTCTATATGACATCCTTTTATATATTTGAACATGGCTATCATATCATCATCATATCATTAGATATCCTCAAAGCCGCCCAGAGTGGGGAAACCTAGCCAGACAGGCAGAGTATGAATTATTATTAATTGCCATCATTATGGAAGAAGGCACACTGAAACGAATGGGCCCAAGATCCGTTCTTCGTTTACATCTTGTAAAATTCATGCACACTACCTCATTGAAAAAACAACCCAAAAACACCTTAAAGTACTGTAGTTTGCAAAAGGGGGATGGAGCCATAAAAACCAAGGAATGTTTTGCAGTGGCGCTTTAGAAATGTGCAAAATTCAAAACAATGAGACGACTTTAGAGGGGGTTTTAGTGACAGGTGAGAATGTGATCGCAGTAGGAAAGAGCGGAGGTGGGAAGTCGGGACAGGAAACGATGTGGCTATTTGATTTGTGAAAAATTTGGAAATCGGGTAAAAATTGGGGGTGGGGAAAGCCATACAAAAGCTGAAATATTAAAACAGATTAAAATTGCGCCAACTTTCTTAACGTCCGGGGAGGCTTGTCTGAACAAGAATGCCTTTAAGTGGGCGCCGGAAAGAGTCGGTGCCCCGCTTGGTGTCATGAGGCAAGAAGTTCCAATGGGCTCATGCTGGCACAGTCCTTTAAAAAGCGAGACGGGAGGGTTTTTTGTTTTGTTTATTAAATGGAAACCCTGTAAACAGTTTACCGAATTTAAACTCATTTCAGCGGGTCTACTGGTGAGCTGGTGTCGAGTTCAGGGGCGGCCTGTGGAAACAGATGAGGTTTCGTTATAATAATAATAATTTATTATTTATACCCCGCCCAGCCACTCTGGGCAGCTTCCAACAGAATATTAAAATACAACAATCTATTAAACATTAAAAGCTTCCCTAAACAGGGCTGCCTTCAGATGTCTTCTAAAAGTCTGGTAGATGTTTTTCTCTTTGACCTCTGGTGGGAGGGCATTCCACAGGGTGGGTGCCACTACCAAGAAGGCCCTCTGCCTGGTTCCCTGTAACTTGGCTTCTCGCAGGGAGGGAACCGCCAGAAGGCCCTTGGGAGATGGACCCCGGTGTCCGGGGTGGGGGTGCTCCTTCAGGTATACTGGACCGAGGCCATTTAGGGCTTCAAAGGTCAGCACCAACACTTTGAATTGTGCTCGGAAACGTACTGGGAGCCAATGTCGGTCTTTCAGGACCAGTGTTATGTGGTCTGGGCAGCCGCTCCCAGTCACCCGCTCCCAGTCTAGCTGCGGCATTCTGGATTAGTTGCAGTTTCCGGGTCACCTTCAAAGGGAGCCCCACGTAGAGCGCATGGCAGTAGTCCAAGCGGGAGATAACCAGAGCATGCACCACTCTGGCCAGACAGTCTGCGGGCAGGGAGGGTCTCATCCTGCGTTCCAGATGGAGCTGGGAGACAGCCGCCCTGGACACAAAATTGTGTCCGCCGGGTCTCCTCTGTCTGGGACTGGCCCGTTTCGGAGGCAGCCTGCCCTCCCCACGTCAGGCGATTGACGGACAGGGGGATCCCGCTGCGGGGGGGGGGGTGTTAGCCGAGGACCCAAACCCCCACCCGGTTTCCTGCCCCCCCCCCATTTCCTTGTGGTTTTGTTCCGTTTTGTGGGGAAGACCTGCAGGCCTTTCCCAGCTGTTGCAAAGCTTGGCTCCCCCCCCCCCGGTTCCTTGCTCTCTGCTTGCAAACCAGCGCCTCTCTGGGTCTGCCTCTGCACCCCCCCCCGCTCCAGAGCCCCCCCACTTCCTCCTTCCTGCCCCTTCATCTCTCTGCGCACCCCCCCTCTCTTTCTGCTTCTGCCTCTGTCTGTCTCTCTTTGCAGCCTCCGGCTTCTGACCCGTTCTCCGCCTCCTCTTTCGGGGGCTTCCCGGACGACCCCTTTAAGAGCAAACTAGACACCCCCGCCCTCCCTCCGAAGAAGGGCATGCCTCCGAGGCCCAAACCGCCCAGTGGTGAGTCTTCTCTGTGGTCCTCCTCCTCCCCACACACACACTTTGCGCCGGGCTCTTGCCGGGGAAGGGGTGGCCAGCCGCCACGGGGGGCCGGGGGGGGGGGGCTGGAGGCTGCTTTCCTCTTGGACATTTTATGGTGGGGGGCGGCAATCTCTCTCTCTCTCTCTTTCTCTCTCAGACATGCACTTTGCCCCATTGCACTCTTCCCTCCCCCTTGCTTTTTACTAGAATGCTTGCCGGTCCGCAGCCAAACTCTGGGGCAGTGTGTTGGGTTTGGGGGTGGGGGATCTCGGGCCAGGGTGGGTACTTGATTTAAATCAAATCGATTTAAATCACTCGTCAGCAAGACTTGATTTAAATCACTCGTCGCTAGTCATTTTTTGACAGAAAGGCTCATTCTCGCTGGTGTAATCTTAATATTTACAAGCAGATGGAGGTTTCATTTTTGGAATAATACATTTTTACAGTTCTATCCAAAATTACCGATTTGGTTATACTGTCCGAAATACAAAGACAGGTGAATATGAATCTAGATTCATGTAGGTAGCCGTGTTGGTCTGACGCAGTCGAAATTAATAAAATAAAAATAAAAAATTGTCCAGTAGCACCGTAAAGGTAAAGGGACCCCTGACCGTAAGCTTCAGTTGCAGACAATTCTGGGGTTGCTACTCTCATCTCGCTCTATAAGCCGAGGGAGCTGCCGTTTGTCCGCAGACAGCTTCCATGTCATGTGGCCAGCATGACTAAGCCGCTTCTGGCGAACCAGAGCAGCGCACGGAAACGCCGTTTACCTTCCCGCCAGAGCGGTACCTATTTATCTACTTGCACATTGTGCTTTTGAACTGCTAGGTGGGCAGGAGCAGGGACCGAACAACGGGAGCTCACCCCGTCGCGGGGATTCGAAACACCGACCTTCTGATCGGCAAGCCCTAGGCTCTGTGGTTTAGACCACAGCACCACCCACTGTGACCAACTAAGTTGGTTCTGGGTATAAGCTTTCGGTGTCCAGGGTGGAGATGCTCCTTCAGGTCTACTGGGCCGAGGCCGTTGGGGTCAGGCATAGGCAAACTCAACCAGGGTTTCTCACCTCCAGGCGCACGGGCAGGTAGTTGTGGACGGCGAGGGGGACCTTGGTCTGCTCCCCGCGGATGACGCTGTAGGGCAGGGAAAAGTCCACGAAGAAGGGCTTGATGATCCTCATCTGGGCTTGGGGGGCCAGGCCAGGACCCTTCGCCTCCGAGATGCCCACGGCCTCCGCCAGCCACGTGGTGATGGAGCCGGGCGCCTCCACCCGCAGCTGGGCCTCCCCGGAGACCCTCTGCGTCGAGAGGGAGAGAGGGAAGAGGGCCGGGGGGGGGGAGAGAAGTCGTTGGGACAATGACAATAATAAATGTTATTATTTGTACGCCATCTGGCTGGGTTGCCCCAGCCACTCTGAGAATATTAAAAACAGGATAGAACCTCAAACGTTTAAGGAAAACGTTTCTTATATAAGGCTGCCTTCAGGTGTCTCCTAAAAGTCAGATACTATAGTTATTTATTTCTTTGACATCTGATGGGAGAGGGAGCCACCACCGAGAAGGCCCTCTGCCTGGTTCCCTGCAACCTCGCTTCTCGCAGCGAGGAAACTGCCAGTAGGCCCTCAGGAGAAGGACCCCGGTGTCCGGGGTGGAGAAGCTCCTTCAGGACTACTGGGCCTTTGAGGCCATTTAGGGCTTTCAAGGTCAGCCCCAACACTTTGAATTGTGCTCGGAAAGCCCCCAAGGGATGCCCAAGGCAGGATCTGAGCACTATAACAGGTATTCCCCATACCTGCGGTTCCTGGTTTTCAGAAACATCACAGCTTCCCTGTCCAGTAGCCATCAATGGCTTCCTCCTCCATGAATTTGCCGGGTCCCCGCTAGGGTTATAATTTATTTACTTTTTTTTTTCAAAACAACTTTCCTGTATCCTAAACTGACAAACCTTTGCTCAGAAAAACAAAGGGGAAACTGGAATAATGCTTCTCCGTTGCGGGGAGGGGAAAAGTCTCTCCAAAAGTTGGAATTGCCGTGACATAACGTCACGACTCCTCTAAGTATTAGCGCTTTTTAAAAACTCTGTGGAACTTTCCCAGCTGTCTGGAAACTTCCTAAAACGGCCGATAACTTTCTAGAAGAATCCAAAACATTGGTCTATAGAAAAGAATGTGCAATACAATGGATTTATTATTAATATTAATATTATGTTTTTAGATATGCTGTAAGCCGCCCAGAGCGGCTGGGGAAAGCCAGCCGGATGGGCGGGGTATAAATGATAAAAGTATTATTACTATTGTTATTATTGTTATTGTTGTTATTATTATTATTATTAATGGTGCTTGCGGCAGAAACAAAGGCAAGCTACAACCTCGGTTTATTCTAAGCAATAAGAAGGGACATACAATCAACAAAACGCCAGAAAAGTATTAGAAAACTTGCAAGCTCAAATGTTTTTCCTGTGTTGTGCAACACACGCTCTGCATATTATACATTATACAGTTCCATAGACAAAAATCGATTGGTTTCGAGGTGACCTCCTCCTCCCCACCAGCACATTTGGGAAATGGCAGTTCCCGTCTTTGCTTTTAGGCAAAAGTTCACCTGGCTAAGCTATAGGAACGGGAGGGGTAAAAAAAAAATAGCTATAACTCCTAGTGCCCAGACCCTGCAGGGCACAGAAGTGCACCAACCCTGCTTCCCTCCCCTGTCGGAGGCAGGAAACCCCAGCTGCTGAAAACAGCAAGAGGAGGGCAGTTGGTGCTGCACTTGGGGGGGGGCACCTGGCCGGCCATGGGGAGGACTGGGGCCCCAAGGGCCCGATCCAATTGCTGCAGCCCTGGCGAGGAAGTTGCTCCGGGGCTGGACCCTGCCCCGGCCGAGCCGAGAGAGTTCAAAAGCGGTCATTAGGAGTTGCCTCCTCCTCCGTTCTTTCGTTCCTCTCTTCCTTCCCTTTCATCTGCTTTTTGCACCGGCTGCTGATAAGAGATCTCCTTTGCCGTTCGCCACTCGCTAGCTTCTAGGTAAAAGTTGTTGAGTGTCAAAAAGAGAGAAACAGATTTTATTTTTTCCCTCCTCCCTCTCTCTCTCTCTCTGGTGTGTGTGTGTGTGTGTGTATTTGTGTTATTCTTGTTCTTTAAAAGGGCAGGAAGTCTCTGTGTGGGTGTCAGTGATTGCGATGCTCCCCAGGGCTGCTGCCGCCACCACCGTGGGACCATCTGCCGCGGCCCCACCCTGACCCACTTCCTCTCTCTGCGGTCAGCGTTCACCAGCAATATCGGGGCCCGGGCCTGCGCCACCAACCAGGCACAGCCGATGCCTTGGGGGTGGGGCGGCCTCCTGCAGCCCCGATGGGGCTGGGGCTGCCCGTCCTGCAAAGCACCCCCGGCCCCGAAAAAGGAGACCCTCGGAGTTGGGGGGGGAAGGGAATGGGGCGACTGCTCCACGAGAAAAGCACGGGCCGTTCAGGGCTTCTTCGTTTCGTAAAGAGAGGAGACAGGATAAAGATTTGTAGAATTACACGTGGCCTTCTCCCTCCTGGCACTAGAACTCCCGCAGAGCTAAATGTTGGGGGGTTCGGGGCAGATAAAGCGCCAGGTTGTGGTTTTTTTTTTTTTAGGATTTGTGTGCATGAGAGAGAGTGATACGAACTAAACAAGCAAGGAAAAGCAAACGGCGTCTCCGTTTTCGATTCGTAAGAGTCCTTTTCACTGTTTCCATTCGGTACGAGACACACTTGTAAAGAAGGTGTAGGGTTGGACTGTGGGACTCCCTGCCATAGGAGGAAGGGGAGGGATTGGAGAAGGAGGAGGAGGAGGAAACTCCCAGTTAGAATGGCTCGGCTCTGCCTCCACGGTCGAAACACCAGTCACCGGAAACCTCAGCAGGGGGGGGGGGAGGGCTGTGGTTCAAGAAGCCCACCCCGGGGCCGGAGTGTAGCGCACGGCGTTTGTGCGTGGGATCGGGGCCTTGCTGCAGCCCTGAATGTGCTCTGCGGCTCAGCCCCGCTCTCCGTTTGAGGGACCCCCTTCCTCCCGTGAGCTAGAAAGGAGGGGATTGCGGCAGGCAAATTTGCTCCCGGCTGGCGGGTCGCTCGGCTCAGGCGCCTTGGAAAGGGGGTCTCAGAAGGCGCTGCTGGTTGCGGGAGACTTTGACGGGTGGTTCTGCAAGCTGTTTGCTTGTGGGGGTCTTTTGCTCGGTGGGTTTTTACAAAGCCGGCCTCTGGGGTTTGCGAGTTGGTTGTGGTCCGCGTTCGAAACCCGCCAGGCGCGTTTTGCACCCGTTGGCCACCGAGCGAAGATGCCCAGGTGCCGGGACGTCGCCGGACATCCCCACCATCTGGGGATCCTTGGATCTGGACCGTTTTCACACACTTAAGACCCCCACCCTGTAGGATTCCATCTGTGGTATTTTATCTGCACAACTGGAATGAATTTCAGGGACCAAAATGCTTTCCCCGACGTTATGGCGAATTGTCGCTTGTCTTCGCTTCCCCCCTGCTCACTTTTGGGAAGAATATTCCTATGTTATGAATGGTCCGTGTCACCATTAAGAAAAAGGCAGGAATAAGCCAATATATATGCGGACTGTCCCTGGATAAAGTGACTTTTCTTCTTTTAAGTTCTCAAAGCTCTTAACCCAGCTCAAGATTGTCCTCTGAACTAGCTAACTGAGAATCCAGTCTTTGGAAAATAAGACTTCAGAGCCGTCTTGCCCCCAAATTGCAACTGGACGCTCTGCTTTGGCGACGGCAACCCCGGTTTAAAGATCTAATGCTGTGATCTGGGGCAGAACCCACGGACGTCATCCTGTTCTGTGCCGGTCCGGCTGAGTCCAGTTTTGGGTGTGCCGCATTTAAAGCAGGGTGGGCCAGGGATAGTGGAAAGCAGGGGGTGGGGGGCTGGAAGCCAAGCCTGCGTACACCCCTTTCATTTCAAGTACACCCCCTCCAGGGGGGGGGAAATAGAATCCTGGAAACTGTAGTTTGGTAAGGGTGCTGGGAATTGTAGCTCTGCGAGGGGCGAACTGCAGTTCTCCTCTGAGGAGGGGGGGTGAAAGAGGGAGGGGTGATATAATTTGGAACAGGGAAGGCTAAAGGGCCCAGGGAGCAATGAAGGTGGTCTGCCAAGAATTCTGCCGTTGTAAGATCAGCACAAATCGGAGGGTTGGCCTAGATGGCCTGTGGAGTCATAGAATCATAGAGTTGGAAGAGACCACGAGGGCCATCCAGTCCAACCCCCTGCCAAGCAGGAAACACCATCAAAGCATTCTTGACATATGCCTGTCAAGCCTCTGCTTAAAGACCTCCAAAGGAGGAGACTCCACCACACTCCTTGGTAGCAAATTCCACTGCCGAACAGCTCTTACTGTCAGGAAGTTCTTCCTAATGTTGAGGTGGAATCTTCTTTCTTGTAGTTTGAATCCATTGCTCCGTGTCCGCTTCTCTGGAGCAGCAGAAAACAACCTTTCTCCCTCCTCCATATGACATCCTTTTATATATTTGAACATGGCTATCATATCACCCCTTAACCTTCTCTTCTCCAGGCTAAACATACCCAGCTCCCTAAGCCGTTCCTCATAAGGCATCATTTCCAGTCCCCTGTGGACAAGCGGCTTCCAGACACGCCCCCCCTTTTCCGTCTGCCCTTGGAGGCTTGAAGCCGGCCGACGTCCCTTTCCACGCCGGCATCTGCAGCGCAAGGATGTTCCGTGCGACACGACGCTTGTTGAATGAATGAATGAATCTTGATTCACATCAGCCACCGGCCATAGCAATATAAAAACAATACAATATACAAAGAATAGATCTAAAAAGTCGATTATATAAATCACAGTTTAGGGTCCTGAATCAGCAGTCAAATGGTGGGCCTTATTCTGATTGCCCAGCTAAAAACCTTGCAGCCTTTGCTGTCCCCTGCTCCTCTTGATCTGCCCAGAGAAAGGACACTGGGGCAGTGGCTGGGCGACCCGGAATGGACAATAAAAGAGGGGGGATCATCTCATTCCTCAAGTCTTTCTCAAGAGGGCAAGCCAGAAGGGAATCAGGACTGCCATCTCCGCAGGGACATTTTCCGTGTGGAATCTGTTGGAACCGTCCCTCAAGTCCAGCCGAGGGCAAGACATTCAATCTTGCGAGGATAAATGCTTGGTGGCTTTCCACCAAAGGTCAAAGCAAGGGGTGTGCCTTGCGTTCAAGTTTCCGTTGGCCACGAGGAGGCTTAGCAGGCAAAATCGAGGCCCGTGGGGGGGGGGGACACACACTCGCCGTGTGTGTGTGTGGCGGCTGCCAATCTCGAGGCTTCTTTGCCTGGGAAGCATTGCTGAAAAGACGGCACTCTTGCAAAGTTGGCATATCATGTGTTTCTCGGTGGTTAACACCTCTTCTGCGGAGGACTGGGTACCTAGTTCTCACACCCGCCGGCGAAGCTGGTTCTCAGGGGCTGAAATATATTAAATATATTAAAAGAGGAGGCAGAAGAAGTTTGTTTGGGGCAGGGGGAAAACAGAGAGCTTCTGTTATTGTTGTTGTTTTGCACCCAAGCCGTATAGCCATGCCAGCCTTTGAGTTCCCTTGCACCCTCTTGTGCCTGTTTTTTTAATTTTTAAAACCTATGTGTTTCTGGGAGAAAAGCCTTGCTGGGGGGGGGGGTGTTAAACCTTGTCTGCAGTCCATTTTCCAAACTCGGCCGGCTTGCTCCGTGCTTCCCTCCATTGCCGGGAACCTCAAGTGGGGCAGAATTGTTCCAGTCCTGCTTGTTAGGGGGCTGGCTTTTTTTGGGGGGGGGCTCCCTGCTCATGACACATGAGGCTGGACTAGATGGGGCCCCCTTTGGCCCGATATCCAGCAGGGCCCTTCTTTTTTACGACTCCCAAGCGGAACCTCCGTGGACAGATCCAGTCTATCTTAGAACAAGCAGGTTTTCCTCTGTACCACGCCGCAGAACGGGCCGGGGGCTCCCAGTCGCTTAAGACCCGCCCTAAAAAACCAGCCAGCTGCGTTTCACGATCGGTGCTTTTTTTCTTTAAGGGGTACTCTCATTTTGACTCGAAGAAAATCACCGTTGTTATCGTTCAAATTGGGACAAATAAATACAGCAAATGGACAAAAGTACAAAGATTCACAAAATGTTTAGGGCTATGCGCACCCCTGCGTCCCCCCATTAAAAAAAGCACTGTCCATGGTTCCCCTCGCGGCCCCACAGAGATCTCTGGGTGCTGGGTTGGAGGCTGGAGGAAGCTAAACGCCCCTTAGAGAAAAGGACCTGGAATATTTCCCCACGAAGGTTGAATTCGTTTTGTTCCGGGTGGTTTTATCCGATGTTTTGATGTGCTTGCAAACCGCTTTTGAGATCCATTCTTTGTGGTATAGAAACGGAAATAATAATAATAATAATAATGCCGTGGGGTGGGAACATTGCATTGTGCCCAGGTTTAAGGTGATGAGATTATACAGGTGAAACTCAGAAAATTAGAATATCGTCGAAAAGTGCATTTATTTCAGTAACGCAACTTAAAAGGTGAAACCAATATATGAGACAGATGCATGACATGCAAAGCAAGATATGCCAAGCCTTTATTTGTTGTAATTGTAATTATTTATCGTTAGGCGGGTCAATTATAAATTGAATGTAATTAATGAAATCTAATAGTGATGCTGTTGTTTTTTTTGTATTATTGTAACTATTTGCTTTATTACTGTGGAACTTCCAAAAGAAAGCATTTGTCAAAATGAAAAGAAAAATAAAAAATAATAAGTTGCATTACTGAAATAAATGCACTTTTCCACGATATTCCAATTTTTCGAGTTTCACCTGTATATCTGGGTTTCAACGCCGCCCAGGACTCTCCCTGCTCTGAATTAATCAGCTGGTTTTGGGGGGCTGGGGGGGTCGCCATTGCCCCGGGTGTTTCGCGGGGGGCAGAGGGGGAGCCCCCTTTCCTGCAGCCGAAAACGGGCGAAGGAAAAACAGTCGGATGGAGGAGAGGGAACCAGAGCCTAGAGCTGCTTTTTGCGCAGAAGGTGGCGAAACCTTGCCCTCTCCCGGTTCCTCTCTTGCCAGCCTGGCGCCAGTCTCGCTTTGAGAAGGGGAAGTGGGGAAGAACTCCTCGCCTGGCCAAGTTCCAGGCTTGCGGCTGCCTACCAGGGTGGGGGGTGGCAGAGAGAGAACCAGGGGCAGCTGTGGGCAGGACCCCTCCCTCCAAGGGCCTTGGGCTGGGTGACCCTTAGGTGCCCCTTCCGGTTCTAGGGTGCCACCCTCGTGCCTGAGCCTCCTCCGCAAGCCGCTAGTCCTCAGCCGCTGCCGAAACC
Organism: Zootoca vivipara; assembly: GCF_965207765.1. Taxonomy (NCBI): domain Eukaryota; kingdom Metazoa; phylum Chordata; class Lepidosauria; order Squamata; family Lacertidae; genus Zootoca; species Zootoca vivipara. The sequence continues at coordinate 95,463,380 of NC_142589.1, read as the reverse complement.
CTCACGCAGGTACTCTGGGCTTTTGGGGGGCGCGGGAGGCGGCAAGAATCCCGCCTCCCCCCCCAAAGCAGTCGAACGCCGGAATAGGCCTGTAGCCAGCCGTAGAGATACCCACCCCCTTTACAAATCCACTTTCCCGTCGCTTCTTTTTGCTGGGGTCCGAGGCATGTCCTTGGGGGTCTGGAGGGGGACTTCGCACCCCCCCAGGTGAATGAGGGGAGGCAGGGGGGGACTGGAACACATTTGGGCAGGCTGGCCGCCTTGCTTTGTGGATTTTGGGGACCAGGGAACAGGGGGCATTGTTGGGGATTTGGCTGTGCGAAGCAGAATTCTAGGCAAAAGCTGGGGGGGTGTCCTGAGCTGCCAATTTAGGGTTAGGTGGGCTTCCCTAACCCCCCCTCCAACCACCGACCCCCCCCCCTGCCCTTTATGGTAAGTAACCTCTCCCTTTCTTCCTGTTGTCTCTCCCTTCCCAACCCCTTCCTCTCCTTTTCTTCCTCGGTTTCCCCACCCCTCTCCTTTCTCTTTTCTCTCTCTCTTTCGTTCTCTCGTTCCCTCTCTTTCTCTCTCTCTCGACCTTTTCCAGGTAAATCTCCTCCTGTCATCCATGTCGGCTCTTCCAATTTTGACAAGCCCCCCGACCCGTTCCGGCCGTTCGGGGCCGACACCAGCGACCCGTTTCAGAGTAGAAAGGGGTTTGGGGACCTTTTTAGGGGGAGAGACCGCTTTTCTCCCCCCTCGGCAGGCAAGGCTCCCAAGGACCCTCCTTCCACGGGATTTGCTGACTTCAGCTCTGTAAGTTGACGCTCCTTCTATCTGGATGGAAAACAAAAACATAAACAGGGCGGGGGGGCTTCCGGGGGGGTCGTTTTCCCCTCCCCCTCCCCTTCCTCTCCCTTCTCTCTCCCTCCTATCTCTTAGTTCCCCCCAAATCCCTCTCTCCTCTCATAGAATCATAGAACTGTAGTTAGACAGGACCCCCAAAGGCCATCTAGACCAACCCGCTTCCTCCGTAGTTCTGCATTAGTCCCTTTGTACGTCCCCAGGGTTTTAATTCGCTGGAAGCCGCCCAGAGTGGCTGGGGCAACCTAGTCAGATGGGCGGCATATATTATTATTATTATTATTATTATTATTATTATTATTATTATTATTATTACAGTGGTACCTTGGTTCCCAAAGGCCAAGTGTTTTCGAATGTTTTTCGGAAGCCGGACGTCCGACGCAGCTGTCGGCTATTGTGCGCCGATCAGAAGCCGCGCCTTGGTTTCTGAACATTTCGGAAGTCAAACGGACTTCCGGAACGGATTAAGTTTCATACTTTTGTTTTCGCTCTTTCTTTGGCATTTTTGTTTTTGAGACTTCTTCGGTTCATTTGTTTCTGTGACTGTGTGGAACCCAGTTCAGCTACTGATGGATTGATTGATTGTGTGACTGCGGAAACGGATAAAAGCCACCCCCCATCCAAACAATGACTAACAATGACTTCCTAAACATTAGGAAGAACTTCCTGACAGTAAGAGCTGTTCGACAGTGGAATTTGCTGCCAAGGAGTGTGGTGGAGTCTCCTTCTTTGGAGGTCTTTAAGCAGAGGCTTGACAGACATATGTCAAGAATGCTTTGATGGTGTTTCCTGCTTGGCAGGGGGTTGGACTGGATGGCCCTTGTGGTCTCTTCCAACTCTATGATTCTATGATTCTATGACTGTCATCAGGGCAGGTAATTTTACTTTTTATCATCTACAATAATGTCTTGTTTATTTTATAGTACAGCACATTGATTTTGTTGCTTTCATTTTATGGATCAACGGTCTCGTTAGATAGCAGAATTCAAGTTCAAGTGCTGTTTGAGGGGTTGTTTTGAAAAGTCTGGGACGGATTAATCCGTTTTGCATGACTTTCTATGGGAAAGAAGCGCGCCTTGGTTTTGGAACGCTTTGGTTTTGGAACGGAGCGCTCCCCATTTCCCTCCAGACCTGAGTTGGGGATTTGGAGGGGGGATCATCCCCTTCCCGGAAATGTTTGGGGCGTAGGAAAACCGCTTTATAATGTTGCTCCATAAACTAAGACTCTAGTCCTCAAGGTTTCGCAAAGACACGGTTTCAGTAGAGACACGGGGTGTGAATCACCTTCCTTGGAGCGAGAGATCCCTGGCTAGCGTCTTAATTATTTCGTTCAGCTTATTAGCGTTGGGGGGAGGCGGTGTTTGTGTTAGCAAAAGGAACTCAAAGCCACATTGTGGATCTTTATTCTAACGGCACGTTTGGTGTTGAGTGTTTGACACAGAGAGAAAGAGACAGAGAGAAGCTTCGGCTGATAAACAGGAAAACCTGTGTTGGTTTTATTTTTAATTTCTTCTTTTTTAATTTCCAAGGCACCTTCAGACTTTCTCACCTTCCTGGGTTGAGGTTTTTTTTTTTTTTTTTTTTGCTGAGCCGCCCCATCCATTTCCCCAGTGAGAAGCTAGACTTTGCAAAAGGAGGAGGCTGGGAAATCGCTGCTGCAGTTTTCCAGTTGATTACGGTTGCAGGCCGGCATTTTTAAAATAGCTAAAATACAAGGGTGAAAGCAAGATGCAATAATTTATTTTACTCTACTTAAAAAAAAAACCGAGCCAGAATAAGATCAGGGAGATGAGAGTCGCTGAGCAGGAGGTTAAAACAACTAAAAGAATTGCAAAATTTCGTAAGCGGAATAGCCTTATTGTGCTGCTATAAGGCTTGGTTTCCTTTGCGGAAGTTTTTAATGTTTTATCGCATTATTATTATTATTATTATTATTATTATTATTATTATTATTAGGAGCCGCCCACAGTGGCTGGGGAAACCCAGCCAGATGTGTGGGGTATAAATAATAAATTATTATTATTATCACTATTATTAGGGCTACCATACGTCCAGAATTTCCCAAACGTAGCCAGGATTCACCCATCAAAAATAGCATCTGGGTGGAATTTTGTAAAATGGATTAAAAATGTCCCCAGTGGGTCAAAAACTTTTTTTGGCGATTTTGCAAAAGAAGCTCACCGATCTTTTTTCTCTGAACTGTCACCTTTTGAAACAGGGCAAACCCTCCTCTACGTCCTTGATTTTTGTGTGGGTCCTCCTCTTTTTTATCGGGGGAACTTCCCTCCAGGAATGGGGGGGGGATTCTACCCCGGAATTATTCTTGCTGGGAGTCGCAAGAACGGGGAAAGGGTTTGCAGCCAGTGGCGGGGAGTTCCCCTGGTTCTTAGCTCTGTGTATGTGTGTGAATATGAGAGAGAGAGAGAGAGAGAGAGAGAGAGAGAGAGAGAGAGAGAGAGAGAGAGAGAGAGAGAGAGAGAGACCATACTTGGTGCAATTAGGAGTTGATAGTCTGGTTCCCACGCCCTTCGTGGCTTTTTGGGGAGGGGGTGTCCATACTTAAAGGTAAAGGTAAAGGGACCCCTGACCGTTAGGTCCAGTCGCGGATGACTCTGGGGTTGTGGCGCTCATCTCGCTTTATTGGCCGAGGGAGCCAGCATACAGCTTCCGGTTCATGTGGCCAGCATGACGAAGCCACTTCTGGTGAACCAGAGCAGCACACGGAAACGCCATTTCCCTTCCTGCCGGAGTGGTACCTATTTATCTACTTGCACTTTTGAACTGCTAGGTCGGCAGGAGCTGGGACTGAGCAACTGGAGCTCACCCCGTGGCGGGGATTCGAACCTCCGACCTTCTGACCGGCAAGCCCTCGGCTCTGTGGTTTAACCCACAGCGCCACCCGCGTCCATACTTAAGGGTGCCCCAGTTTGAATAAAAACATGGGGTGTCCCTGCAGTGTGATCTGCCCTCAAATTTCTGGCTAGAGCCCTGAGCTTTGAGAGTTGGGGAGGTCCCCAGTGGGTCACCTAGACCAGGCACCTCCAAACTCGGCCCTCCAGCTGTTTTGGGACTACAATTCCCATCATCCCTGACCACTGGTCCTGTTAGCTAAGGATGATGGGGGTTGTAGTCCCAAAACAACTGGAGGGCCGAGTTTGGGGGTGCCTGATCTAGACAAACCCCCCCCCCCCGGCAAGGCAGGATTTGAACAGGGCAAAGAACACTGAATCAAACTGAAGGGAGCCCCCCCCCCCGCCCAGTCCTCACAGGGGTCGCCCAGATGCAGCCCCTGTGGCGAACCCCAAAAGTGGGGCACAGCAGCAACACTCGCACCCCTTCCTTGGGTCCCCAGCAACTGCCATTATTCAGGCCATAATAACCTTGACCATAATAATAGCCTGGCCCTCCACGAAACCACCCTATATCCCGAGTTACTTGCCACGTGGGGCCAGGGAAGGGCTTTTCAGTTGCTCTGGGGTCCCAGCCGGACCCCCACCACCCAACCCTTCTGAGGATGCTGAAATTGGGGGGGGGATTTATCTGGTTTTGGGAAAGGCGTTTTTCGGACATCTGCATTGGGGGGATTCTTCTCTGCACGGTTCGGGGCTGTTCTCATTAGTGTGGGTTTCGACGCCGGCAGAAAGTTGAGATTGCAAAGAATTGTAGAGTCCAGAGTGGTCTCCCAAGTGCCATCTAGTCCATTCCTGCAATGCAGGAATCTCAGCTACGGCATCCAGGTTCCCCAGGCCTGACTGCGGGTGCCGGAGAGCTTCTGCACCGGGCCGGGGGGGGGCGGGGAGCACTGAGCTCTGGCCCTTCCTCGAAAGCAAAACCAAGCTTCCAGACCTCAAGGGGAAAGGGTGATCTCAACAGAGGAGGACCCTGGCTTCTTCCAAGTCCAATCCCGATCAGTGTTCCCTGCACTGGCTGGCAGCAGCTTCTGGCAGGAAATGGCAGTGAGGATTGATCCTGCAAGCTTCTGCATGGCATGCAGAGCAGGGGCTCTGACCACTGGGGTCTGGGGCTGCCGTCTGGTCCAGAGAGGCTCGGGTTCCAGAATTCCAGAACGGAGAAACGGCCCGGTTTCTGAGCCAGCGGGTTTTCCCCAGATGGAGCCAGAGTTCAGAGAGATTTTCAGCGGCAGAGATTGAGTCATGACGGGTAGCTCAGTCGGCAGAGCCTGGGCCTCAGGGTCCTATACATGCATTGCTGGGGGGCAGAGTTGGGCTAAATGACCCTTCCAACTCTACAATTCCCAGCTGAGGAATCCCTGACCGGCAGCCATCCAGCCTCTGCTTAAAAACCTCCCAAGGAAGGAGATAGTCTCGCCACCTTCCAAGTCAAACAGGAGAAAAAGTAGAAGACATTTCGCTGCCTGCGGAGGGTCGAGGGGGGAGACGTCTTAGCATCCCCCCCCCCAAGAGGAAGGCGGCACACCCCTCTCTGCCCATGCGCCGAAAGCCCTTTGGCAGCCCCCCAGGAAATGCCGGGAACTGTAGTTTTATCAGGGCGCCCTGAATAGACTACAGTTCCCACGATACTTTGCCGGGGGGGGGGAGACACCCCAGCTGTCTATAACGGGGCTCCCAAACGCTTTAGGCGTGTGATGAGACCAGGAGGGGGCGCTCCCCGATAGAACCGGGTGCTGCTTCTTTCAGAGGGTGGGGAGGAAGGAAGTACAGCGGCCCCTAGGGGTCGCCGGCCAGGAGAAGAGAGGCTCGTAGATTTGGAAAGAGGGCACTCCTGCGGTCATCCAGCCCCACCCCACAGCTAAAGAACCTCCCCTCTCCTTCTCTCCCCAGCTTGGCAATGAGGAGCAGCAGCTCGCCTGGGCGAAGCGAGAGAGCGAGAAGGCGGAGGAGGAGCGCCTGGCACGGCTCAGGAGGCAGGAGCAGGAGGACCTCGAGCTGGCGATTGCCCTCAGCAAAGCGGACATGCCCGCCTCCTAGGGGGCTCTCCGGGGGGGGGGGAGACACACTCCCTCTCCCCCCATTCTGCCGCTCCCTAGACCACCACCCACCAACCCGGTTTCCGTTCGACGAAGTGAACCGCCTCCTTCTTGAGACCGCATTTGGCTCGGGGAGCCCCACTCTGCGGAAAAGGACACAGAACTCGCACGGGGTCCCCGTCTCCTTACACGGATGGACAGGTGGGGAGGGGACCGCCCCCCCCCCCAATCCCAGAGAAGAAGCTGCTCCTCACCCCCAGGTGAACTCAGCCTGCCGTTCCCCCTCTTCCATTCATTTTTTTTGCCAAGGGGGCACCCCTCTGCCATCGGAAAAGGCCCACTTCCTCGCTCCGGACCTCTTGCTCTTTGAAACCTCCCTTGGGGGGGCCTGGGTCTTGCTCAGCTGTGCCAGCCTTGGGTGGGCATAGGGCGGGGGGGGGGAGAAGGAAGGTCCCACCCAGGCCTTCCACCCACAGCAGGGCGCAAGGAAGAGAAGACAGCCCGCTCTGCCTTCCTTTTTCTTTCTTTCTTTCTTTCCAGCGCTGCTAACGCGGGTTCCTTCGCCTCCACTGCCTGCACCCCCTTTTCTCTCCCCCCTAAGCCCCCCGGTCTCCCCCGATTCCTAATGCTCTCTTTGATCGCCCAGGAAAAACTTGCTGCTAACGGCTCTACCCCCCGGGCAGCCTCGAACGTTCAGTTAACCAGCGCCGATTCAAACCGAAACCGGGGGAACTTAAAATACGTTGCGGCCTCGAGGGCAGGTCGGTGTGTTGATCTCTCTCTCTCTTTCTCTGTATTTTTGCCTGAAAAACATCCTGGAAAGTCTCGAGAAAAGCAGCTCGGGGGCCAAGCGGTGTCTTCTGAGCCCCGGGCAAGAGGGGTGTCTCCGTTCCAGAGCCGGGTGGCAAATGCGGGGCTGCAAGCGGGTTTGCTTTGGACGTGTGGGTCAGGGTCCGAGCAGCCCCTGGCCTCTTGTGGGGGGCCTTGTGCGCCCCGTGAGACGGCTCCTCCTCCCACTGTAAGGGGTTCCCTCTCCCCCAGGCCAGGACAACCCCCAACGTCCCAGCCTCTGTGCAGAGAAGGGACCCCCGAAATTCTGCCCCCTTGCCTTGCCCTCCCCAGAGCAGCTTCTGCCTCCTAGCCTCCTTCCAGAAGGCCCGGCCCTCCTTCCATCTTCTCCAGGGGTCTCTTGATCCTGGTGCCTTTGCCCTGGGGAGGGGGGCTGAGGGCTCCCCATCCCCCTTCCCCACCCACGATGGGGTGGGGTGGGGGCTTCTCTCGCCCTCCCACCCCCTCTCCGAGGCGCCCTCTGGCTGCAGGGACCGAGACTGGCTCCGTCCTTCCCTCTGGGGGTCCGCCCCATGGGCGGGGGGGTCCCCTTGGCCCACAGAAGCACCCAGAAACACCAGCCCCCTTTGTGGGGGGGGGTCAGCCGCTTAGCTCCAAAAGAACAGGACAAATTCTGGGGCGCCGAGGCTTCTGGAGAGAGTCAGGTCCTCGGCCGGTTCTTCTTTGGCCTGCTAACGGAGGAGGAGGAGGACCCAAAGGAGACCCCCTCTATCCCTCCCACCCCCCAGGGAGGACCAGATAACGCGCCTTCCTTTGGGGGTCCCCATCCGCCTCCATCTTGCAGGCTGAGAAGCTGGGGGAACTTGCCGACGCAGCCTCTAGATCTATTACAATGTCTTGTATTTTTAATTTTTGCCGCCACCCCCATGTATATTGTCCCCCATCTGCCATCTCCTCAGCAGCCCCCTACCCTCCGGGACGTGAACCACCCCCTTGTGATATAGAGATATGTAGATATATATAGGAGATTTTATATATATCTGGGGGTGAACGTCCCGAAGTCTCTGAGCGTTGCCCGCTGTAAAATGTAATCCCACCGGCCTCGTGTGTCGCTCTTGTGTGTTTGTGTGTGTATATATATATTTAGTCCCTAAGATCTGGAAATGAAAGAGCGATTTTTGTGGTTAGAATCTCAAGGTTCTGCCAAACAAGAAATAAAAAAAAGTCTGTTTCTCTCTCTCTCTCTCTCTCTCTCTCTCTCTCTCTCTCTCTCTCTCTCTCTCTCTCTCTCTCTCTCTCCTTCTTGCTGCAAATTCTTGCTTCTCAAATATAGGGGGGCTGTTGGCACAGATAGATGCCATTCGCTTCTTAAGTGTGGCATTTTGGGGTGCAAGAAATAATGTGTGCAGGCACACAGGGCTCCCCCGGGGGTGGGCTCTGAATCCTGCACCCATTTCTCTGTGTGTTTGTGTGCGAATGAGAGCGAGAGAGAGAGTTCTTCGGTTTCCTTTCCTGTTGGCAGAATCGGCCACGGTTTTCGGTTGACCCGGGGGGGGAGCGTGGGGCTCTTGGCGCCTCCCCGGTAGCACCCCAAAACTACTCTGAGCCCCCTGGGGAGGGGGAGGGATGGGCAAGGCTGCCGCTTGTGGGGGAGAGGGCGGCCAAACCCAGGCAGGCCTTTCTCTGTCTTGCAGGGGGGGGGAGACACGGGGCAAAAGTGCAAGGGGCAAAAAGTGCCACAATCCACCCCTCTTACCAGCTGGGAACTGTAGTTTGCTGGGGGGGGTGCTTTGTGAGGGTGGGGGGGGAGCTTGTGTCCGATCCAGTAAGAGACGCCCCCTCCCCTTCCCAGTTTCTCTCCCCTTGTGTTTTGCCATCAGTGTTTTCCACACTCTCGACCCCCCCACCCCACCCCCACCCCAAGGCACTCATCTTGTGGCTCTTAATATTTGCGCCGTCCCTGTCCCCCCCCACACTGTTTCTTGTGGGACGCAAATCGGCTGCTGTCATTCTTCTCTCCCCCCCCCCCCGCCAGGCACCCAAAGGAACTCTTCTCAGCTCCTTCCAAGTCCTACTTAAGAGTAGACCCATTGGCTCAAATGGATCTGTGAGGTCTCTTGTTTGCAGAGTTTCCTTTTTAAACAAGGTTAGGGGACAATGTCTCTTTATATTTTTGGGGGGCGGGGAGAGAAATCATTCTCTTTCATTTCCTCTCCTCCCTTCACTGCTTCTCTCTCTAGAAATGTTTTTTTGGGGGGCAGCTGTGCCCCCTCCCAGTCTTCGGGCACCAGGAAGGCCAGTCCATTTGAGCTTAGGGGGTCTCTCCAAGGGGGCAGAGGGATTTGGAACAGTGGGGGAGGGGTTTGGGGGGGGGAGATGTGTGTGTTTGCTGCTGCTGCTGCTGCAAGGGGAACCAAGAAGCCCCACCCCACCCCGGCACATCCTTTGGACCTCGGCCATGCTGCCCCCCCCTCTTCCCCACCCCCCAGGAGATCGGCTGATTATGCATTGTGTATCCAGACATGTACATGACTGTATCTATGCTCTTGGAATTACCCTATAGCAAAGGGGGCGGGGAGTGGGGCGGTGGGGGGGGGCAGCGGGGAGGAGAGAAGGTTTGCGGGGAGGGAGGGGGGTGTTTGAATTTTAACCCATGCTCTGTGTTTTATTGTTTAATATAAGAGAAATGTTATTGTTTAATATAATAAATGAAAAGGTTACTTATTTTGGAGCACCCAAGACTCTGGGATGGCTCTCTCTCCCTCTCTCTCTCTCCCTTCTTTTTTGGGGGGTGGGGAGCTGAGTGAGTCAGACCTGCTTGTGTTTCTGCCCTCATATGTTTGGGGTCTTCCTCCCGGCAGTTCCAGGTTCCTCTGTTGCTACAGACAAAGTCTCTCCTCTCCTCCTCTGTTATGGGGAGGGGGGCATGGAAGAGGGTCCTCCATGCAGAGACACACCTTCCCCCCCCACCTGCTCCTCCTCTGGGGGTGACCTAGACCCCTTGACCTCTGCCCCACTGGCTTTCCTGGCTCTTTTCCAGTTGCCCACAAGTGGGGGGAGGCTGGCTTCAGAGGAGCTCCCTGTTCCCCATCTCTAGCTACACAAGCTCTGGGGGAAAGAGGCTGGTGGGAACTTTGCGGGAAGCATTGGGGGCTGCCACCACCCCACTTGACTCCATTGTACATCAGCGGCCCCTACTGCGTTTTCCAAACACATTCATGGTGAGGTTTGGGCAGCCATGAGGGCAGGGAGGAAGCCATTGGGGGAACCCCTAGGGTTGTAAACAGCTGAGTTACGTGGGCGCTTATGGAATCACCAAATGACATAGTTGGAAGGGATCCCTAGGGGTCATCCAGTCCAACCCCCTACAATGCAGGAATGTTGGGCAGGTGCCTGATGATCGTCTTCCAAAGCAACTCCTCTATTCCGAACTTAAAAATGGAAAGCGTAATGCTGATGGTTAACAGAAGAGGTTCAAAGACTCTCTCAAGGCAAATCTTTAAAAAAAGGTAATATAAACACCAACAACTGGGAAACACTGGTCTGCGAGCGCTCCAGTTGGAGAACAGCCTTGACCAAAGTTGTCATGGACTTTGAAGACACTCGAACTCAGGACGCAAGGGAGAAACGTGCTAAGAGGAAGGGACGCTTGGCAAACCCTCACTGGGATCAACTCCCACCCGGAAACCAATGTCCCCACTGTGGAAGGACGTGTGGATCCAGAATTGGCCTCCAGAGTCACTGACGGACTCAATGTTAAGACCGTGTTCATGGAAGACAACCTTACTCAGCTAAGAAGCATAGCCGAAGAAGAAGAAGAACGCAGGAATCTCGGCTAAAGCAGTTGGTTGGAGCGTTTTGCTGAGAACCCGCCAAGGTTTCAGGTTTGATCCTCATATATGGGGCAGCTGCATTGCAGGGGGTTGGACTAGATGCTATGGGGTCTTTTCCGACTCTACAATTCTGTCCCAGAGAGGTGAGACCACCTTGCCAGAGGTCGAGGACACATATTGAAGCCAATGGCATTTGAAGAAGGCGGGCGGGCAAATGATTGTGTATGTGTGTGTGTGTCCCCCAAGTCTCCCGGTCTCTGAGTCGCCGCCCCCCTCCACCCCCCAGCCTGCCCATTTGGGGTTTGGGCTCTCGGCTTGCTGGTGAACCTGTGCGCTGTGGTCGGGACGAGAGCCGGATACGGCTGAAGCCTTTGCAACAACAATCGGAGCGTATCATTGCCGCCGCGCTTCCTGCGCCCGCTCTCCATCTGCAACGAGGTTGTGCAACCCGGCTTTCTGCAGAATCTGGAGCCGCGGGGCTGCTTCCTCCAAGGCTCTCCAAACAGCCATCTCCTCCTCTTCCTCCGCCTCCTCCTGGCCAACTTTGCAGGCCTGTCCCTGCCCTCCTGCCCCCTTTCCAGAAATGACAGTGTTTCGCTTTTTCCTTGCTTATTTCGGCAACGGGCTTTAAATAACTTGCCAGTCATTTTCTGCAAAGCGGTCTCTCATTGCGGGGAGAGCTAATTCGGGCAAACTTTTTTGTGTGAACAACAACCGACCCCCCCCCCCAACTCCACGCAAATAGCGAGAACCTGTTTTCCTTTCTCTGCGCTGCCCGGTTAACCCTTGAATGTCTCACCTTCCTGGGCTCACCAGGGAAGAATTTGTGGGCGGCCTGCTGGCTGTGCGCAATGCGTGCCACTGCGCTTCCAGAGGGGGCCCTAACCCTTTGCGGAGGGTCCTGGAAGAGGTCTAGAAATGTCGAGAGTCCGGAGCGACTCCCTGAAGGAGGGGGGAGACTTGGAAGAGTTTGAAAGAACAGCGTGCGTAAAGGCGCGAGTTTAGAAGTTTTTATTCCTCTTGAGAATACTTAGAAACGCCGCCGGCCATCCGAAGGCAGGCGCAAGGAAGGGGGTGCCCTGTGGCATTTACTGCCCCAAACTGAAAAGGAGAATCGGATAAATTCAAGGCTGTCAATGGCTGCGACCCTCTTCGGGCAACCCGCAGCCCGCGACGCTCTCTGCGCACTTGCAAGAAGAGCCCGTTCCAGTTTGCAGTAGGATCAATTTTATTCCACCTCCCACAACCTGGGGCGCGTCAGGTGGTTTTAAACTATAACTCATTTCCTAAACCCAAGCCTGCGCTTGCTCTTAATAGTCGAAAAAGTGGGGTGTGTGTGTGTGTTTTGGTGACGGAGGGAGCTGAATTCTCTCTCCAAACTGCCTTAGTTTGCTGACTCTCTCAATAAGCTGTATTGGGTAAGCGGCTTCGTGTGAGCACCTGGGCACAATCCTGCGCTGAGCCGGACTTTTGCACACACCCATTTCCCCTCTCCTCCTCCCCCACCCACGAGAAGCAGCAACGAACTGCAACCTCGCTCTGCTTCTGCGCGGTTTGCTTTGCGGGAGGAGACGTTGGTTTCTTGCAAAAAGGGTTTGGTGGCGGTTGTTTTTGCAAAAATCTGTGCAGCCCCGCCGCTTCACCCCGTTTTTGTTTTGTTCTTAATGGCGCTGTGGAAATTGCGAGCCCAGCAATCGCAGAGTGTTCAGATACCTCCCCTGGAAGGGAAATGGCGGGGGTTAATTTGCAGAGATGCGATAGAGAGGGTCCGAGAATGACCCTCCGGCGCGTGGAGGAAGATGCGCCTCTCTCACGCAGTTTGTACGCACCGCAAGCGGGCGCATTTAAGGCTCTAGTTAGCGAAGAAACTAACGTGCCCTGTTCCAACGTCTCCATCCACCCCCCAAGCTTTTGGGGAACAGCGGCAGCAGTCCTGCACCCCCCCCTTCAAAAAAGGACTCTGCAATTACTGACATGCCGTGTTTACGTTTCACATTAAAAATACCCACACGCGCGCAAAACCAGCTTGCCCACAGAGCTCGGCCGCGGGCACATCTGCCGCAGCATCTGGAAGAGATTTCAGGGCGCTCCCGAAATAGCTGTCGAGTGAACTAAAAATGAGACTCAGATTATAGCCTTGGATTGCTTTTGAACTAGAGAGCCGTTTCTGGTGCAAAGCATTTGCCCTGCTGCGGTCCGTGCCTGGGTCTATTTCTTACGCGCTGAGGGGGGGGGGCAGGCATAGGATTTTTGGGGAGCTGGGAGGGGGTAGGTAAGGTTATGGGCCAAGAAATCACAACAGAAACAACCATCTTTTTGCGCCCGGGGCTTGCACCTGCCTTCCCCCATCCCCTCCAGGCCAAAAAGATTTTTAGATGAAAGAATCAGGCTTATTTTAGAAAAAAAAGCACTTTAATAGATATATTTTATAAAAAGTTTTCATTTAAAAAAAAGTGGACATGGGCAAGAAACGTGCCCATTTCGTCTTTTGCTTGTATCCTCCCAACACTTGTGTATAAAACTATTAACATTTATTTATTTATTTATTTATATATTCTTTTCTTTTTTTAAAAAAAAGGTCGTTTCTTCACAAGAAGCCTCAAGCCTCGTTAAGAGCTCTAGTGTAGGTTAAGGCAGCTGGGAGCGTTTTACGCGAGGCGTCTCCTGCCTCCGCGCGATCCTCAAGCCAAGCCTTCCGTTCCAGCTGATCTTCTGGGCGGCCGCAGATCCACTATTTACACCCGGTCGGCCCTTTCGTCTCCTGCTCAAGAGCCCTATAAGTCCAGTCCCATATTCTCCCTCCCGGGGTTGGGGGCAGAGAGCAGCCCGTCAGGTTTTCGCGCAGCCTCCTGGAGACCCCGCTCATCCCGGGCGCAGGCGGACGTAGTACCAGCTACAAGATCCCGACTAAGTCCTGGAGAGTCCCTCCCTCCCTCTCTCTCTCTCTCTCTACATGTGCCTCTTCATGTGCAGCGCCAGGTGGTCGGAGCGGGAGAAGGCGCGGTCGCAGAGGTGGCACTGGAAAGGCCGGTGCCCGGTGTGTTTGCGGTAGTGGCGCGTGAGCTCGTCGGAACGCGCAAACTTCCAGCCGCAGCCGTCCCAGTTGCAATGGTAGGGCTTCTCGCCTGTGGAGGAAAAAAGGAAGCAGGGTAAGTGTCGGTTGATTGGAGGAATAACCTGGGATAGAAATGCAATCAGAGAGGGGGTTGGACTGGATGGCCTTTGGGGGTCCCTCGCAACTCCACGATTCTAGCATTTGATCCCCCACAACAACCCTGCGAGGCAGGTTAGGTAGAGAGGCAGTGGCCCCAGGTCACCCAGTGAGCTTCGAAGCTGAGTGGGGGAGGGGGGTGTTGAACCCAGCGCTCCCCAAACTTGGGGCTTTTCCCCGGACTACAATTCCCATCATCCCTGATCGCTGGTCTTGCTAGCTACGGATGATGGGAGTTGTAGTCCGGGGGGGAAAAACAGCCGGAGATCCAAGTTGGGGAAACGCGGCTCTATCACAGCTGAGCTTGGAGACGCCCTTAGAAGAGCCCTTTGTGTGCGGATAATTAATGATGATGATAATGGTGATGTTTATACCCCGCCCACCTGACACCCTGTTCCGCCTAATACACAGCCTGCCTCTGTCACTTGGCAGCACCTCTTGGGAACAGCTGCGCCCCCCCCCCGCCCCACCTTAAATGTTGCCAGGCTCGCATGAGCCACTGTGCGCAATTTCACGCCTGGGTTTCCTGCTGGGCAAATGGATGTTGTTCCTGCATTCTCAACGCCCATCAGCCAGCATGACCAATGGTCACATACCTAGACGACCAGCAGCGGCAAGGGCACCGATTCCCCCCCCCCAATGCCTCAAGGCGAGGTGGGTCACCAATTTGGAGAGCCCACGGCTCTCGGGTTAGATAATTTCAGTGGTGGCCTCGACGGTGGTTTAGCAACAGCCAACGCCCGCCTGCCAGATTTTCAGAGAACGGGGGCTAAACTACAGAAAGCCTCTTTTTTTTCTCTCTGGTGTTTTGGAAGACTTAACGGACGCAGGAAAAAACCCTGCTTTTTCCACACACACACCCCTGCAGCTCAGCTTCGTCTCCATCAGGGGCTCCCGAACTGCGGTGGTGGTCCACAAACTCTACCCTGCGCCCCTCAATATTTGCACTGGCTTTCAATTGTATTATTTATTGCTTGCTCAACTTTGCGTTTTTTTAATGATTCTGCGGAGTTCGCATCGGAATGCAATAGGTTAGAAGCAAAAGCAGCAATAACGAAATGCAATTGGAAAGGATCCAGCGCATAGGGGCCGAGGTGCCCCCCCATAAAATATTAGAGCCCCCCCAAACAATAATAATGGGCGTTGCCATTCAAATTATGTGAGGCGGGGCTTACCTGGAAACCTCCCCCCTTTTAAACTTCAAATTGACACCCCGATCCAGCGCTTGCCAGTTGCCACAGCAGGCGGGAGAGGGGGAGGAAATCGCCTGTTAAATTTGTTTGAATTTGTTTCACTGATTTGTTTAAAAAAAAGAAAACCAATAAAGATGGGGTTTTTTTGGGGGGGGGAGAGTTGCTAGGTGGCCTGTCCAGTCCTTCAGGTGGCGGCGAGGGGGCAGTTGGACTCTCTCTGGACTACAATGAGTGGCAGCAGTGGCTGCGGGGTCCCCAGCGCCACCTGGCGCGCGCAGGCCTGCGCTTACCTGTATGGGTGCGCAGGTGAGCCTTCAGGTGGGAGCTTTTGGTGTAAGTCTTTCCGCAGCCGGCGTATGTGCAGGTATGGGTAGCAGTCCGTTTGCGCGGCCAGGAGCGGCGGCCGCGCTTGGGTTTGGCTTCCAGCAGCTCCAGCGGCGACGAGGGAGGCGTGAGGAGCCCTCTCGGGGCAGAGGCCGGGCAAGGCAGGCTGTCGTCGAAGAAGCCGAAGGCGGGCGGCGCGCTCTGCTGCTGCTGCTGCTGCTGCTGCGATGTGTGCTGGTGGTAGTGGAGAGGGTGGGCGAAGGGCGCCGGGTAGGGGGGCTGCGCGTGGCGCCCGAGAGGGGCTTGGCACTCGACGGCGGCGGCTGCTGCCAAGAGGTCGTCGGGGCTCAGCGGAGGGGTCTCTGCCCCCGGGAGCGGCGGAGAGGCAGCCAGCATGCAGGGCGTGGGGCTAGCGCCCTCCTGCTTGATCTGCGCGCAGGGTTGTGGCCACGACATCTCCGGCTTGGGCCCCTCCGCGAACGCCGACGTGACGAAGAAGCGGCCCTGGATGAAGCTGGCGGCGCCCCCCGGGAAAGGCGCATAGGGGGCAGCATCCAGTTCGGGCAGGAAGGCAGCGCCGTAGGGCGGAGGGCTGCCCCGCTCCATCGGCTCGTAGCCGCCGCCGCAGCCGTCAGGCGAAGGGCTCAGCTCGTAGAAGGGCTCCCGTCCGGCGCCGTAATCCCCGCGGGGCGCGCCGCTCTCGGGGCCGAAAGGCCCTCCGTCTGCGCCGCTGCCCATGGAGAGAATCAAGTCCAGGACGTGATTGAGGTCGTCGTCGTCCTTCGACGGCGGGCATAGCCCGTCCAGGCCCGGCCCGGGAGGGCAGCAGAGGTCTCCGCCGCAGAGTAGCTTCTCCGCGGGCAGCCCGCAGCTCCAGCGCTGCAAGAAGAGGAGAAACGGACCCGTGAGCGATTGGCGAGCGGATGCCGGATCCCGCCCGCCCCGTCGGAGAAAAGCAGCAGCGGAGCCGCCTGGGCGCGCCCACCCCCTTCCCAACCCCTGGAGAAGTTCTTGCAGCATCCCCAGAGCCCCCCGTCCCCAGAGCCCCTCTTTTCAGTGCCCGAATGCCCAGCGCGGGGCCCCCGAGCATGTGCAGAGGGCCGGGTGGGCGAGCGAGCTACTTACTTGGTGGGCCGGGCGGCTGTCCCTGCAGAAGGAGGCGAAGGAGGGCAGGCTAGGCGCGGAGAGGAGCGCCATGATCTCGGACGCTTTGGGATGTGGGCTGCCCGGCGCCTTCCTTTTAAGCCGCGCCGTCGAGCGCGCAGGCCAATGGCGGAGGCGCAGGAAGCGCGTCCCGGGAAGGCAGGCGGCGGAGGGACCCGGCGCTGCCGCTGTTGCTGCTGCTTGGAGGGGGCTGGAACTGCCGCTTGGCCCGGCCCCGGGCCGGCCTAAATTTAGCCCCGCTATAAAAGGAAGGCGGGCAGCCCAGGAGAAGCAGCAGCAGCAGCAGCAGCGCGCAGAGAGGGAGGCCGAGCCTCCTCCTCCTCCTCGGGCTTCGGACCTCCCCTGCTCGGCTGCAGGGCTCCACAGCCCCCCGGGCGCTCTGCACATGCTCGGGGAATCCCTCGCTTAGCCAGCTTTATTTTGGATCGATGGATGCGGAGCGACAAAGATCGCGCTGCTAACCCTGTTTCCCCGCTGACCGCGCGGATTGCTGGTGCCTCTGAGCATGTGCAGGGTGCCTTTCCGGGTGTACAGAGAGCAAGAAAACAGCGTGGTGTTTTGTTTTGTTTTTAAGCAGAGGGATTATTATGGGATGAATGCTGCTCTTGCAAGGCCATTTTTTTCACAGCCATTGACACGAAAACCTCTCTCTCATACAGCTATTTATTTTTGCATTTCTTAATTTTCTTCCGTTTCGTATGAAACATCGCTCAGCAATTAAGCAACAAAAAAACAACAACACTTCAACAAGAATGGCACGCCTTATAGAAAACAATTCCATAAACGAAAACAATTCAAAACCATCCTGATGTATTCCTTTCCAGGGGGTGGGAGCCCAATGACCCTATAGGTGCTAATCTAGTTGACAGACAGTCCTCCTCATCTGGAAAAACTGCTATTGGATTTTCCATGGAAAAGTCCTCCCAGATTCCATGGGGACAATAATATGAGCCCCAGAGGAAATGCTGGATGAGAGGGTGAAGCGACACCCCCCCCCACAAACCCTGTCTGGAAGCACCCCCAGGTTCAGAAGGGCCTGGGGCTGGGAGGTGACAGCTTAGAACAGGCATCCCCAAACTTTGGCCCCCCAGATGTTCTGGACTACAATTCCTATCATCCCTGACCACTGGTCCTGTTAGCTAGGGATCATGGGAGTTGTAGGCCAAAACATCTGGAGGGCCGTAGTTTGGGGATGCCTGGCTTAGAACAACAGCCCTGCAGTGCAGTTCACACTCTTCAGTGGTTAACAACAGCCCTGCAGTGTTGTCCAGAGGTATTAGACTCCAATTACAGGCTGGAACTGAGAGCAACATACAAGCAAGAAGCTTGTATGGTCAACCACAACAACAACGATTTATTTATCTGCCACCCATCTGTCTGCGTTGTCCCAGCCACACTGGGCAGTTTCCAACAGAATATGAAAAACACGATAAAGGTCAAAGAGCCATACAGGGCTGTCTTCTAAAAGCCATCTACCGTGGTACCTCGGGTTACGAACAGCCCTGTTAACAAACTACAGTGGTGCCTCGCTAGACGAATTTAATTCGTTCTGTAAGTCAATTCATTTTGCGAAAAATTCGTCTAGCGAATCCCATAGGAATGTATTGATTCCCCCCCCATAGGAACGCATTAATTGAATTTCAGTGCATTCCTATGGGAAATAACGATTCGCTAGATGAATTTTTCACAAAACGAATTCGTCTTGCGAGGCAACCTCCGCTTGAAAAATCTCTTTGTTAAGCGAAAAATTCGTCTTACAGGGCATTCGTCTAGCGAGGCACCACTGTATTCGGTTTACAAACTCTGCAAAACCGGAAGTAGTGTTCCGGTTTGCAAACTTTACCTTGCTCTACGAACGGAAGTTGAATGGTGGAAGGGCACCGGCAGCAGGAGGCCTCATTAGGGAAAGCGCGCCTCGGTTTAAGAACGGATTTGGTTTAAGAACGGGATTCAGGAATGGATTAAGTTCGTAAACGGAGGTGCCACTACTGTAGTTGTTGATCTCCTTGACATCTGACAGGAGGTCATTCCACAGGGAGGGCGCCACCACCGAGAAGGCCCTCTGCCTGGTTCCCTGTAACCTCGCTTCTTGCAGGGAGGGAACCACCAGAAGGCCCTCGGAGATGGACCTCAGTGTCCGGGCAGAGCGATGGGGATAGAGACCCTCCTTCAGGGATTCTGGGCCATTTAGGGCTTTAAAGGTCAGCAGTGCACCAATACTCTCTTTTCCACTCTGTTTTTTTATTAATACTTTATACGTTTAGTACATTTCCGAGCACCATTCAAAGGGTTGGTGCTGACCTTGAAAGCCATAAACAGCCCTGTATCCCTGAAGGAGCGTCTCCACCCCGGACACCAGGGTCCATCTCCCGAGGGCATTCTGGTGGTTCCCTCCCTGCGTGAAGTGAGGTTACAGGGAACCAGACAGAGGGCCTTCTCGGTTGTTGGCACCTACCCTGTGGAATGCCCTCCCATCAGATGTCAGCGAGATAAAAAAAGTATCTGACTTTTAGAAGACATCTGAAGGCATCTGAAGGCAGCCCTGTTTAGGGAAGTTTCTTTTATGTTTGATGTTTTATTATGTTTCTAATATTTTATTGGGAGCCGCCCAGAGTGGCTGGGGAGGCCCGGTCAGGTGGGCGGGGGTATAAGTAATAAGTTGTTGTTGTTAATGCATTTCAGAAAACCATCCCGTCTCACCGCTTCCCAGTAACATAAGCTTAAAAAACACGCACCACGTTTTCTTAGATTTTGACTTTGCTCTGGCCTGTTTAAATACGGCCTTACCTGGACTTTAATTCCCTGGTCGCTTTGCCCCAAAGGAGCTTCCCTGCCCTGCTATGGTGAGCCTGTCGCCCCCTTCCCTCCCGCTGCCCTTTCAGGGGACAGGTAATATACAGAGCTCTGTAATATCTCTATCTCTAATCTCTAATCTCTAATCTCTATAATCTCTATCTCTATCTCGGTATCCCGGTATACCTGAAGGAGCGTCTCCACCTCCATCGTTCTGCCTGGACACTGGGGTCCAGCTCTAAGGGCCTTCTGGCGGTTCCCTCGTTGCGAGAAGCCAAGTTGCAGGGAACTAGGCAGAGGGCCTTCTCGGTGGTGGCACCCGCCCTGTGGAACGCCCTCCCATCAGATGTCAAAGAGGAAAACATCTCCCAGACTTTTAGAAAACATCTGAAGATAGCCCTGTTTAGGGAAGCTTTTAATGTTTAATAGATTATTGTATTTTAATTTTCTGTTGGAAGCCGCCCAGAGTGGCTGGGGAAACCCAGCCAGATGGGCGGGGTATATTTATTTATTTATTTATTTTCTCTCTCTTTCTCTTTCTACCCCTATCTCTATATTGGAGGGGGCAGATAGGGGGCTGGTGATGAATCTGGCGCGTTCTCTCCTCTTTTGGGCTGTTGCAATATTATTCTGGTGTAGTTTTGGTTTTTTTTTGCTACATATGTGCTTGTCTTGCCCCTGGGCTCACCCCCTGTGAGTGCCTGTTCATCTCAGTGAAGTGGAAGAATGGGCTGCGCATTACTCAGAGAGGAGGAGAAGACAGGCCTCTCTCAGCCCCTGACAGCCGAACTTTGCTGCAAAGCGCTTCAAAGCTGTGATGGAGCCTTCAGAGGTTTTTGTCTTCCAGAGTTCAGAGAGAGGTGGTGGTGGTGGTGGAGGAGGAGGAGGAGGAGGAGAGGGTTCTCCCTCCTTAACCGGCAACCCCCACGTGAGTCATGCCTTTGCGATGTCACACTTGTGCAATCCCTCTTCTTCTCAGTCACTGCTGTTGGTGGAAAACTCTTCCCTTCACCAAGGAAACCTAGTCAACAACGCCCCTCCTGGGCGCAAGAAGAAGGCAAGCGTCTGGGGGTGTCTTTACGTGACGCACCAGCCCTTTTTTGGGAAGGAGAGCGTGTTTTGTGCAGCCTCCCCTCTTCATGGCTACGGGCAAAATATGGTGATCCTTGCCATGCGCAATCTAGGGGGACAACCGGTGACTCCCAGCCTTGGTAGGGCTGCGCTGACTAATAATAATAATAATAATAATAATAATAAATTATTACTTATACCTCACCCATCTGGCTGGGTTTCCTCAGCCACTCCTGGTGGCTCCCAATAAAATATTCAAAACACGATAAAACATCAAACATTCAAAACTTCCCCATACAGGGCTGCCTTCAGTTGTGTTCTAAAAGTCAGGTACTTGTTTATTTCCTTGACATCTGACGGGAGGGCAATCCACAGGGCGGGTGCCACCACCGAGAAGGCCCTGTGCCTGGTTCCCTGTAACCTCACTTCTCAAAGGGAGGGAACCGCCAGAAGACCATCAGAGCTGGACCTCAGTGTCCGGGTTGAACGATGGGGGTGGAGACGCTGCTTCAGGTCTACTGGGCCAAAGCCATTTAGGGCTTTAAAGGTCAGCACCGACGCTTTGAATTGTGCTCGGAAACGTACCGGGAGCCAATGCAGGTTTTTCAGGACCGGTGTTATATGGTCTCCTTCCCAGTCCCCAGTCCAGTTGCCGCGTTCTGGATTCGTTGCAGTTTCCGGGTCACCTTCCAAGGTAGCCCCACATAGAGTGCATGGCAGTAGTCCAAGCGGGAGATAACCAGAGCATGCACCACTCTGGCCAGACAGTCTGCAGGCAGGGAGGGTCTCAACCTGCGTACCAGAAGGAGCTGGTAGACAGCTGTCCTGGACACAGAATGGACCTGCACCTCCATGGAGTCCAAATAACCCCCAGGCTGCGCACCTAGTCCTTCAGGGGCACAGTGACCCCATTCAGGACCAGTACTTCTGCCTTGTCAGGATTCAACCTCAATCTGTTAGCCGCCATCCTCCAACCCAGCTTTGTGTCGTGTCCCTGGCATGACTCTAAATGATGCCATTTTCTGGCAGCCAGTCCCAAAGAACCACAGAATCGAAGAATTCTAGAGTTGAAAGGGACCCATAGATGCAATGAAGTCGAGGGAACATTCTTTCACATGTGGTGGAGCTGTAAAAGGGTAAAAGATTATTGGGAAATAATCCATCGTGAATTGGTGTTTTTTTTTTAATGTACTTCCTCCCCCCCTCCCCAAAATCACAGAGTCCTTTTTGTTGGGGATAATTCAGACGAAAATTCCCAGGTGTCATAAAAGGTTATTTATGTATGTGGCCTGCGGATGGAAAATGAACGAGGAGGTCCCAACGAAAGAAGAATGGCAACTTAACGTATTTATTCGAGTATAACATACATGCCCCCCATGTAGAAGACACTCCCAAATTACAAAAATGGGGGGAGATTGCCCAGAGTTGTTGAGCTTTTTTTGGGAGGGGGGGTTGTCGTAAACAGACTCACGCTCATCACATAAGCCAACTAACATCTGTCCACCGCCGGAATATAAAACAAGGTTCTTTCGAATCTTACGACTTCCCTCTTCCCCTCCATGGCTTCTTCAACTGCATATTTTAGTCCTTTCCAAAGTCTTTGTAACATTGCAAGAGTTATTCAAAGCATGAAGTCCCCCCCCCCCAATGCTTTTCCAATAATGTACACAGTATCTTTTTGTTGTTGTTCTGTTTTGTTTTCTACGTGGGTACTGTTTATTGTTTCCCCTTCTTCTTTTTGCGTGTCTTATTCTGTGCGCTTGTAATTTTGTACTTTTTTTTACTTTTTTTACATTTTTCTATAACGGATACAAAAAGGACAAAACCACGACGTTCCAGATTCAGTGTAGCGATTTATAGGAGATACTTTACATACACACACACACAACCCCCCCCCCAAAAGAAAACAAAGGGCTACATTCAGACTGCTGGTGTAAAGCGGGAACCCCATCAAAGGAAAGGAAAGATGTGCCTAGCACCCCTCATTGAAAATGGCCCGTCAGAGATAGCACCCCTGTGCAGGACATTTAGCTGAGATTTTATAAAGTCCAATTTAAAACTCCTTAATTTCATTTAACAGTGGCTATTGAGTCTGGATAGGTTTAACATTTTTAAAAATTATTTCTTTCTCTTTTATGATTTCATTGTCTAAATTATGCCCAATAAAGGCTGGATGAATGAAAGATAAAGGTTTGCTCTCTCTCGTGCTCAAATCCTAAATCCGCTGCCTGCCCGAGAGCCTAGTATTATGGGATGCCCTAGAAAGCTTGGCTATCAAAAATGGCAGACCGGTGTTGTTAATCCGAGGAACTAAATCCCAAAGGAAAGAGTCGGTCCTATGCCAAGCAGACCCCATAGTCCGTGCCGAGGCAAAGGGTGTTCCCCCCCTGCCGGCAACAGCATTGGCACCGGGTTTTTTGAGGGCAGAGTCCGAAAAGTGGGCCCCTCTGAGCACGTGCAGAGTGCTCTCCGGGTCGAGGGAGAGCTTGCCCCGTTCGCCCTTGCGATGCTGGGATCGTTCTGTGCGGAAGAGCGTCCACGGCAGCTGAGTCAGGGACCCGCTTTTGCTGGCAGCACCTGCCGCGGCCGTCCTGTTCCCGACTTGAATTCGTGGAAGTGTGATTCAGAGGCTGGCTGGGGGCAAGAGGAGGAAGGAGGCTGATGACCACATCGCAGGGCCTCCGACATTTCTCCGATGAATATAGCGATGTCCCGCTCCATAACGATCATTTTTACTATTTATATACCATCTGATTGGGTTGCCCTGGGCCACTGTGGGCAGCCTCCGACATATAGAAAAACAGAATGGAACATTGAACATTTTTTTTAAAAAAACTTCCCTATAGAACTTCCCTATAGATACAGATAACTCCATCCCCTCCAACGTTTCTCCCATGGAAATAGGGACGTCCTATTCCATCCCCTCCAACGTTTCTCCCATGGAAATAGGGACGTCCTATTCCATCCCCTCCAACGTTTCTCCCATGGAAATAGGGACGTCCTATTCCATCCCCTCCAACGTTTCTCCCATGGAAATAGGGACGTCTTATTCCATCCCCTCCAACGTTTCTCTAAGGAAAAGTGGGACAATCTAGGATCAAATCAGAAACCGGGACGGCATCCCTGGAATATAGGGGCCCTTGGAGGGATCCGACATCACACAGAGGGAGAATGAGAGAGAGAGAGAAGCCTTTGGCCACCTTTGGGGGGGTCTCCTTGTGATTTTATGTGGTAACTGCCCTGAGACAAATTTTAACAACAACAACAACAACAAATTATAGGCCTCAAAACCTCGTCAAGACTGCGTCCATCTCGTCATTCTCCCTCCACCGAGCATAACCGCCTTTCGGTTATCTCACAGGCAAAACGGACTCTGTCTATGCCCAGGGGCACTCTTGTCTTTCAAAATGCAACGAGCGCTTTTGCGGAAAGCAGGTGCACTCTATCACAAACTGGATGGGCTGCTTGGAGGGTAAAACCTGCCGCTGGTTTGTGTGGGGAAAGGTCAAAGGTGTGGCAAGGATAACCAGCCCATAACCCTCCCATCTCAGAGCCTCTTCCTCTGGGTTTCTGTTTGGGCTCCACTCCCCTCCCAGCACCCAGAGGCAGGGCTGTGAATCCAGGCCATGCAAATGTGTGGGGGGGGGGGAACTGACCCCCCCATCCCTGACCACTGGTCCTGCTAGCTAGGCATCATGGGAGTTGTAGGCCAAAAACATCTGGAGGGCCGCAGTTTGAGGACGTCTGTCCTAAATAAACGTTCCCCGTTCTTTCTCGAAGGCTTTTTGTCTTCTTGGTTCCTGAGCCTTCCGTTCAGTTTTGCCATTTCGGCGTAGCTTAATGGGCCAAACTTCTCTTGAGGTTTTTAAGCAGGGTTTGACTGGGGCTCCCACGTTGCAGGGGGTGGGCTAGATGGCCTTTGGTAACCCCCTCACAACCCGACGATTCCACGATCAACTGCGGTGTTAAGGTCCCCCGGGACACCTCTCTCCCAATGGACAGGAGGCAGGGAAAGTGGCTGATGGGTCGAGGGCAGGGCCGGGTTGAGGTTTGATGCGGCCCTCAGCTCCTGAAGATAATGGGGCCCTTTCTATGTCCAGCTGTCCTTTGTCAACAACAAATGGCTGCTTTTTTTGTGTTGAATATATGCTATATGGTAATTGATGGACCTAATAGGGATCTCAAGCCATTTGCACATCACAAAATACCAGTACGTATTTTATCAAAGTCCTTGTTGAACTGAAATACAATTAAGAAGAAGTATATAAATACGTATATAAATACGTAGCGAAGGAATGATGAAGCTCTAACTTGAAATAATGCAAACACATTGGCACTGGGCAAGAACAAAAGTTCCTTCGGAAACACCATTGACAAAAACTCATCATCTAGTCCAGGCATCCCCAAACTGCGGCCCTCCAGATGTTTTGGCCTACAACTCCCATGATCCCTAGCTAACAGGACCAGTGGTCAGGGATGATGGGAATTGTAGTCCAAAACATCTGGAGGGCCGAAGTTTGGGGATGCCTGATCTAGTCTCTAGAAACTTGCTATAACATGAAATAATAAGAGGTGTATATATGTTCTGACAGTAAGAGCTGTTCGGCAGTGGAATTTTCTACCAAGGAGTGTGGTGGAGTCTCCTTCTTTGGAGGTCTTTAAGCAGAGGCTTGACAGGCATATGTCAGGAATGCTTTGATGGTGTTTCCTGCTTGGCAGGGGGTTGGACTGGATGGCCCTTGTGCTCTCTTCCAACTCTACGATTCTATGATTCTATGTGATGCAAACTACTAATAATTATAAATAGCAGAATGTAGGCACCCTATATATAGAAAGGAGCAAACCAAGCATATTTTAGGGAGCAGGCTTACATCCTAGGAGTCCACACAACACAAAAACACGGTTGCTGGATGTAGGTTTTATTCTATTTGCTTTTTATCTTATATTTTGGAAATGTACATTAAGGTTTTTTCCTTTAAATTTTTTGGGGGCCCCCAAGAGAGTGGGGCCCTAAGCTATCGCTTGATTAGCTTATACGTAAATCCGTCCCTGGGACGCCTCTCTCCCAATGGACAGGAGGCGGGGAAAGTGGGTGACGGGTTATGGGGTGTGTGTATGCCTTCAGGGCCGGAGGGAGCATTTTGTTGCCCTCTCCCCGGAGGGGAAACTGAGGCAGGCCGGCCTCAGCTGCCCACAAGGCCCTTTCCAGGAGTCCACAGCAGCCCGGAGGCCGTTGCTGCTGCAGCAAAGACTGGCTGCGAGAGAGAGAGAAGGGGGATCCTCGGCAGCCTTTATATACCCAAGTTATTTTTAACCGCCTGCCTCCCCTTTGCTGATGATGCCTTCGTTTCCTCTCCCAGGCGTTCGTTCAGGAAGCCCTGCTTGGCTCCCCTTCCTGCGAACACGCGGCCCCGAAGCACAACAACTGGGGGCTGGTGGAAAAAAAAACCTGGCACCCTCCTCCAGCCCGAAAACAGAAATCCTTTGAAAGCTTTGGAGGGCAGCCAGGGAGACAAGCAAGGCAGGCCGCAGCGCTCAAGCGAGAGGCTGGACCACAGCAAAGGCTTGCAGGATCCCGGACCGACAGGCTCTTGTTTGGGGGAAAAAGGCCCTATTGAAGACGAGGGGAAAGGGGGGAGCTGGCTGGCTCCCCACGCCTTCTGACCTCAGATTCCTTTCCGTGCTCACGGGGGCCGGGCACATACCTGCCAGCCTTTCTCCAATGAAAAGAGGGACGTCTCATTCCATAGTATTAGTAGCAATAATAATAATAACAATTAATTAGATTGATGCCCTGCCCCATCTGACTTGGGTTTCCAGCTTCCAACGTATATAAAAACGTAAGAAAACAGTAACTGTTTTTAAAAAATAAAACAACTTCCCTATACAGGGCTGCCTTCAGATGAATTTTAAAGGTTGTATAGTTGTTTGGCTCAGGGGTCGCGTAACTTTGGACTTTCCAACATTTCTCCCGTGAAAAGAGACACGTCCTATTCCATCCCCTCCAACGTTTCTCCCGTGAAAATAGGGACATCCTATTCCATCCCCTCCAACATTTCTCCCATGAAAATAGGGACGTCCTATTCCATCCCCTCCAATGTTTCTCCCGTGAAAATAGGGACGTCCTATTCCATCCCCTCCAACGTTTCTCCCGTGAAAATAGGGACGTTCTATTCCATCCCCTCCAACATTTCTCCCATGAAAATAGGGACGTCCTATTCCATCCCCTCCAACGTTTCTCCTGTGGAAAGAGGGACGTCCTATTCCATCCCCTCCAACATTTCTCCCGTGAAAATAGGGACGTTCTATTCCATCCCCTCCAACGTTTCTCCCATGAAAATAGGGACGTCCTATTCCATCCCCTCCAACATTTCTCCTCTGAAAATAGGGATGTCCTATTCCATCCCCTCCAACATTTTTCCTCTGAAAATAGGGACGTCCTATTCCATCCCCTCCAACATTTCTCCAGTAAAAATAGGGACGTCCTATTCCATCCCCTCCAATGATTCTCCCATGAAAATAGGGACGTACTAAGGAAAAGTGGGACGTTCCAGGATCAAATCTGAAACCGGGACGGCTTGGCCTTGACATCCCTTGTGGTCCCTTCCAACTTTATGATTCTAGGATATTACTGCTTTTGCTCTTAAGCCAAGAGCTCTCTGCAGAGAGCTGACTCGGAGGAGGCTGGCTAGGGACCAGCCTGCATTGTGGACAAACTATGGCAGGGTCCGAGGTGGCAGAAACGATTCCTTCTCTCTTTCCACCCTCGAGGTCCAGCGGACATCAAAGCCTTTGGATGGGGAAAGAGGCCAAGTGAAATCAAGGCATCGTCAGCCCGGAGCTTGCAAAAACAGAGCCGGCCTGCGCTGCTCCCCCCATGCCGTCTCAGCCCAACCTGCGCCCAACCTCCTCTGGCCAAAACTAAGTGCTTGCAGGTGCTATTGACTTGCAAGGAGGCTGAGGGGCTCCTGGGCTTCCAGGCTCCCACAATGACAGACTCCAGCTACAAACCACAAAAACCGGGTTAGGGAAAAGAGGATAGAGGAGGGCCTTGCCAGAAATAGTTTGTCCTTTTATTTGGAAAGAGAATTACAGAGGGACTTGTGGGGCAGGTGGCTCTATTTTTGGACATGGGCATGGGCAATGCCAGCTGGGTCAACGGCTGGTTCCCTAAAGGGTCTCTCATCTTCCTCCAGGGGGGCTTCTGCAACCAAAACAGGAGAGGAGGAGGGCCAGGGCAGGGAGAAGAGAGATTTTTTGGCTGTGCTGGGAGAGGGGGGGGACATGCTCGTCCCAGACTTAATGGGCATAATATTTTGCTTTGCTGCGCGCAGTGATTATTTTAACATTGCCGAGCAAAGGCTGCTTTTGCTTTGCTTGGCAGGCAATCTTTACGAGTGGAATCTGGCAGGCTGGGCTCTTGTTGTGATCCGAACGCGAGGCAGAGGCACGAAGAGGGCTGGGATCTAGCTCCCTCCAGCCCCTGCCATGCTTAGGCCAGAGCTTCAGACTCGGGCTGGCAGGAGCAGACCCTCCAACGTTTCTTTGATGAAAATAGGGAAGTCATAGAATCATAGAGTTGGAAGAGACCACAAGGGCCATCCAGTCCAACCCCCTGCCAAGCAGGAAACACCATCAAAGCATTCTTGACATGTGCCTGTCAAGCCTCTGCTTCAAGGCCTCCAAAGGAGGAGACTCCACCGCACTCCTTGGCAGCAAATCCCACTGTCAAACAGCTCTTACTGTCAGGAAGTTCTTCCTAATGTTTAGGTGGAATCTTCTTTCTTGTAGTTTGAATCCTTTGCTCCGTGTCCGCTTCTCTGGAGCAGCAGAAAACAATCTTTCTCCCTCCTCTATATGACGTCCTTTTATATATTTGAACATGGCTATTATATCACCCCTTAACCTTCTCTTCTCCAGGCTAAACATACCCAGCTCCCTAAGCCGTTCCTCATAAGGCATCGTTTCCAGGCCTTTGACCATTTTGGTTGCCCTCTTCTGGACACGTTCAAGCTTGTCAGTACGGTATCCTTCTTGAACTGTGGTGCCCAGAACTGGACACAGTACTCCAGGTGAGGTCTGACCAGAGCAGAATACAGTGGTACTATTACTTCCCTTGATCTAGATGCTATACTCTTCTTGATGCAGCCCAGAATTGCATTGGCTTTTTGAGCTGCTGCATCACACTGCTGACTCATGTCAAGTCTGTGGTCTACCAAGACTCCTAGGTCCTTTTCACATGTACTGCTCTCAAGCCAGGTGTCTCCCATCCTGTATTTGTGCCTTTCATTATTTTTGCCCAAGTGTAGCACCTTACATTTCTCCTTGTTAAAATTCATCTTGTTTGCTTTGGCCCAGTTCTCTAATCTGTTAAGGTCATTCTGAAGTGTGATCCTGTCCTCTGGGGTGTTAGCCACCCCTCCCAATTTGGTGTCATCTGCAAACTTGCTCAGGATGCCCTCAGGTCCTGTCCACCCCCTCCAACGTTTCTCTGATGAAAATAGGGACATCCTATTCCATCCCCTCCAACATTTCTCCCATGAAAATAGGGGTGCCCTAAGGGAAAACAGCTTCTGCAAATCTCTGGAAAACAGGGACACTTGGAGGGTCTGGGCTTCATGGGCCCAGCAATGCCATCGAGAGACTCAAGGTTTCCCCTCCCCAAAGCGGAAGCAAAGCCCCTCTCGGCTTCTCTTACTCCCCTCTCCTCAACCGCAGCGGCTGGTATGTGGGCCCACTGCCCTGCATATTTTGGAAAATGAAAGAGCGCTTAGCTGGGAGCAGATTTGGGGCGTTCCTGTTGATTTGTGCAGCAGGAGGAATCTCTTGTATATTTTGCAAGTTTCCCTGGCGCAGCCGAGAAGCTGTTCTAGAAAACCTGGTGGAAAAGAGCAGCTCTGGGCAGCCAAAAACACAAGCTTATTTTAACGTGAGTTGTTTCAGGAGCCAACTGGCACAGCCATGGCATGATTGCAGGGCAGAAGAGGTACCAGCTATTGTTCACCGGGTTTCTACATTTTCAGTTTTGCACTGAAACCTCCCACAGGCAAAGGCAAAAAAGGGAGAGGAGGAATGAGCGCAAGGAATGCTTGGAGTGCTCTCCTCGTTGGAGAATCCAAAAAATTAATCTGCCACAAGGCCAGCAACATTTGACCCTTCTCTCTCAGGATCACCAGACTTGGAGGGGGGTACATCAGGGGCTCTTCAAAGCCTAGCAAATTTTGGCTCCTCCTTCCCCAAATCTTTCCGCCCCAGTTAAGATACAGGGCACAAGAGGAAAAGGGTTTGGGGAGGGAGGAGGAAAAACAAGTCTGCGCACTAGTTACATTGTAAAGTGCCCTGTATAGGGCGGTGTAGAAATTATTCAGTTGATTAATGGATTGATAATTGTTCTTACAGAAGAGACCCTTCCCTGAGCCACTGCTGCTAGCAGTGTCGACAGCCTGACTTGATATGCAGCAGTTTTTTTAATGTCCCCAGCATACTATCGGCCCAGTATACCTTAATAATAATAATAATAATAATAATAATAATAATTTATTATTATTTATACCCCGCCCATCTGGCTGGGTTTCCGCAGCCACTCTGGGCGGCTTCCAACAGAAAAATAAAACACAATAATCTATTATACATTAAAAGCCTCCCTGAACAGGGCTGCCTTCAGATGTCTTCTAAAAGTCTGGTAGTTGTTTTCCTCTTTGACATCTGCTGGGAGGGCGTTCCACAGGGCAGGCACCACCACCGAGAAGGCCCTCTGCCTAGTTCCCTGCAACTTGGCTTCTCGCAACGAGTGAACCGCCAGAAGGCCCTCGGAGCTGGACCTCAGTGTCCGGGCAGAACGATGGGGGTGGAGACGCTCCTTTAGGTATACTGGACCGAGGCCATTTAGGGCTTTAAAGGTCAGTACCAACACTTTGAACTGTGCTCGGAAACGTACTGGGAGCCAATGCAGGTCTTTCAAGACCGGTGTTATGTGGTCTCGGCAGCCGCTCCCAGTCACCAGTCTAGCTGCCGCATTCTGGATTAGTTGTAGTTTCCGAGTCACCTTCAAAGGTAGCCCCACGTAGAGCGCATTGCAGTAGTCCAAGCGGGAGATAACCAGAGCATGCACCACTCTGGCGAGACAGTCTGCAAGCAGGGAGGATCTCATCCTGCGTACCAGATGGAGCTGCTAGACAGCTGCCCTGGACACAGAATTGACCTGCGCCTCCATGGACAGCTGTGAGTCCAAAATGACTCCCAGGCTGCACACCTGGTCCTTCAGGGGCACAGTTACCCCATTCAGAACCAGGGTATCCTCCACACCTGCCCGCCTCCTGTCCCCCACAAACAGTACTTCTGTCTTGTCAGGATACCTGAAGGAGTGTCTCCACCCGCATCCGAGCTCCAGCTCTGAGGGCCTTCTGGCAGCTCCCTCCCTGCGAGAAGCAAGGTTACAGAGAACCAGGCAGAGGGCTTTCTCGGTGGTGGTGCCAGATGTCAAGGAAATAAACAGCTCTTTGACTTTTAGAAGACATCTGAAGGCAGCCCTGTTTAGGGAAGCTTTCAATGTTTGATGTTTTGTTCTGTTTTTGCATGCGTTGGAAGCCGCCCAGAGGGGCTGGGGGAACCCAGTCAGATGTGGGTGGGGTCTAAATAATGAAATGATGAAGATGATGTCTTTCCCGGGCGTCGCATGGCAACCAAGGGGCTGGGGAAAGAGACAGGGAATGCCTGAGAATCGCCCCGCAGGGGTTTCGGTGAGGAGATGTGCCTTGCAAGCTTCACCCCGGATCCGGGGCAGGCCTCACAGCTACGAGGTCCCCGTGCTGCGCCTTTGCAGGGAGGAAATGCCAGCTTTGCCCCCTGTGCCACAGAGAGAGAGAGAACGGCAACGAGGGCACGAAAAGAGGTGAGCTGGCACTGCGCGTGAGAAAGCCCTCTGTGGTTTGTGTGTGCTTGAATTTGCTCCTGCGCCAGAGCATCGCTGGCAAGGCCGCCTCGCAGGGTGAGCGCGCCAGTGCCCCTTCCAGGCCCAGGTTCAGAAACCTAGCAGCCTTGCATGCAAGTTTTTACAGTTGGCAGCTGCCAGTTATAGCTCAGACTCTTCCTAACCGAGCTCTGGCAGGGCTTGGAGGTGTATCCCTCTCTCTCTCACTCACTCACTCTATCTTTCTCGGTGGTTTATCTTTCTAAAGGCTTGTTATTAGCATAACAGTCGATCAGTAAACCTCAGATGGCTGTGGAGAGCCGCAGGTTTCGTAGCCAATCTCTTGAGTGGTTTTGAAACTGGAGCCACGTGCCAAAAAAAGACGACGCAAAGCCGCTCGGCTCTTTCCAACTTGTTTTTCTTCGCTCGGGTCTTTCTGGGGTTTTCGTTTTCTGCGGCCGGAGGGAGGAGACAACTTTGTTCCAGAGCAGAAGGGTTTCTCTCGGGTTCAGCTGCACATTTTGGATCCTATTTTTTAAAAAAATAAATAATATTTCCTAGCGCTGCTGCTGCAACAGCCCAACAGCCTGCATTCTGTCATTGTCTTCTCAGACAGATGGATGCCATCCTATTCCATCCCCTCCAATGCTTCTCCCATGAAAAGAGGGATGCCCCGTTCCATAATGATAATTTTACTATTTAAACCCCACCCATCTGACTGGGTTGCCCCCGCCACTCTGGGCAGCTTCCAACAGATATAAAAACATAATTGAGTGGGTATATATTTCCAAATGTTTTTTCACAGTGTTTTTTTTAAAAAATATACAGTACAGTATGTGTAGATTCGGGACGCGGGTGGCGCTATGGGTTAAACCACAGAGCCTAGGGCTTGTTGATCAGAAGGTCGGCGGTTCGAATCCCTGTGACGGGGTGAGCTCCCGTTGCTCGGTCCCAGCTCCTGCCAACCTAGCAGTTTGAAAGCACGTCAAAGCGCAAGTAGATAAATAGGTACCCCTCTGGCGGGAAGGTAAAACGGCGTTTCCATGCACTGCTCTGGTTTTGCCAGAAGAGGCTTAGTCATGCTAACCACATGACCTGGAAGCTGTATGCCTGCTCCCTCGGCCAGTAAAGTGAGATGAGCGCCGCAACCCCAGAGTCGGTGCCGACTGGACCTAATGGTCAGGGGTCCCTTTACCTTATACCTTTATGTGTAGATTCAGCCTGAGAGGGACGGCGATCCCTTTCTTCCCTCCTGGCAGCTGCGTGCCACCTGTTGCCACTTAAATCTCGTGACGACAAACCCCACAGCTTGCTAGTGCGCCGAATAATAATAATAATAATAATAATAATAATAATATTATTATTATTATTTATACCCCGCCCATCTGGCTAGGTTTCCCCAGCCACTCTGGGCGGCTCCCAACAGAACACTAAAAACAGAATAAAACTTCAAACATTAAAAACTTCCCTAAACAGGGCTGCCTTCAGATGTCTTCTAAAAGTCAGATAGTTGTTTATTTCCTTGACATCTGGTGGGAGGGTGGGCGCCACCACCGAGAAGGCCCTCTGCCTGGTTCCCTCTAACCTCACTTCTCGCAGGGAGGGAACTGCCAGAAGGCCCTCGGGAGATGGACCCCGGTGTCCGAGGTGGAGATGCTCCTTCAGGTCTACTGGGCCTTTGAGGCCCTGAAAACAAATCTTCCCTTCGTCTTTCCTCTTAACCCGTTGCCAATCAGTTCCGCTGGCCTGAAAAACACAACAGCTCTTCTCCATCTCCATCTCCCTGTCTGCAAAGTCTGGAAGAGCTGTCAGCCCCCCCCCCACACCTTTGATTTGTCTCAGAAGCAGAAGAACCAGGGCTTCGTTTTATCTACCTCCCCAGCAATGGTCATTGGGCAATGTGTTTGATTTGTTCAAATATATGAAAGGATGTCATATGGAGGAGGGAGAAAGATTGTTTTCTGCTGCTCCAGAGAAGCGGACACGGAGCAATGGATTCAAACTTCAAGAAAGAAGATTCCACCTAAACATTAGGAAGAACTTCCTGACAGTAAGAGCTGTTTGGCAGTGGAATTTGCTGCCAAGGAGTGTGGTGGAGTCTCCTTCTTTGGAGGTCTTTAAGCAGAGGCTTGACAGCCATATGTCAGGAATGCTTTGATGGTGTTTCCTGCTTGGCAGGGGGTTGGACTGGATGGCCCTTGTGGTCTCTTCCAACTCTATGATTCTATGAGCCTATGATCTGTTTCTTAAACACGCATGTAGTTCGTTTTTAAAGATGCACAAAACCAACGCAACCTTTCGGGCGGTGCAGCCATGCTTAAAACGCAATGCTCTCTGTGTGTGTATGTTTGTGTGCGGAAAGGCCTTGCTTAAAATGCAAAAAACTCTGTGTGTGTGTGTGTGAAAATGTCTTGCTGCACCCATCAACTGTAAAGAGAGAGCTGAACATGGGGAGGTTGGGTGGCACTCGTTTACCGTAACTTGCAACGGACGGGCCTCTTATCGATCCCATCTAGATTGCAGGCCGAGATAAAGGAGCGGCGTTGTCTGTTTTTTCGTTCTTTACAAAAACGTTTTTTCGTTCTTTACAAAAACGTTCTTTACAAACTCTCCCAGCGAAACACACACACACACACACACACAGCCCTGCAAGGCGTTTGCAGCAACAGGCACATCTTGTTGGCGGCTTCTCTTCTGAGAATCGGCAGAGAGGTTGCTCTCACTGTAACCACATAGAAGAATTCTCACCTCTCTGATGGGAGAGACAACAACTGGGTGTGACCTTCTGCAGACCAAAACTGTGGCTCAACCCCTGGCCTGCTTGCCGAGGTCAAAGCAAAGGGTTTGGCTTTTCAGGAAATGTGCCCAGGTGGAACGGTGTGTGGGCAGTTTGGACGGGGGTGCAGAAGCGCAGCTCAGGAAGTGGGGGTCCGCGAGGGCGAGGGAAACCCAGGTTGTGCCAAGGTCGGAGAACCTCCAGGATGTGTGCATGAATGCGGAAGCCCCTGTGGACAGCCCCCTTCCCCAATTTCGCAGCACACACCGATAGACCCTATATAGCCTTTGCCCACACTTATTGCAAAATCAGGTGCGAATGCAGGGTGGGGAGAACCACACCAAGGTTTGCGCTCTGAAATTCCGCTCTTTGAAAGCCAGCAAGTTTTTGATGTGGGACCTGAATGCTTTTGCACAGAACCCTTGGAGAACAGATTTTGCAACCCAGCTGAGATCCCAGTTTGCAGTGTGCCTCTCTTTGCGTCCCTGTGCAAAAAAATAAAAAATAAAAACAAAATCTTCACCTGCTGTTCAACCTGCAACTTTTCTGAGCGGAGGGACACGATTTCACTCTCTGCAGCTCCTAAGAGACAGGAAAAAAATATGTTCAGTGAGCAACGCAGATTCAGCCTTTCGTTCCTAAAGGGGAGAGCTGAGTCATGTTCCTGCTTGGAGCCAAAAAGAACCTCTGTTGCCTTTTCTTGTGGGACCCCATCTAGGTGCAAGAGAGACCTCGATGTTCTCCTGCACAGGAGCAAAAGTTTGCCGGCCTCCAGGATTATCGGACGAAGCGGCAAATCTGGTGGCGCAGTGTCCGTCCCCCTGAAATGCTCCCTGTCCTGTTTTCGCCATCTTCACCAAGGGCTGCTGGGAGGAAGAAGCACTTCTTACAGTGGTTGCACAATCTGGGCCTCTTTTAATTTATTTTTAAGCTCAGAGGAAATTCGGCACAAAGGAAGCGCGTTCGGCGCCGAGGGCATCAGGCAGGTGATTCTCGCAACTGATTTGCATGGCTGTCTTCATTTCTGCATGGCTGCTTGATTCCAAACACTTTGCTTTTCCTTTTTTTCAGAGCACCTGTGATTTCTTGGTGTGTGTGTTTTTCTTTCAGGAGAGGGAAGGAGGGAGGCAGACACACACACACAGGGAGAGGGGGAGAGAGAGGGAGAGAGAGAGAGAATTCAAGCCAAAGGGCCCCCCATCTAATCCTGCACCCTTGTTCTTGCAGCGGCCAGAAAGATGCCCCCAAATGAAGTTCGTAACCATGTCCTGTGCCTTCCAGCAACTGGCAGTCAGAAGCATTGACGTTCCTGCCTTGGAGACAAGAGCACAGCCCTTGTGGTTAGCAGCCACAAATTTGTCTAATAATTTAAAAGACATCGAAACTGGTGAGCGCCACTGCGAGTCCTGCAGCTGAGCTATGCGCCTTGCGAAGATGTCTTTCCTTTGATCTGAATCGTCCAACATTCAGCTTGTAGAGTCGTAGAGTTGGAAGGTGGTCCCCTAAGGCCATCCAGTCTGACCCCCCCCGGTAATGCAGGAATCTCAACCAAAGCATCCATGACAGACGGCCAGCCATCCTTTGCATAAAACCCTCCGATGAAGGAGAGAGCCTTTCCAAACGAATACATTCCACTGTCCTATGGCTCTTGCCGTCAGAAAGTTATTCCTGGTGTGTTTTCCTCCCCCCCCCAATCTCCTTTCTTGTAACTTGAAGCCATGGGTTCGAGTCCTACCCTCCAGAACAGGAGGAAACAAGCTTACTCCCTCTTCCATGTGAGATATTTGAAGATGGCTCTCCTATCTCCTCTCAGTCTCCTCTTTTCTAGACTAAACAAACCCAGCTCCTTCAACCGTTCCCCATCAGGCTTGGCTTCCAGACCCCTTGATCATCTTGGTCATAGAATCATAGAGACCACAAGGGCCATCCAGTCCAACCCCCTGCCAAGCAGGAAACACCACCAAAGCATTCTTGACATATGCCTGTCAAGCCTCTGCTTGTTGTTGTTGTTTAGTCGTTTAGTCGTGTCCGACTCTTCGTGACCCCATGGACCATAGCACGCCAGGCACTCCTGTCTTGCACTGCCTCCCGCAGTTTGGTCAAACTCATGTTCGTAGCTTCGAGAACACTGTCCAACCATCTTGTCCTCTGTCGTCCCCTTCTCCTAGTGCCCTCCATCTTTCCCAACATCAGGGTCTTTTCCAAGGATTCTTCTCTTCTCATGAGGTGGCCAAAGTATTGGAGCCTCAGCTTCACGATCTGTCCTTCCAGGGAGCACTCAGGGCTGATTTCCTTAAGAATGGATAGGTTTGATCTTCTTGCAGTCCATGGGACTCTCAAGAGTCTCCTCCAGCACCATAATTCAAAAGCATCAATTCTTCGGCGATCAGCCTTCTTTATGGTCCAGCTCTCACTTCCATACATCACTACTGGGAAAACCATAGCTTTAACTATACAGACCTTTGTCGGCAAGGTGATGTCGCTGCTTTTTAAGATGCTGTCTTGGTTTGTCATTGCTTTTCTCCCAAGAAGCAGGCGTCTTTTAATTTCGTGACTGCTGTCACCATCTGCAGTGATCAAGGAGCCCAAGAAAGTAAAATCTTTCACTGCCTCCATTTCTTCCCCTTCTATTTGCCAGGAGGTGATGGGACCAGTGGCCATGATCTTGGTTTTTTTGATGTTGAGCTTCAGACCATATTTTGCGCTCTCCTCTTTCACCCTCATTAAAAGGTTCTTTAATTCCTCCTCGCTTTCTGCCATCAAGGTTGTGTCATCTGCATATCTGAGGTTGTTGATATTTCTTCCGGCAATCTTAATTCCGGCTTGGGATTCATCTAGTCCAGCCTTTCGCATGATGAATTCTGCATATAAGTTAAATAAGCAGGGAGACAATATACAACCTTGTCGTACTCCTTTCCCAATTTTGAACCACTCAGTTGTTCCATATCCAGTTCTAACTGTAGCTTCTTGTCCCACATAGAGATTTCTCAGGAGACAGATGAGGTGATCAGGCACTCCCATTTCTTTAAGAACTTGCCATAGTTTGCTGTGGTCGACACAGTCAAAGGCTTTTGCATAGTCAATGAAGCAGAAGTAGACGTTTTTCTGGAACTCTCTAGCTTTCTCCATAATCCAGCGCATGTTTGCTATTTGGTCTCTGGTTCCTCTGCCCTTTCGAAATCCAGCTTGCACTTCTGGGAGTTCTCGGTCCACATACTGCCTAAGCCTGCCTTGTAGAATTTTAAGCATAACCTTGCTAGCGTGTGAAATGAGCGCAATTGTGCGGTAGTTGGAGCATTCTTTGGCACTGCCCTTCTTTGGAATTGGGATGTAGACTGATCTTCTCCAATCCTCTGGCCATTGCTGAGTTTTCCAAACTTGCTGGCATATTGGGTGCAGCACCTTAACAGCATCATCTTTTAAAATTTTAAATAGTTCAGCTGGAATATCATCACTTCCACTGGCCTTGTTATTAGCAGTGCTTTCTAAGGCCCATTTGACTTCACTCTCCAAGATGTCTGGCTCAAGGTCAGCAACCACACTACCTGGGGTGTACGAGACCTCCATATCTTTCTGGTATAATTCCTCTGTGTATTCTTGCCACCTCTTCTTGATGTCTTCTGCTTCTGTTAGGTCCTTACCACTTTTGTCCTTGATTATGGTAATCTTTGTACGAAATGTTCCTTTCATATCTCCAATTTTCTTGAACAGATCTCTGGTTTTCCCCATTCTATTGTTTTCCTCTATTTCTTTGCATTGCTCATTTAAGAAGACCCTCTTGTCTCTCCTTGCTGCTTTTTGGAAATCTGCATTCAGTTTCCTGTATCTTTCCCTATCTCCCTTGCATTTTGCTTGCCTCCTCTCCTCCGCTATTTGTAAGGCCTCGTTGGACAGCCATTTTGCTTTCTTGCATTTCCTTTTCCTTGGGATGGTTTTCGTTGCTGCCTCCTGTATAATGTTACGAGCCTCTATCCATAGTTCTTCAGGCACTCTGTCCACCAAATCTAAATCCTTAAACCTGTTCCTCACTTCCACTGTGTATTCATAAGGGATTTGATTCAGATTGTATCTTACTGGCCCAGTGGTTTTTCCTACTTTCTTCAGTTTAAGCTGGAATTTTGCTATAAGAAGCTGATGATCTGAGTTACAGTCAGCTCCAGGTCTTGTTTTTGCTGACTGTATAGAGCTTCTCCATCTTTGGCTGCAGAGAATATAATCAATCTGATTTCGATGCTGCCCATTTGGTGATATCCACGTGTAGAGTCGTCTCTTGTGTTGTTGGAAGAGAGTGTTTGTGATGACCAGCTTGTTCTCTTGACAGAACTCTATTAGCCTTTGCCCTGCTTCATTTTGAACTCCAAGGCCAAACTTGCCAGTTGTTCCTTTTATCTCTTGATTCCCTACTTTAGCATTCCAATCCCCTGTAATGAGAAGAACATCCTTCTTTGGTGTCATTTCTAGAAGGTGTTGTAGGTCTTCATAGAATTGGTCAATTTCACTTTCTTCAGCACCGGTAGTTGGTGCATAAACTTGGATTACTGTGATGTTAAAAGGTCTGCCTTGGATTCGTATCGAGATCATTCTGTCATTTTTGAGATTGCATCCCATTACAGCTTTTGCCACTCTTTTGTTGACTATGAGGGCCACTCCATTTCTTCTACAGGATTCTTGCCCACAGTAGTAGATATGATAGTCACCCGAACTGAATTCGCCCATTCCCTTCCATTTTAGTTCACTGGTGCCCAGGATGTCGATATTTATTCTTGTCATCTCATTTTTGACCACATCCAGCTTACCTCCATCCATGGTTCTTACATTCCAGGTTCCTATGCAATATTTTTCTTTACAGCATCGGACTTTCCTTTCGCTTCCAGGCATATCCGCAACTGAGCGTCCTTTTGGCTTTGGCCCAGCCGCTTCATCAGCTCTGAATCTACTTGTACTTGTCCTCCGCTCTTCCTCAGTAGCATGTTGGATGCCTTCCGACCTGAGGGGCTCATCTTCCAGCGTCATAACTTTTATATGCCTGTTGTCTTTGTCCATGGAGTTTTCTTGGCAGGGATACTGGAGTGGCTTGCCAGTTCCTTCTCCAAAAGCCTCTGCTTAAAGACCTCCAAAGGAGGAGACTCCACCACACTCCTTGGTAGCAAATTCCACTGCCGAACAGCTCTTACTGTCAGGAAGTTCTTCCTAATGTTTAGGTGGAATCCTTTTTCTTGTAGCTTGAATCCATTGCTCCGTGTCCGCTTCTCTGGAGCAGCAGAAAACAACCTTTCTCTCTCCTCTATATGGCATCCTTTTATATATTTGAACATGGCTATCATATCACCCCTCAACCTTCTCTTCTCCAGGCTAAACATGCCCAGCTCCCTAAGGCATTGTTTCCAGGCCTTTGACCATTTTGGTTGCCCTCCTCTGGACACGTTCCAGCTTGTCAGGATCCTTCTTGAACTGTGGTGCCCAGAACTGGACACAGTACTCCAGGTGAGGTCTGACCAGAGCAGAATACAGTGGTACTATTACTTCCCTAGATCTAGATGCTATACTCCTATTGATGCAGCCCAGAATTGCATTGGCTTTTTTAGCTGCTGCATCACACTGTTGACTCATGTCAAGTTTGTGGTCTACCAAGACTCCTAGATCCTTTTCACATGTACTGCTCTCAAGCCAGGTGTCACCCATCCTGTATTTGTGCCTTTCATTTTTTCTGCCCAAGTGTAGTACCTTACATTTCTCCTTGTTAAAATTCATCCTGTTTGCGAAGAAACGAAGCCAAAATGGATGATGCCTCTGGCCATGTGCAGAATCCTATTTGCCCACCACTTTGGGGAGCGGGAGAAAGAATCTCTACTGTTGATTAACTAGCCAATGTAAGAGTGCAAATTGAGAGAGCTCAGTTCTTTATACAGCTGCAGTCAAAATGAGCCAACCCCCATTTCAAAACAGGTTTGTTATCGAAAATTTGCGGACTTTCAGCTGTTTGCAATGAGCGAACCAAAGCTGCATTTTCAGCTGAATTTGGGGGAAGCATTTGAAGCATCTGTTGTGTTGAGCTGTTTCAGTGGCTGTTGTTCAATTTGCTTCTTGCGAACAGTCAGAAGCCTGCAGATTTTGATAATAACCTGATTTGCGATGGGCGGGGAGCTTGAAGGATTTCGATTGCAGCTGGAGCATGGCGCTGATAAATGCCAAAATTGAAGCCTGGGAGTCAATTTGGACTCACGGCTGTCCATGGAGGCGCAGGTCAATTCTGTGTCCAGGGCAGCTGTCTCCCAGCTTCATCTGGTACACAGGATGAGACCCTCCCTGCCGCAGAAACTACAACTAACCCAGAATGCAGCACCTAGACTGGAGACTGGGAGCGGCCGCTGAGATCATATTATAACACTGGTCCTGAAAGACCTCCATTGGCTCCCAGGATGTTTCCGAGCACAATTCAAAGTGTTGGTGCTGACCTTGAAAGCCCTAAATGGCCTCGGCCCAGTAGACCTGAAGGAGCGTCTCCACCCCGGACACCGGGGTCCCTCTCCCGAGGGCCTTCTGGCAGTTCCCTCACTGTGAAAAGTGAGGTTTCAGGGAGCCAGGCAGAGGGCCTTCTCGGTGGTGGCGCCCTCCCATCAGATGTCAAGGAAATAAACTTTTAGAAGACATCTGAAGGCAGCCCTGTTTAGGGAAGTTTTGAATGTTTGATGCTTTGTCATGTTTATAATATTCTATTAGGAGTCGCCCAGTGTGGCTGGGGAAACCCAGCCAGATGGGCGGGGTATAAATAATAATAATAATAATAATAATAATAATAATAATAATAATAATGGAACGGCTTAGGGAGCTGGGTATGTTTAGCCTGGAGAAGAGAAGGTTAAGGGGTGATATGATAGCCATGTTCGAATATATAAAAGGATGTCATGTATAGGAGGGAGAAAGGTTGTTTTCTGCTGCTCCAGAGAAGCGGACACGGAGCAATGGATTCAAACTACAAGAAAGAAGATTCCACCTAAACATTAGGAAGAACTTCCTGACAGTAAGAGCTGTTCGGCAGTGGAATTTGCTACCAAGGAGTGTGGTGGAGTCTCCTTCTTTTGGAGGTCTTTAAGCAGAGGCTTGACAGCCATCTGTCAGGAATGCTTTGATGGTGTTTCCTGCTTGGCAGGGGGTTGGACTGGATGGCCCTTGTGGTCTCTTCCAACTCTATGATTCAAGGATTCTATGATTCTAATAATAATAATAATTCCTGCATTGCAAGGGTGTTGGGCTAGATGACTCTCGGGGTCCCTTCCAACTTGGCCAATCTACGATCAACCCGTCTGTCCAGAAACTAGCCACGTTTGAGGCCTCCTTGGTGTGGCCGAGGCTCTCGAAGCTGACTTTCCTTTCGCCATCTCCCCGGAGTAAACCAAGCGGTGTTTGGAGCCCTTTCCAGGGGAGCTCTCCAAATCCAGAGCCCCTTCTGCTTGCAATTCTCTTGCTCTTTGCTGCTGCTGCTGCAGCATTATATACAGCTCCTAAAAATATCCCCGCCCTGATAGGCTGCCCGAATCCCGTCATGTCCTCGTCCCAGGCCAATGACAAAGGGCCACTTCCTGCCCCGAGAAAGATGTTTCCTGTTGATAGCGCAGAGGGCACCAGCGAGGGGCATTGGGGTGCTGCCCCCCCTCCCCGCAGCACAGACAATTGCATGGCCTGCGGCACTCGCTGCCACAAAAGGCTCGGCTCCCCTTGTTTTTGGCAAAGGGTTTGGGAGGAAGGGAATAACTGGAATGTGCCGGCTTGGGGTTGGGGGAACCCCTCTCCTGCCCCCCCAGAGCAACATCACAGCTATGCTCAGGGTTTGAAAGGAGAGACCAGGGCAATAGGCTCCTTTATTTGGGTCCTCCTCCTCTGTTTATTATTATTATTGTTGTTTAGTCGTTTAGTCATGTCCGACTCTTCGTGACCCCACGGACCAGAGCACGCCAGGCACTCCTGTCTTGCACTGCCTCCCGCAGTTTGGTCAAACTCATGTTGGTAGCTTCGAGAACACTGTCCAACCATCTCGTCCTCTGTCGTCCCCTTCTCCTAGTGCCCTCAATCTTTCCCAACATCAGGGTCTTTTCCAAGGATTCTTCTCTTCTCATGAGGTGGCCATTATTATTATTATTATTATTATTATTATTATTAGGTTTTATAAACAAGAATAATGTTATACAAATAAGTACGCCGAGTTTTCTCGTGCCATTTGCGTATCACGGAAACAGCATAATAAATGTGGGAAAATAACTACGACATACAGCCGTACCTCGGTTCTCAAACGCCTTGGAACCCAAATGCTGCAAACCCGGAAGCAAGTGTTCCGGTTTGCGAACTTTTTCCGGAAGCTGAACGTGCTCCGTTTTGAGTGTTACGCTTCTGATTTGAGTGCCACACTTCCGTTTTAAGAGTTACGCTGAGGTCTGTCTGTTTTTGCTATTTATTTTGCATTTTTGTGACTGTGTGCAACCCAGTTCAGCTACGGATGGATTGATTGTGTGACTGCAGTACATCGTTTATTGCTTTCATTTTAAGGATCAATGGTCTCTTTAGATAGTAAAACCCATGTTAAATTGCTGTCTTTGGGGTTGTTTTTAAAAGTCTGGAACGGATTAATCCATCTTGCATTACTTTCTATGGGAAAGCACGCCTTGGTTTTGGAACGGATTTCCGGTACGGATTAAGTTTGAGAACCAACTTGCAAAACGGCAGCCCTGCGAGCTAATTCGACGGGGGTTCCGACTCGGCGGGCAAATGCCAGAACTCGTGGGCCTTCGATGAAACCGAGGGCTGGAAGATTCAGGACATATTAAAGGAAGGCATTGAAACATTGGCATAGCCCAGGGGGGACAGTAGGGGCAGAATATATTCAACACACACACACAAAAAAAACCAGCAACAATTTGTTGTTGACAAAGGACAGCTGGACATAGAAAGGGCCCCATTACCTTCAGGAGCTGAGGGCCGCGTCAAACCTAAACCTGGCCCTTCCCCCCCAACATAAATCCTGTGCAAAGCACAGAGTTAAACTACGAAACTCACAGCCACTGGAGTGGGAGGTTGCGACATGGGTGGCGTTAAAGCAGGATTGAACAAATCCATAGAGAATGCAGCTATCAGTGTTGACCAGTGCTGTGTCCCCGATTGGAGGCAGCAATGCTGCT
Organism: Zootoca vivipara; assembly: GCF_965207765.1. Classification (NCBI taxonomy): domain Eukaryota; kingdom Metazoa; phylum Chordata; class Lepidosauria; order Squamata; family Lacertidae; genus Zootoca; species Zootoca vivipara. The sequence continues at coordinate 95,420,356 of NC_142589.1, read as the reverse complement.
GGAAAACACAGGAGGGGAGAGCTGCGGCTCTTGAACTCGCATCCCGCTGGCTGGTTTCTAGTTGGCTACTGTGAGAACAGGAGGCTGGACTAGACCAGCTTTGGCTTGATCCAGAGGTGCTCGTTTGGGTGTTTTCGGGTTCGTCCCGAAGACTCTCGCTCTCCAGAATCGAAGAGAGGGAAGGTGCCCCTCAAGGTCATCCAGCTGAACCCCCGGTAAGGCAGGAATCTCAGCTGCGGCACCCATGACAGATGGCCATCCGACGACAGTAGAAAATGGCCAAGCACTTTCAGGTTTCTGCCTAAGCTGACCGCTTCCCTCTGCTATCATGGGAGGGCTGGTTCGGCCGCCCCAAATGCAGTGGGTGAGTTGCCAAGCTTCTGTGATGGTGCCCTCCTTCAGGGCAGTTCCCCAACTCCAAACATGCTCAGAGGCCGACGTAAGAAGACTTGTCGCCTTTTAACAGGGGCACTTCAGGCAGGCTGACCCCCCTCCAACTTCTGGGTTGGGGCCAGTCCATCCCTCCTTTTGCTAATGTGCTGTTTATTGTGTAATAATAATAGTACCCTGCCCATCTGACTCGGTTTCCCCAACCACTCTGCACAACTTCCAACTTCCATAAAAACATAATAAAACAAGAAACAGTAAAAACTTCCCAATACAGGGCTGCCTTCAGATGTCTTCTAAAAGTTGTATAGTTGACATCTGGTGGGAGGGTGTTCCACAGGGCGGGCGCCACCACCGAGAAGGCCCTCTGCCTAATAATAATAATATATTCTTTATATGCTGCCCATATGACACTGGGTGGCTTCCAACATATGTAAAACCATAATAAAGCATTACACCAGGCATCCACAAACTTCGGTCCTCCAGATGTTTTGGACTACAATTCCCATCTTCCCCGACCACTGGTCCTGTTAGCTAGGGATCATGGGAGTTGTAGGCCAAAACATCTGGAGGGCCGCAGTTTGGGGATGCCTGCATTACACCTTAAAAGGTTTCCCTAAACAGGGCTGCCTTCAGCTGTCTTCTAAAAGTCAAATAGTTGCTTATTTCCTTGACATCTGATGGGAGGGCGTTCCACAGGGCGGGCGCCACCACCGAGAAGGCCCCCTGCCTGGTTCCCTGTAACCTCACTTCTCGCAGGGAGGGAACTGCCAGAAGGCCCTCGGAGCTGGACCTCAGTGTCCGGGCTGGACGATGGGGGTGGAGATGCTCCTTCAGGGATACAGGGCCATTTAGGGCTTTCACGGTCAGCACCAACACTTTGAATTGTGCTCGGAAACATCCTGGGAGCCAATGTAGATCTTTCAAGACCGGTGTTATGTGGTCTTGGCGGCCGCTCCCAGTCCCCTGTCTGACTGCCGCATTCTGGATTAGTTGCAGTTTCTGGGTCCCCTTCAAAGGCGCATGGCAGTAGTCCAAGCGGGAGATAACCAGAGCGTTTAACATAGGAAAAGCCGCTAAGGATAATATATTCCTCCTGGCTGCAGAGCAGACCTGGCTTTGGCTTCGGTTTGTTGCGTTGTGTCTGCTGCCCCCTGGTGGCCCATTGGGGATTTGCGCCATCTTTGCGCCTATCTTTGCGCGTGGTTCTGCTTGGTCCTTGCGCATTTTCCTCGCGATGTTATATTATTTGCAGGGAACCAGCCTGGGGCGGATGATCGCAATGGAAGAGGTTCAGGGAGACCCTCGGCCCAAGGAGGTGAAACCTCCTTGATAGCTCGAGCATGAGACGCTTAATGTCAGGGTGCTGGGTTCCAGTCCCGCGTAGGGAAAAAAAGAGCCTTGCCTTGCAGCGGGTTGGTCTAGATGACCCATAGTGACCCTCTACAGTTCAACTGTTCAGCGGTTGGATTTCTCCTCCAACCCCCGCTCCCCCGTGACCCGCCAAAAAACACACAACACAAAGTAATTTGACTGCGGTGCTGTGATTGGCTGGCCAGCTTTTTTCCCGCTGGACTTTATGAATGGCTGGGGAGGGGACTATATGAATGGAAAATAACTCGGCTTGGATTGGATAACTGTTCTCCAAAGCCTGGACCGGTGAGGTGTGATCGGCCGGGGGAAGCCAAGCTCGCCCGCCTCTTTTGCTTGCCAATTTGCTGGAAATGGGGCGCCATGAAGGGGTTGAAAGAAATATTGGGTGTGTGTGTGACAGATAAGGATGCCTAACTGATCACACAGCCTTTGAATGGAATGCCCATCAATTTTTGGGGGGCGGGGGCGGGGCGGAGCCAGGACTTATTGGGGGAGGGGTGCAGGACAGAGCTATCTGCAGCACAATTGGTCAGTTAGTTAAATATTCCATTCCATTTCATACATTAATGAAAGAAGAACAGACAAAAGCAGTCATGATAAAGTGGGCTCAAGATTTCGCCTATAACATCCAGATAGAGCAATGGGAGAGGTTATGGGCAGAGGACATAAAATTTACAGCGTGTTATAATCTACGAGAAAACATTATGAAAATGATTTATCGTTGGCACAACACAGCCAAAAAACTGGCAAAAATGTATGGGGGGGTGGGTAAGCCCTAGATGCTGGAGGTGCAAAAACGAAGAGGGGACATACTATCAAGCTGGGTATGTTTAGCCTGGAGAAGAGAAGGTTAAGGGGTGATATGATAGCCATGTTCAAATATATGAAAGGATGTCATATGGAGGAGGGAGAAATATTCTTTTCTGCTGCTCCAGAGAAGCGGATGCGGAGCAATGGATTCAAGCTACAAGAAAGAAGATTCCACCTAAACATTAGGAAGAACTTCCTGACAGTAAGAGCTGTTCGACAGTGGAATTTGCTGCCAAGGAGTGTGGTGGAGTCTCCTTCTTTGGAGGTCTTTAAGCAGAGGCTTGACAGGCATATGTCAAGAATGCTTTGATGGTGTTTCCTGCTTGGCAGGGGGTTGGACTGGATGGCCCTTGTGGTCTCTTCCAACTCTACAATTCTATGATTCTATAATTCTATCACATGTGGTGGAACTGCCAAAAAATTAAAGGGTATTGGAATAACATCTACGAGGAGTTAAACAAACTATTTAAAATAACATTTTAAAAAAGGCCGCAAATGTTTCTATTAAGTATGTTACCACCTGAGATAGAAAAAAAATAAGAACTCTATTAATGTATGGATTGACGGACGCTAGAATTCTAGTGGCAAGAAACTGGAAAAACGAAAACCTACCAACAATATCAGATTGGCAAATCCTAATGCAGGAATTTGCCAATCTTATGGTGCTTTTGAATTATGGTGCTGGAGGATACTCTTGAGAGTCCCATGGACTGCAAGAAGATCAAACCTATCCATTCTTAAGGAAATCAGCCCTGAGTGCTCCCTGGAAGGACAGATCGTGAAGCTGAGGCTCCAATACTTTGGCCACCTCATGAGAAGAGAAGAATCCCTGGAAAAGACCCTGATGTTGGGAAAGATGGAGGGCACTAGGAGAAGGGGACGACAGAGGACGAGGTGGTTGGACAGTGTTCTCGAAGCTACGAACATGAGTTTGACCAAATTGCGGGAGGCAGTGCAAGACAGGAGTGCCTGGCGTGCTCTGGTCCATGGGGTCACGAAGAGTCGGACACGACTAAACGACTTAACAACAACAACAATGCAGGAATATTTGCAACTGGCAAAACTGACTGATTCAGCAAGAGGTTTATCAACACAAAAAGTATCAAGAGAATGGGTTATATACAAAAGTTACTTAAAATTATACTATATCCAAACAAGTCTTTGCTAGCAGAAATTGAATGATGTTTGCAAAAGATAAAGCCTGATAAGAATAAAAAATAGAAGGAAAGAAAAGACAATACAAAATATAAACCTGTGGAATAAAAGAAGTAAAACGTTGTATAATGGGAAGTACGGGAAGTACTAAGACAGAAAATCTAGTAAAGTTAAAGTAATAAGAGAAATGTGCATTCGCTACGGTTTATTCACATTGCGATTGTTTATTTTTGCGTTTGTTTGTGTTTGTTAAATTGTAATTTTAAATAATAAAGAATTATTTTTTAAAAAATTATTCCATCCCCTCCAACATTTCTCCCCTGAAAAGAGGGACGTCCTATTCCATCCCCTCCAACGTTTCTCCTGTGAAAATAGGTAAAGGTAAAGTGACCCCTGACCATTAGGTCCAGTCATGACCGACTCTGGGGTTGCGCGCTCATCTCGCATTATTGGCCGAGGGAGCCGGCGTACAGCTTCCAGGTCATGTGGCCAGCATGACAAAGCCGCTTCTGGCAAACCAGAGCAGCACATGGAAACGCCGTTTACCTTCCCGCTGTAGCGGTTCCTATTTATCTACTTTTATTTTGACGTGCTTTCGAACTGCTAGGTTGGCAGGAGCTGGGACCGAGCAACGGGAGCTCACCCCAGGGACGTCCTATTTTATCCCCTCCAACGTTTCTCCCCTGAAAATAGGGACGTCCTATTCAATAATAATAAGGAGGAGGTAAGTAACTTTACAACCATTAGAAGACATCTGAAGGCTGCCGTGTAAAGAGAAGTTTCTTCATGTTCAATTTTGTTTTTATATACTGTATGTGTCTGGGTCAACCCAGTTGGATGGATGGGGTATAATAATAAAATTATCCATTAATCATCATAGAATAGCATGTCCCTGTTTTCATGGGAGAAATGTTGGAGGGTATGCCCTGAGGTCTTGGGGTGAAGGGCAAGTGGTGATCAATAACAACAACAACGACAACAACATTCTTCATCATCATAATTAAGAGCGAGGAGTTGGAGATGGCGTTTATACGCTAAGTGGTCCATGTTTCACAAGCATATAGTAAGGTTGGTCATGTCGTGCGGATGCCTGATGATCGTCTTCCAAAGCAACTCCTCTATTCCAAACTTAAAAATGGAAAGCGTAATGCCTGGTGGTCAACAAAAGAGGTTCAAAGATTCACTCAAGGCAAATCTTTAAAAATGTAGTATAAACACCAACAACTGGGAAACACTGGCCTGCGAGTGCTCCAGTTGGAGAACAGCCTTTGCGTGACAAAGCCCACCAGAAATCCCAATAACTCACAACTGACACAATAATTTAGGTTTGGTTTTGGGGCATTATTTTGGCCACAACTTTATTTAAATACAATTTTAATTCTGAGTGTTGGCTTAGGCTTTGGTTAATCCTTCTGTCCACTCTAAGGGACAGGACCATTTCCATCTGACCACTGGGTAAGGACCATACCATCTGCCCGGTTGGGCAGGACCAATTCCATCTGACCATTTGGGTCAGGACCAGCTCCGACTTACCTAGTGGTTGGTAAGTCAAGTAAACACCCCAAGGGATTGGAGGTACGGTTCACTGCACTCTCCTTCCCCCAAGGAGTGTTCCCCAAGGCTCGGCTCTGTAATGGACACACCATCCTTGCCTATGGCCGGATGATGGACTAGAGTCCCTGAGCCCCAGGATTCCTTTAACGGAATACTTCTATAAGGAGCAAATAAGGGGGGTAGGCATTTTAAGCCATGCCCCTCCTATACCATTTAACCAAAGCCTAACGGCCAACCTAACAAGTTGTGACAAATTGCTTGACAGTAGGCAAAAACCAAATGGCAACAGCCAATCAGCCAAGTGGCAAAATTCCTACTGGGCCCCTGAATACAGGCGGGCGGGGAATTCACAAACTTTTCCAAGAATGGGGAAAATGAAAGCAACGTGTTGGTTAAATTAGAATTGCCTGTCAATCAAATTCAAGGCACGCCCCGTGACTCATCCTGACTAACAGCCCACCCCCTCCCAGATTTCTTCCTGGGCTCATCCGCAAACGCCACTACACTCTATGAGTGTAATGGTCCTTACCAAAGGTGTCGTGGCCTTTGAAGACACTCGAACTCAGGACACAAGGGAGAAATGTGCTAAGAGGAAGGCGCACTTGGCAAATCCACACCAGGATCAACTCCCGCCTGGAAACCAATGTCCCCACAGTGGAAGGACGTGTGGATCCAGAATTAGCCTCAACAGTCACTTACGGATCCATTGTTAAAATCTTGTTTATGGAAGACAATCTTACTCGGTTACGAGGGATCGCCAAAGAAGAAGACAAAGAAGAGTTAAGAACATATTCGGTTGTACACAAACTAAAGGAAAAAACCCACTTTCTTCCCCTCTGCGTTCAGACCTCCACCCTGGAATGGGAACCTACAGCTGAATCTACACAGATATTTAAAAACGCTGTGAAAATGCTTTTAAAAAACCATTGTAAAATATACAGTACTGTATATGGAATTTGCCATTAACTCATCAGCGCCACCTAATGCCCCATTTGTACAATGCACTCAAAACACACTTAAAATGTTATGTCTGCAGCTCTGTAGCCAAGTCTTCATAAAAACTGACCACACGCAAAAGTATTTTGCAGCCCAGATGAGCCTGCAACCTCGTCTCCGCTTTTATTTCTACCTAGTTGCCAGCCAGACACCTGTTCCGCTGTCTCCCTGCTTTGCTTTTCCGCTACGGCTGCCTCCTCCCCCGCCCACCCCCCTCTTCCCCAAAGCCTCCTCTCTCAATTCCCTCGATGTTTGTTCGAAGTTCGCCATAAAAGGCCTCGGACCGGCGGCCTCGCCATTTCCTGGGAGACGGATCCCGTTTCGACTGGGCTCTGAACCAGAGCTCTTCTCCGGCTGCCTGGCCTGGGGGCTGAGAAACGGCTCTCCTGGAGAGGGGCTTCCCTCTCAAAGCATCTGGGAAATGGGCCATTACCTTCGGGGCAGCCGCCCCAGTGCCAAGAAATCCTGGGCCTGAAGTGGAAGAGCTTCCCAGAGCCTCAACCTCTTCCCCAGCAGTTGGTTTGCAAGAGGCTGTTTCGAAAAGGTGAGCCCAGATTCTCACAGGAGCTCAGATACAAGGAAGGAAAGGAGGGCGCTTTGCACATGCTCGAAAGGCGCCCTTTGCGTGGCCCTCCGCAGGACCTCGGCTCAGCTTCCGCAAGCAATTTTGCAAACATGACGACTTCTCCCTATAGACGGAAAGGAGACGGCTTTTGCAGAGTTGGGCTCAGCCAGGCAACCCCAAGGAGGAACAAAAGGCAGAGATCTGGTTGTGACAAGTTATGATTTTCGCGGGGCCTAAAAGTGCTTGCAGCGGCGAGGACCCGTTTCTACTGGGCTTTCATCTGGATATAAATGTAAGCAGCAGAAGCAAGCAGCACTGAGCTGGAATGCAAAGGCCGCTGTGCGAGGGAGCGCGAGAGCAGCCTCCAAAATACTCCGTCACCTAGTATTCTGTTTCCAGCTTCCTGCCATGCACTTTGCTTGCTGCTGGGCTGCAGTCGCCGCCATCTTTCCAATTATGAATCACAAGAATCGTAGAGTTGGAAGGGACCCCCAGCGCTCATCCAGTCCAACCCCTGCAATGCAGGAATCTCGTCTAAAGCATCCCCGACGGGTGGCCACCCAACCTCTGCTTAAAACCCTCCAAGGAAGGAGAGTCCGCCCCCTTCCGCCTCACGGTCAAACCAAAAGTTCTTCCTGATGTTTAGCCGGAATCTCTTCTTTCTCGGAACTGGAAGCTGTGGGTTCGAGTCCTGCCCTGCAGCTGCTGCTGCTACAACCTTGGGAACTCACTGCGTTTGAGCAGAGTTTGCTATTTCACTCGGAAGCCCACGTGTTTCGGCTGAGCCCAAGGCCCTGCATACTGGTTGCAATATCTCCTTGCTTCATTCCCACCTATGGTGGCTGGGAGGGTCCTGAATCCTTTCCTATGGGTCGGGCCGAGTCTTGGCTCGCCTGCCCCAGAGTGCCAGCGAGGGAGCTTTGTGTCCCTGGCCCAGGCACCCACTTCTGCCGGAAAGTTAAAAATGGAAACAAGTGCTTTTCTTTTCTTTAAAGACGCCAAGCTCCAAATAAGGTGCCGGCCGAGTGCTGGCGAGATTCCTCCCTTCTTATCGCTTGGAAAGGGTTGCCTGGCATGAGACCCACGGGAGGGGGGGGGGCAGCTACGTCAGCACAGCCAGGAGTTTAAAACCGTGCCCCCCGGTCGCCTGCCTGCTTGCCTGGCTGCCCTCTGTCCTAACTCTGTCCACAGAATCTCTCCCCGGAAGACGCCGACCCCCCAGCTGCAAAGATGGAGGCCATCAAGAAGAAAATGCAGATGTTGAAACTGGACAAGGAGAACGCCATCGACCGGGCAGAACAAGCCGAGGCGGACAAGAAGGCGGCAGAGGACAAGTGCAAACAGGTGAGGGGGCAGAAGACAGGTGAGGGGGCAACAGGCTTGGGGGGCCATGTGGGGGGAGAGGTGGGATCAAACTGCCCCATGAGGAGGTTTAATACATGCATTAATCGTCCGTGCTGCTGCTATGGTAGCATTGTTTTAATTTTGATTATGTGTTCCGTAGATTTATACGGAATGATCTTTATTGCTAAAAAGCTATAAGCCGCCGCAATTGGTCGCAATGCGTAGGATGCAAATAATTGATTTAAAACGACGACAACAGCAAACATACAAAAATGCAAAAAAAAAATCACTCTTGCGTAAGTTAAGCACCCCACTTCTCTCTCACACACACCCTTATGATACTTCTCTTGGTGCCTAGCTCTCAACTTCCTTGCAGCCGGGGCAAATTTTGCAACCTGTGAAAAATAATAAAGACATTCTCGCCAGCCGGCGAAATAAGAGATTTGCTCAAGGGAGGTCGGTTGGGAAGAGAGCCAAGGATGTAAATTGAGGAATTTTGTCTAGGGGGTGTATATAAAGGGCATGCAGATTTATATTCTGGTTTTATCCTGTGAACTGGCAGGGAGGTATATAAATTCAACGATATATTTTTTGGGGGGGGGGGGAGAATTGTAGGGTTGAAAGGACCCCAATGGGGGTGGGCTTGGATTCCTGCTCTTCTCAGAATGCTCCCCATCCCCCATTGCCTGCACTTTCCCCAGGGCGGTTCAGCCGCAGAATTATGCCCATTCTACAGACCATGCCACTGAGGCACAAACTGATAGGTGTCTTCAGAAGCAGCTTCTAATGGGTTTACTGTCAGGTAAGCCCCTGCTGGGGCTGAAATGGGGCCTGTTCACTCCTCCAAGACGCAGATTCTGGTCCGCAGGAACCCTCCATAGCTTCTTCTCGCTGCTTTTATCCTTTTTGAGTCTGGACAAGCAGAGCAGAGGCAGCCCAGCGATCTCACTGGTTCCCCCCGAATTTCCCCACACAACAGTGCTTGGTGGAAGGCTAGCTGCTTCCCTTCCTCATATTTCCCATGAAGGACAGATGAGCTCATGGCTGGATGTGATGGGCAGGATTAAGAGGCATTTATTTGCAGCTCTCGGCACCCAGGGAAGAGCACGGACAGCTCGCTACCTGGGTTTAAGGCTGACCTTTTGGGATCAGGTGCTGGCAAACTCTGGGTCCCAGGGGTGGTGAGGCCAGGCTGCCTCCTCTCTCCCGCTCCCTCTGTTCCCCCAGCGGCAGTTTAAGCCACTCCAGCTGGCACCAAAGGCCCAGGCTCAGCTGTCTCTCGGCCGTAGCCCCCCAAACCCAAAGCAGGGAGCGGCCCATTAACACACTGGGCAACCGCAGCACCTGTCAAATGGAGGAGAAAAATTTCTCCGATGAAAATAGTGACGTCCTATTCCATCCCCTCCAATGTTTCTCCCGTGAAAAGAGGGACGTCCTATTCCATCCCCTCCAACGTTTCTCCCGTGAAAATAGGGACATCCTATTCCATCCCCTCCAACGTTTCTCCCGTGAAAATAGGGACGTCCTATTCCATCCCCTCCAACATTTCTCCCATGAAAATAGGGACGTCCTATTCCATCCCCTCCAACATTTTCCCCATGAAAATAGGGACCTCCTATTCCATCCCCTCCAATGTTTCTCCCGTAAAAATAGGGATGTCCTATTCCATCCCCTCCAACATTTCTCCCATGAAAATAGGGACATCCTATTCCATCCCCTCCAACATTTCTCCCATGAAAATAGGGACGTCCTATTCCATCCGATCCAACATTTCTCCCGTGAAAATAGGGACGTCCTATTCCATCCCCTCCAACATTTCTCCCATGAAAATAGGGACGTCCTATTCCATCCCCTCCAACATTTTCCCCATGAAAATAGGGACCTCCTATTCCATCCCCTCCAACATTTCTCCCATGAAAATAGGGACGTCCTAAGGAAAAGTGGGTTCATATCAGAAACCAGGGCAGCTTCTGTAAATCTGGGGCTGTCCCTGGAAAATAGGGGCACTTGGAGGGTCTGCGGAAGGAGAAGGGCCATTATGGTGTTGGCTCAAGGCCAGGTGAGTGGGGAAGGGGACGAGTGAGAAGTAGCCTCAGGCTCCCCCGCCCGCCATCCCCCCCCCAAAAGAGAACATTGCAAAGGGCAGCACAGGTCGTTCTTTCCCACAGCCTGATAACTTTATCGCTGGCCAGCCACAAGATAAGGGGAGTGCTCTTCAGAACCAGGGAAACTGGCACTCAGCTCCGGCCTGGAATGATATAAATAGTTGCTTTGAGAAAGCAGGATGGATTTATAAGGGAAGGTGGGGGAGAGAGAGAGAGATAAAGCTCCGGAATACATTTTTGGGCTGCTTGGCCCAAGGAGCAAAGGGGTAGTTTTCCATAAGCGGTTGCAAGAGTGTATCACAATTTAATATTGAAATAAAACGCTGTTGTCTGACCCAACAAAGTACGGTAAGTCTGCCTTGTTGTGGTTTTTTCCTCTTGGTGTTTCCTTCTCCCCTGTGGAAGCAAGGAGTGCAACATTAAAAAAAAAAGATTCCTGGTGGATGGCAATTCTTGCTGCAGGCCAGCTTAGATCTGAGTCAAATGCACTAGGAATTTTTTCTTGGTTTACTGTAAAGAAAAACACCAAACGAAAAAACCCAGACATTTTGTCAGATTTTAAAAAATCCAAATTTAATCCTGAAAAAGAGGACGTGTCTGGGATATATAGGACATATGGCAACCCAACCCCCTATGTTTTTCTTCTTTGGCAATGCTTCGTAGCCGAGGAAGATTGTCTTCCATGAACACAGTCTTAACAGGTAGGTGGCCGTGTTGGTCTGGCGTAGTCGAAACAAAATAAAAAAAATTCCTTCCAGCAGCACCTTAAAGACCAACCAAGTTTTTATTTTGGTATGAGCTTTCGTGTGCATGCACACTTCTTCAGATACCACCACCCTTCTGAGTGATACCCCCTCCCCACCCTTTCCCTACATAAGCGCCTGGGGACTTCTGCATGCACACGAAAGCTCATCCCAAAATAAAAACTTAGTTGGTCTTTAAGGTGCTGCTGGAAGGAATTTTTTTATTTTGTTTCGACAGTCAACAGTGACTGTGGAGGCCAATTCTGGATCCACACGTCCTTCCACAGTGGGGACATAGGTTTCCGGGCAGGAGTTGATCCCGGTGAGGGTTTGCCAACCGTGCCTCCCTCTTAGCACATTTCTCCCTTGCATCCTGAGTTCGAGTGTCTTCAAAGCCCACAACACTTTTGGTCAAGGCTGTTCTCCAACTGCAGCGCTCGCAGGCCAGTGCTTCCCAATTGCCGGTGTTTATACTGCATTTTTAAAGATTTGCCTTGAGAGAGTCTTTGAACCTCTTTTGTTGAGTTTGGAATAGAGGCGTTGCTTTGGAAGACGATCATCGGGCGTCCGCACAACATGACCAGTCCAGAGAAGTTGCTGTGGAAGAAACATCGCTTAGACGCTGGAGATCTTTGCTTCTTCCAGGACACCGGCATTTGTCCGCCTGTCTTCCCAAGTGATGTGTATGTAATAATCTACAATATTATCTCTCCCTCTCTTTGGGCAGGTGGAGGATGAGCTGGTGACTCTGCAGAAGAAGCTCAAAGGCACCGAGGATGAGCTCGACAAATACTCTGAAGCCCTCAAGGATGCTCAGGAGAAGCTGGAGCAGGCGGACAAGAAAGCCACGGATGTACGTAGGCCGACCATGCCAAACTTGGGGCTGGGGGAGGGGCCCGCGAATGACTCTGGGGTTGCGGCGCTCATCTCGCTTTACTGGCCAAGGGAGCCGGCGTACATCTTCAAGGTCATGTGGCCAGCATGATAAAGCCGCTTCTGGCGAACCAGAGCAGCGCACGGAAACGCTGTTTACCTTCCCGCCAGAGTGGTACCTATTTATCTACTTGCACTTTGATGTGCTTTCGAACTGCTAGGTGGGCAGGAGCTGGGACTGAGCAACAGGAGTGTACTAGCTGCAATAGCTGATGGGTGCCAGTAGCGTAGGAAGACTGGGTAGGGTGGGGGAGATGGGGTGGCACTGGGGCTGTGGGGGGAGGGGCACCGTGGCTTTGGGTACCCCTCCCAAAGAAAGCTCAACAACTTTGGGCGGTTTCCCAAAGAAGGAAAGCTAAAAAAGCTTCGGACGACCTCCCTTAAAAAGTTCAACTGTGCTCGTGATGGGGGCTGAAGAAGAAATATAAAATGTATGTTGAGGGGGGCAGGTTGGTTGGGCCAAGACATTTGGAGAGCAGGGGGTGCCAGATGGAATAAAAGATGGGCTAAAATGCTGGCTGCAAGGATTAAGAAATCCAAGATTCAAGAGAAGAGGAGGGAGACTTTGGGGAATGGTTAAAGCAGGCATCCCCAAACTTTGGCCCTCCAGATGTTTTGGACTACAATTCCCATCTTCCCGGACCACTGGTCCTGTTAGCTAGGGATCATGGGAGTTGTAGGCCAAAACATCTGGAGGGCCACAGTTTGGGGATGCCTGCTTTAAAGAATTTAAAGAGGAGAACCAGGCATCTGAGCAGCAGCAAAATTAACTAGGAGGAGTGGAAGGATATTTTGAACAACTCAGGCTAGTAAAGAGGAATTCTAGAGGGGGACGGACGGACAGAATCTCAGCAAATGACTTTTGAGGATTTTTTTTGGGGGGGGGGGGCTACGCCCATGGCCACGGCGCCTTTCACCAGTGCGCCTCGGCTGGGGACCCAGGGCTTTCCAAAGCCCCTTTGGAGGAGCACTGCGGAATTTATTTATTTTTTTGGGGGGGCCTCTTGAAAATATTGGGGTGCCCTGCTCCCCCTAGATCCCCCCTGGCGAGCTACGTTGCCTTTAGCAGAGACACCTGCCGGCCCAGGTGAGCAGAGGGGGGGGGCTCCGTCCAGGGTTGCTTCCCTCAAACAGAGGGGGGGTCCCGTCTGATCGCTGGGGGCTCCCTGTCCCCTTAGCAGGAGCAGCAGCAGCACCGGCGCAGCAGCCCAGCCGGCTCTGCCCGCCCCGTCCCGGCTAGCGGACCTCGGAGGTGCCCTCGCTGCTTTGCGCGTCACGCCGAGGGGGCTGTCCTCGGGGTTGTCCCAGAGGTGGCCACGTCATGATGCGCCAGCGGTGCCGACGTCACGGCCCCTCCCCCGGCCCCTCCCCCTCCTCCCTCCCTCCCGACGCCGCTGCGCCCTCGCCACCCCGCACCGGACCGGAGAGGAGCCGCGCCCGCCCTTGGCTTCCCTTGGCCGTCGCTGCTGCTCCCTTGGCCGTTGGCGCCTCCACGTGTGTCGCCGGGTTCCGACGGGATGGCCGCCGCCACGGGCTCCCTGGAGGCGGTGAAGCGCAAGATCCAAGCGCTGCAGCAGGAGGCCGACGAGGCCGAGGACCGCGCCCAGATCCTGCAGCGCCAGCGCGACCAGGAGCGCGAGCTGCGCGAGAAAGTGAGCCGTCGGAAGGAGAGCCTCGGCCGGCAGGGCGCGGCGCAACTCCACCGCCGGGCTGGCTCCACTTTGCGCCTCTCTCCAACCTTTCTCTCTCCGCTCTCCTCCTCCTTTTTCTCCTCGCTCCTGCTGCCCCGGGACGCCCCGTCGGGGGAGAAGGGCGCGCCGTCGCTGCCGCCGCCGCCCGTTCCCCTCGCTTAGGATCGCCTTGCGCGGGAGCCGGGAAAGGGCGAGGAGCGCCCCCCGGGGGGAGCCCGGAGGATGAGGAGGAGGGAGAGCCTTAGCCGTCGAGGCTCCGCCCGACGCCTCTGCAAGATGCTCCCGGGCCGCGCGCCTCCTCTCGGCTCCTTCTGCGCCTCCTTCCCGCTGCGCCTGGATGCCTGGAGGAGGGGGGACCCCCGGGCCGGACCTCGATCCGAAGGGATGGGACACATCCTGCTCTCCTGCTTCTTCTCCTCCTCCTGCTGCTTTTTCTCTCCTACCTGTCCTCGCCTGGCGTCTTCCTCCTTCTCTTTCCGGGCCTTTCAGGGGCTGCCAGGTAGGAAGCAAGGGGAGAGGCCCCCCCCCCCAGGAGACCCGTTGACGCCATTTCCCACTGGCCATGGGTGGAAATGTGGGCACGGGGGGGGGGAACCCTAAAACTTAAACCATCCCCCCCTAGCCTCAGGAGCACCCAGTTAGCCAGAGCTGGAGAGAGAAGGTGGGTGGGGTTAGGGGGGTTCCCGGATTTTGTCCTTGCATCATCCAACTCCCAGTGGCTCAACCCCCCCTCGCCTCCCCCCTCTGTGTTTCCCCACAGGCAGAAGGGGAGGTGGCCGCTCTGAACCGCAGGATCCAGCTGGTGGAAGAGGAATTGGATCGGGCCCAGGAGCGTCTCGCTACCGCTTTGCAGAAGCTGGAGGAAGCGGAAAAGGCGGCTGACGAAAGCGAGAGGTACCTTCAACTTTGCACGTGGCGAAAGCGGCTTGCAGGGCAGGATCCGTAGCCCCACAGCAGCTGGGGCTGGCCAAAGTAGTAGTAGTAGTAATAGTAATACTGTAATAATAATAATTTTATTATTTGTACCCCACCACTCTGGGCGATTTCCAACACACACAAAAACATAATAATACACCAAGCATCAAAAACTTTCCTATACAGGGGGGGCTGCCTTCAGATATCTTCTAAAAGTTGACATCTGGTGGGAGGGAGTTCCACAGGGCAGGGGCCACTACCGAGAAGGCCCTCTGCCTGGTTCCCTGCAACCTCACTTATCGCAGGGAGGGGACCGCCGGAAGGCCCTGGGAGTTGGCCCTCCATGTCCGGGCTGGACGCTGGGGGTGGAGACACTCCTTCAGGTATACTGGGCTGTTTAGGGCTTTCAAGTTCAGTACCAACCCTTTGAATTGTGCTCAGAAACATCCCAGGAGCCAATGCAGGACCGGTGTTATATGATCTCGGCGGCCGCTCCCAGTCCCCAGTCTGGCTGCTGCATTCTGGATTAGTGGCAGTTTCTGGGTCACCTTCCAAGGTAGCCCCACGGAGAGTGCATGGCAGTAGTCCAAGTGGGAGATAACCGGAGCATGCACCACTCTGGCCGGACAGTCTGCGGGCAGGGAGGGTCTCAAATGAAGCTGGTAGACGCCCTTCCTGGTTGCAGAGTAGTTGGGGGGGGGCAAGGGAGTCTTCCCTCCCACCTTTGCACAATTTAGGATTTGTCCCCAGCCACGACTGTGGGAATGAGTAGACCCCGAAGTAGATGTCTCTCTATTCCAACCCATGGGCTCGATCTGGTCTCATCCGACAAGACAAAACGCCGACCCAAGGGCCTTGAGCGTTGCAGGTGGGGAAGGACGGGTGGGTGGGCGTTCAGAATGGCTCCCCTTGTGTCTCCAGAGGCATGAAGGTGATCGAAAACAGAGCCATGAAGGACGAGGAGAAAATGGAAATTCAGGAGATGCAGCTGAAGGAAGCCAAGCACATCGCAGAGGAGGCCGACCGCAAATATGAAGAGGTGAGTTGGGGGGGCTCTCCTGGGGGGGGAAGTGGTGGGGGCTGCGCAGGGCTAGCTTTGAATGCAGACCCGTCTAGCAGCAGCTAAAACGCCCCCTTTGGAGTTCCTTGCCGCAGGCAAAATGAACCTGAATCGTTCAAAAAAGCTAATCGTTAATTTTTTTAAAGGCATTTTCGAAACTAATTCTTAAGCAAAAATGGGTTCGTATTTTTTTTTTCATTCAGTGAGGTTATTTTTGTATGAAGAGGGAAAAAATTTTTCTGGAGTTTTAGAAGCGAGTTCCTAAATCTGTTCATATTTAAACAAACAGAAAGCGTACATCACTTTTGGGTTCAGGCAAAATCACGAAGAGAACAGGAAACATTCGAAAGCCCTAGAAAGAGACCAAGACGTAATGATAACAAGGTTTCCAAACTGAAGAGCAGGAATCAAAATTTTAGTAGAGAGAAAATAACAGATTTAATTGTATTATTTATCAATGAACGTTTCAGCAAAGTGTCTGCTGTAATTATGCTGAAGATTTGCCATTCCAGCAGAGACCTTCTCTGCCTTTCAATCTCAAGCCCCACAAATATCAATGTGATAGTCTGACAAACACCCTCCCCCCTTTAAAAGTCAGTATTTGATTCTCTTTAACGAGGATATATGGAAACAGGGAAGTGCTCAGCTGCATGAACGGAAAGCAGTGATACCAAATCTGAAGGTTCTGGCAAAATATAACTTCACCGGAACCTGAATCTTTGCATTTTTTTTTTATTTTTTTTTGCAACAGCAGAGACTGGGAGATAAATCGCTGGCTCTGCGATTTGGGCATTGCTCCTTGCAGAGCAAGCTGCAATCGTTAGATCAAGAGATAAAGTTGTGAGGTCACTTCCTGCAGCTCGGAGGGTAGCATCCGGCCTGGAGGCCAGGGGCATGTCAAAGCCCCCCCCCCCAATTTGGCGGCTTCCTGTGTTCCTATCTGGGTTTTGCAAATCTTTTCTTTCACGCCACGTGAAGTCTATGACCAGTGCCGGAGTTACGTATAAGCTAAACAAGCTATAGCTTAGGGCCCTGCTCTCTTGGGGGCCCCCAAAAAAATTCAAAGGGGAAAAAACACCTGGATGTACATTTCCCAAATATAATAAACCCAACATAGAGCAACTGTTTTTTTGTGTTACGTTGGCTCCTATATGTTATGTGCAAATGGCTTGAGATACCTATGAGGTCCATAAATGACCACCTAGCATTTTCCAACACAAAAAAACAGCGACCATTTGTTGTTGACAAAGGACAGCTGGACCTATAAAGGAGCTGAGGGCCACATCAAGCCTCAATCCGGCCCTGGGTCTATCCATGCCCCAGCTTGGAAGGTCAAGGATTATTATGGTGTGTGTTACAGGCTGCCCCCACGATTTCATAAACTGGTAGCCCCCTCCAATTCTGGGCTCCTTCTCTCCCATTTCGCCCTCTGAAACCGATGGGCTCCTTGCAAACTTTCAGATTTGTCTCCAGCCGACTGCTTTGCCATTGGGAGGAAATTCCTTTTGGGTCTTTCCTGCCCCTCTGTTTTTGGAGCCCTGCACGGCTCCTGGGGTTTCGCCTTCTCTGATCCGCCACGCTTCCTGCAGGTTGCCCGGAAACTGGTCATTCTGGAGGGAGAACTGGAAAGAGCAGAAGAACGGGCGGAGGTTTCCGAATTGTGAGTATCCCTTGGTGCATGTGAATGGAGCCACGAGGTTGCTTTTGAAAGAGATCTCTCTGGCGGTTTCCATTCAGTACCCCACTTGGGCGTGATCTCAGTGGGGTGGGTTTTTTTTGGCGGTGCCTCGATTTTAGTGGGACATGGGGGTTTCCAGGGATTGGGGGAGCAGGAGGCTAATGGGAATTAAGAGTCTGGGGGGGGCACAGATTGCCCCCACCTCTGCTCAGGGTCGTGGCAACTGGACCTGAATTCCCCACTTCAGCCCAGAGACTCTCTCGTTTGTGCGAATATTGGGATTCTGCAATAAATAAGGGAGTCGGCTCGCCCACCAAAGGCAGTGTTTGAAGTATATATATATATATATATATAAATAATTTTTCTATTGGATTGTAAAAAATATAAATGTACAACAAAGAACAACTCAAGATCCAAATATCGAGATAACTCTGAATTTCCCAACTCTCTCCCCCCCCCCAATTCCTTCCATGGGCCCTAATAATAATATTTACAACTGCATATCAATACTTACTCAAGCTTTTATCCCTCCAAATTATCCATATTTTCAATTATTTTACAAATGTGGTTAAAATCCTGCTGATGTTTTAACCTGCTTGCAATGGTCTCGTGAGCAGATTAAAAACTTTCCCCATTCTTGTCTTCTTGGTTTCTGAGCTTCCCAGTTAATTTTGCCATTTCAGCATAGCCCATCATTCTTCCCTGGTCAGGGTTATTTCTTCCTTCCATCTCTGGGCTACTAGCATCCGTGCGGCTGTTGTGGCGTACATAAACTCTCTTTTCTGGTCCTGTACCTATAATTCCTAATAAGAAGGCTTCTGGGGTTTTTTTTTATACAAAGGTTATTTTAAACTTTTTTAAATTATATATCATCTCCCAGAGAGAATTTAAAGCGGGGTAGGCAACCTAAGGCCTGTGGGCCGGATGTGGCCCAGTCGCCTTCTAAATCCGGTGTTGTGGCACTGTGGGTTAAACCACATTTGCCGATCAGAAGGTCGGTGGTTCGAATCCCTGCGATGGGGTGAGCTCCTGTTGCTCGGTCCCAGCTCCTGCCAACCTAGCAGTTCGAAAGCACGTCAAAGTGCAAGTAGATAAATAGGTACCACTCTGGCGGGAAGGTAAACGGTTTTTCCGTGTGCTGCTCTGGTTCGCCAGAAGCGGCTTTATCATGCTGGCCACATGACCTGGAAGCTGTACGCCGGCTCCCTCCGCCAATAAAGCGAGATGAGCGATGCAACCCCAGAGTCGTCCGCAACCGGACCTAATGGTTAGGGGTCCCTTTACCTTTAGGCAACCTAAGGCCCGGGGGCCGGATGTGGCCCAGTCGCCTTCTCAATCCGGCCCACGGACAGTCCGGGAATCAGGGTGTTTTTACATGGGTGGAATGTGTCCTTTTATTTAAAATGCATCTCTGGGTTATTTGTGGGGCATAGGAATTCATTCAAACCCCCCAATATATCTATCTCTATCTCTATCTCTATCTCTATCTCTATCTCTATCTCTATCTATCTATCTATCTATCTATCTATCTATCTATCTAATCCGGCCCCCCACAAGGTCTGAGGGACAGTGGACTGGCCCCCTGCTGAAAAAGGTTGCTGACCCCTGGTTTAAAGTTAAGGGGGCTTTTGAATGTGTTGTTAAACAAAGCGGGGGGGGGGAGACCCACCTGGGAGAGTGGGGGGGGGATGACAAGCGCTGACCTCCAGGCTGTATTTCGCCCCCTGGCAGGAAATGCGGTGACCTTGAAGAGGAACTAAAGAACGTCACCAACAACCTCAAGTCGCTTGAAGCTCAGTCGGAGAAGGTTGGTAGTAAGCCTTGGAAGAGGCTGGGATTGAAGAGGCGGACTTGGCAGGGCTGGCTGGGAAGGGGGGGGGTCTCTTCTCCCCAGCCCCCCCTCAAGCCCAACCTTGTTTGTGGAGAGCAGCCTCCTGCAGACAAGTTGGGGGGCATCGTGATCCTTGATGCTTCCCTGTTTTGGCTCTTGAAGAGGCAGCCCCGGGACGCTGCCCACCTCGGGGTGACTGGCGTGTGTGGGAATCTCGAGGTTGGCAGGAGAGGATATATTGATTAATATTACCCTTCCTAAGTTGCGCTAGCAAGTTTATTCACTTAGCAGAGTGCATTCCCCTTCTTACGCAGCAGAAAACTGGTTGCAGGGTCGTGTGAGTCTCTTAAGACTCTTGAAAGACCTACATTGGCTCCCAGTACGTTTCCGAGCACAATTCAAAGTGTTGGTGCTGACCTTGAAAGCCCGAAACTGCTTTGGCCCAGTAGACCTGAAGGAGCGTCTCCACCTCCATCATTCTGCCCGAACACTGAGGTCCAGCGCCGAGGGCCTTCTGGCGGTTCCCTCCCTGCGAGAAGTGAGGTTACAGGGAACCAGGCAGAGGGCCTTCTCGGTGGTGGCGCCCGCCCTGTGGAACGCCCTCCCACCAGAGGTCAAAGAGAAAAACAACTACCAGACTTTTAGAAGACATCTGAAGGCAGCCCTGTTTACGGAAGTTTTTAATGTTTGATGGATCACTGTATTTTAATATTTTGTTGGAAGCCGCCCAGAGTGGCAGGGGAAGCCCAGCCAGATGGGCAGGGTATAAATAATAAATTATTATTATATTATTATTATTATTAACAATTTAATCTGGCTTGCCCAGATTGAGATATGTTCTGTTATTCCTGGTGAGGCCCCTTTGAGCCCTCCTAAAAGAATAAAAGACCCCGCAGTCTTATTCATAAGTAACAAAAAGTAGTTTTGCTCACGATCAGCCTTTGGGCTTAAAGTTGCAAACATGTACAGACAGGTTTACCCCATAGGGGAGATATCCTGGGGGAACTTGTTGGCTGGCAGCCGGCAGTCCAGTCTAGGGGAATCAGGAATCAGGCAGGATGGAAAAGAAGGGAGGTGGCAGGCAGGGCCGGTGCTAGGGTTTTTTGCGCCCTATGCGAGATCACCTTCTGCCCCCCCATTAATAAAAAAATTAAATAAATAAAAATAAAAAATAGGGAAAATAAAAATAGAAAGTAGAAAAAATGGGAAAGTAGAAAAAATTAAAAAGTAGAAAAAATTAAAATAAAAATAAAAAGCAGCTGAGAGGCGCAGCGAGGTGGCCCCAGGCTCACACTCCCCGGAGCTTCGTGTGGGGAGCACGAGCCTGGGGCCACCTCCACTGCGGCTGTCATCTGTTCTCCGGAGGCACGCGCGCGCCTCAGGATAGCAGCCTGAAGCCGCTCAGGAGGTGACAGGCGCAGTGGAGGCACGACCCCAGGCAGCACCGGGGGGCGGTGGCGGGCAGACTGGCCAGCGCCCCCTCCATTTTGGCGCCCTAGGCAGCTGCCTAGTTCGCCTAAATGGATGCGCCGGCCCTGGAGGTGGCTGTGTGACTTGGCCTTTTAGCAGGTCTGGAAAGGTCACGCCCACCTACTAGTCACAAGCAAAGGAAAGATGCTCCAGCCAGGTGTAACAGGAAGTTCTGACTGGTTGGACCAACATCCCCTGCAGGACCGCTCTAGCAAAACAGGGAATGCTGTACTTGACTGCTTGAGTGGCTTACATCCCAAGAGCAAGAGCATCACGTTAGGGCAGGGAGGAGGAACCCAGAAGAGTGGTGTCCAAGCTCTTACAGTATATAGACTTTTAGGGCAGTGATGGCCCAACTTGGCCCTCCAGATGTTTGGGGACTACAGTTCCCATCATCCCTGACCACTGGTCCTGTTAGTTAGCGATGATGGGAGTTGTAGTCCCAAAACAGCTAGAGGGCCAAGTTGGGCCATCGCTGCGTTAGGGATTTGGCCCTGGGCGGCTCACGGTTATGGCCGGGGGGTTGCGTGGAACAGAAGCCCCCACTCCCCGCCATGAGGGCTTTGAGCTCTGCTGCGAAAGCAGATCATCATGGACTTCGGAGAGGAGGGTGGGCCAGGGAAAGGGAATGGGGGCTTGCAGCGGCGGTTTCAGCTGTTGCCCAGGATTTCCTAGGCATAATTGAGTCTGTTTTCGCCCTGTTTTTATAGTACTCTGAAAAGGAGGACAAGTACGAAGAGGAGATCAAGCTTCTGACCGACAAGCTGAAGGAGGTTAGGCTCCTGGGTGGCTGAGTTGGTTTTGGGGTGGGTTGGGGGGTCTCTGCTCAGTGGTCACGGCCCCCTTTTCTTGTCCCCTCGCCCCGTGTCTCTAGGCTGAAACGCGCGCCGAGTTTGCAGAGAGAACGGTTGCCAAACTGGAAAAGACGATCGATGACCTGGAAGGTATGAGGCTGTTGCGTATGAAGTGTGTGTGTGATTTAAGTTGCCAAGTTAGTTTCTATCGCTGCATGTTTGCGGTTAGCCCCAGGAAGTCCGTATCTGCCCCCTGAGCTGTGGCCGGACTCTCACCTCTGTGTGGTCAGGCTGAGAATGATGACCAGGAAGTCTTGGGGGTCACTTCAGTCCCTTGGTTCTCAAACTTAATCCGTTCCGGAAGTCCGTTCCAAAACCAAAGCGTTCCAAAACCAAGATGCGCTTTTCCCATAGAAAGTAGTGCAAAACGGATTAATCCATTCCAGACTTTTAAAAACATCCCCTAAAACAGCAACTTAACATGAATTTTACTATCTAGCGAGACCATTGATCCATAAAATGAAAGCAATCATCAATGTACTGTACTATAAAATAAATAAGACAGTATTGTAGATGAAAAAAATGGGAAAATTTTCTTCTTCTTCCCTGCACTGATGTTTGGATGGAGGGCTTTTATCCATTTCCGCAGTCGCACAATCAATCAGTAGCTGAACTGGGCTCCACGCAGTCATAAAAACAAATGAACCAAAAAGGCCTCAAGAACGGAAACTCAAAATAAAGAGCAAAAACCAAAGCCCCAAACAGAATCCATTCCGGAAGTCCGTTCGACTTCTGAAATGTTCGGAAACCAAGGCGCAGCTTCTGATTGGTGCAGGCACCCCGGAAACAATAGCCGACAGCCGCATTGGACATTCGGCTTCTAAAAATCGTTCAAAAACCGAAACACTTACTTCCGGGTTGTCGGAGTTTGAGAACCAAGGTACCACTGTATTGTCCTTTTTGCAAAATGACTGGGCTTTAACGCAGGTGGAAGTGTTCTGGACAAACTAATGCCTCTCTTATTGCTGAAATCTTTCTGAAAATCTCCTCTGGAATGTTTCTCTAGCCTTCTGTGTGTATTTTTTTAACGTTCCCTTTCCTCCCTTCTGTCTTTCCTCCTAACTTGCTCCTCTCGCTCTGTTTCTCTGCCCGGCAGACGAGCTGTACGCTCAAAAGCTGAAGTACAAAGCAATCAGCGAGGAGCTGGACCACGCTTTGAACGACATGACTTCCTTGTAGGAAGATAAATCGATCGGTGCGATCTCTCTACCGGCTCTCCTTCCCTGCCTAAGAACTTGCTGCCTCTGTGTGCCTTATCCACAAGTTTTCCACTCTTTTTTCCTGTCTTCTTTTTTTTCTGTAAAAACTTGCTTCCATTAAAAAACACCTAAAGTTCTTGTATTTCCTCTCTGCTTAATCATTTTC
This sequence comes from Zootoca vivipara, assembly GCF_965207765.1. Lineage (NCBI taxonomy): Eukaryota > Metazoa > Chordata > Lepidosauria > Squamata > Lacertidae > Zootoca > Zootoca vivipara. Next base: position 95,397,526 of record NC_142589.1, on the reverse strand, counting down.
TCCGTTTCCTGTACGAAAGGCGTCTCTCCCTCTCAATTGCATCCCTATTATTAGCCGGTTTTCTGAGGTCTAAGGTGGCTTGAGTTAATAGTTTAAAACAATTACCGGTAATACAGAAAAGAAAGATTTAACAGCCCTCAAATGGACTAACTAGCCAAGCTGAAAGCTAGATGCAGGAAATGTCAGTTTGCTGTTCTGCTTTTAATTATTTCCTTGTTTTTATCCTGTATTTTATTCTGCAAACTGCCCTTTTGATGAAGGGTGGTAGACAAATCTAATAGATAAATTCAATATTACACCACAGCGCTAGATATTTTAGGGTGGGAGGGTGGCTGTGGTTTTTACCCGAATTTCCACAAACCCTCAAGAAAGAGGGCTTGTTTCTATCTGAGCCCAGCCCTTTTTTGTAGCTTGCCGGAGATCACGGATTCCAGAGACAAATACAGTGGTCCCTCGACTTACGAACTTAATCCGTTCCGAATGCACATTCGTAGGCGGAAAAGTTCGGAAGTCGAAACGCGGTTTTCCATAGGAAAAAAAATATTCAGAAAAATTCGTCAGTCGAAAAAACCGCATGTAAAAATTCGTAAGCCGAAAAAACAGCATTTAAAGGCGCCAACGGTTTCCGTTCAGATGTAGAAAAAATCGCAAGCGTTCGGCCATTTGTCCCGTTCGTAAGTCGAAACCTACATATGTCGAGTAATTTGTAAGTCGAGGGACCACTGTAGTCTTCTCCATCCAACCCATTGTCCGGGATGATGGTGGTGGGAATTAAACCGGGGGGGGGGCACATCTGGTTTCCTTCAATTTCATTAAAACTTATGCACCAGGCGTAAGAAAAGCGCTTGCCTGGGGAAAAGCTTATTCAGAGGGGTGGCTGCCTTGATAAAAAAAAACCCACAACTGGTCGGCTGCAACTAGAAGGTGGAATAGAGCCGTCCTAGTCAGACATACCCCTTGAAACGGGCGTCTTAAAAGAAACTTATCTCCCATTCATTCTCATCAGAAAAAGTTGCCCAGGCGAAGGAAGAGAACTTGACTTTGCACCGGACGCTGGATCAAACCCTCAGCGAGCTCGGCAGCATATAACCCCGCGCGGGGGAAAAAAAGCATCCGGACTTCGGGAAGCCGAAAGGATCCTGCGAAAAATAGCGGCTTCCTCTTTGAATCCCCTTCTCTCCTGCTCTCTCTCTCGTCTTCCCCACCTTTTAGATCACACAAAATGCCAACCTTCTCTTCCCCCTTTAAGCATTGAGGTTTTGGGCACCAACTGAATGTAGTTTTTTGTTGTTGTTGTTAGTAATCCTCTGCGGCAGGATGTTGCGAAACCGGGAAAGCTGCGCGCCAAGGCATCCGTTTCTCGCAGGGCTGCTCCAACGGTGCTAACTTCTCTCGATACTGGAAACGCACGTGTTTTGTGCAAAACCGAGGGGTGCGGGGAGCAGGGGCCCAGTTGAGGCGACAGGGAGACGGAGCTCTTGGCGGTAGTCGCAGCATTTTGTTTGCTGCTTTTCCCGCTGCCTGCAGTCGCAAAAGGGCGGGAAACTCTCTTGCAGAAGCACAAAGTTTATGCAGAAAGCCTGCACGTTCTGCAGGAAGACGGCTTTTTTCGCCGCCTTCCTCGTTTACAGAAAGTTCGTAGAACTGGAAGCTTACACATTCCATAGGAAGGCGAGATGTACTGGCTTCCTAGTTTACAGAACTGTGCCAAAATACTATTTCTTTGTGTATGTGTGTGTGTGTTTCGTCTCCTTGAACATCTTGAGAAGCAGACCAAAAAAAGAAGAAAAAAAGCAGGAGTCATTTCCCATTGGCCAATCTTAGGGTGCTCTGATGGGGAAATGGCGGATTCTGCACTTCTGTATTTATTATTATTATTTTGCAAGGAGGGTGGAAGGAAGGGAAACGGGCAACATGAATTCAATCACCCCATCCCGCTAAATGTATCCTGTTAACATGGCTATAGCATTTTTATTATTATTTTTAAGCTTTTCATCTAATAATAAAACCTTTTCCCCCCCAATACACATTTCCACTTTGTGGGGTATTTGTTAACATAATGAATCTAAACATTAGGAAGAACTTCCTGACAGTAAGAGCTGTTTGGCAGTGGGATTTGCTGCCAAGGAGTGTGGTGAAGTCTCCTTCTTTGGAGGTCTTTAAGCAGAGGCTTGACAGGCATATGTCAAGAATGCTTTGATGGTGTTTCCTGCTTGGCAGGGGGTTGGACTGGGTGGCCCTTGTGGTCTCTTCCAACTCTATGATTCTATGAATCAGGGCCGGATTTAGGTTTGATGAGGTCATCATGGGGCCCAGCTGTCCTTTGTCCACAACAAATTGTCGCTGTGCTTTGTGTTGAATGTATCCAAATGGTCGTTGATGGACCTAATAGGGATCTTAATCCATTTGCCCATGTGGCCATGCAACCAGTCCATGCAGAATGTAGGCACCCTATATATAGAAAGGAGCAGAGCAGTGATATTTGAGGGAGCAGGCTAGCAGGCAGGGCCCATGACTACAATCCGAGGAGCCTACACCACACAAAACACTGTTGCTGGATGTAGGTTTTATTTTATGTGTTTTTTATCTTATATTTTGGAAATGTACATCCAGGTTTTATTCCCCCCAAGAGAGGGGCGCTAAGCTATCACTTGTTTAGCTTATACGTAAATCCGGCACTGTAATGAATATAGATTTAGTGCTGGAATAAGAGGCGTTCCCTTCCCTGAACTGGACAGGGAGCAGCCGCAGCGGTCAAGGGAATGACAAACCGCTTGCTGTTGTTTTTTTTTGAAACTCTGGAGAGTTGGAGACATCCGGCCGGCCGGATCAGCTGCAGAACGAGAGGAACGACGTTTCTTTGGCATTTCAGACTCTTTCTAGGTCATCGGCAAATGCGTTTTGGTGGGGAGATGGGAGGAGAGGCTCTGCTGATCTCATCAGAAGGTGGTTCCACCCAGCGGGGTTGGCATTGCTGCTGGTGGAAAGTATTTTACGTAGGAAGCACGAGAGACTCGAGAAATGATTCCCAAATGCTGGGTATCTTCAGGCAATAAATGCTGCTGCAGCTGCCGTCTACCACAGCCTCCCTGGGGGGGAAAGGGATCCTCGATTTGTGTCCTTTTCAAGGTTCCGCTTACTGAATACATACCTCGGGTTACAGACGCTTCAGGTTGCGCATTTTTGGGTTGCGCACCATGCCGAACCCGGAATTACCAGAACGGGTTACTTCCGGGTTTCGGTGATCATGCATAGGCAGAGGTGCTATGCGCAGAAGTGCCGAATTGTGACCTGCGCATTGCAAACGTGCCTCCCGCACGGATCATGTTTGCAACCCGAGTGTCCACTGTAGTGCCAACAAGGCCCTCAGTGACTTTTGGAAGGCTTAAACAAGAATAAAACCACACCTGGCTTTGTTTTGGAGGCAGCTATCTGAGGCTGAGAGGGGATGCGGGTGGCGCTGTGCATTAAAGCACTCTTGGGCTTGCTGATCAAGAGGTTGGCGGTTTGAATCCCCGCGACGAGGTGAGCTCCCGTTGCTCGGTCCCAGCTCCTGCCAACCTAACAATTCAAAAGCACAGAGTGCAAGTAGATAACTAGGTACTGCTCTGGCGGGAAGGTAAACGGCGTTTCCGTGTGCTGCTCTGGTTCGCCAGAAGTGGCTTAGTCATCCTGGCCACATGACCCGGAAGCTGTACGCCAGCTCCCTCGGCCAGTAAAGCGAGATGAGTGCTGCAACCCCAGAGTCGGTCACGACTGGACCTAATGGTCAGGGGTCCCTTTACCTTTATTATTATTAATACTATTAATATTATTGAATTTGTTTATTGCCCTATATCTGCAGGTCTCAGGGCAGTCGACAAACAAATAAATCACAATATTAAAACACAAAATACATAACAACAACAAACAACAACAACACAAAAAACAAGACGGTCAGGGGTCCCTTTACCTTTACCTGAGCCTGAGAAACAGTGGTAAGGAAAGACATGGATGGGGGCCCTTTAACGAGTATCAGAAGCCAGAATGTTGGTGTACGCACCCATTTTCATTTTTTTACAGTGTTAAAATTGATTGAGGGACCCCTGTGTCTGTTTCCTTTAGTCTGTGTCCTTTTCAAACACACAAGCGAGTTTGTGTGTTTCAGGACAAGGCTGATGTTGACTTAGCCACACCTGAAGCTGGCTCTGCCCAAAGGTGGGTCACTTCCACGTTTAAGAACAGCAACGAGGTCAAGTTCGTGTAAAAGGAGCCGTTTGCCTTTTGCTCAAAAATACGTTCGTTTGCCTCTTTGGACAGAGAGAGACGCTGTTTTTCTGTGTTTTAAATTTTCTTCAGGAGCAGTTTTGGTTTTAAAATGTTTAACGAGTCCCCGTGTGCTGGGCTTTCCGAGTCAAGTGCTGAGGGGAGAAAGAGCCATGCATTTTGATTGTTGGTTTAATAAAAACGATGCAAATAGGCGTTATACGTCTTGGCAGCTGTCCCTAGTTATGTTCATCTAGGAAGAAGGGGAAACGCCCTCAAATGCAGGGCAGCAGTCGGGAGGAGAACAGATGAGCTGGCGGTAAATAAAGCAAAATACATTAACCATTTAGTCACAGAATCCTGATCAAGCCAAACATTTTATATATGGCCTTCCTGGCCTTTATTTAACCTGGAGTCGGAGATAAAATATGATATGATAAAATAACGGAAACATCCAATGGAGATTTTCGGCAGTTAAATAAGAGCGGCCATTTACTTGAAGGTGTAAGATCCAGACGTTTAATCTTCTTTAAAACACAAGTTTAATTGAACCAGTTACAGAAAGTTGTGCTGAACAAGGTCCCCAGAAACGGTCCCGTCTGCTGAGTTGTGCCCTTTCAGCAAAACGAGACAAGCCTGGGAAGCAGGGGAAGCAAAACAAAAATGGCTTATTTCGTCCAGCTGACTTTTGGGATGTCGTAATGCTCTGTCAAGGTGTCCAGGTGCCGATTAAAATCCTAGGAAGGGAAAGGGGAGAGAGATGCAAAATCAAGGCAACCGAAGCGGCTTCAATCATCTCGGATTATATTTTAGAACCCACATTTAATTGTGTAACTATCAAAATACACCAGAATCAGTGGGTTTTGTCGCTCAGTTCAGCAGGCTCTGAACAAAGTGGGCACAGACCAAGGCAGTCCAACACACACAAACACAAAAAGCTTTCTTTAGCGCAGGGGTCAGCAAACATTTTCAGCAGGGGGCCGGTCCACTGTCCCTCAGACCTTGTGGGGGGCCGTACTATATTTTGAAAAAATATATATGAAATTCCTATGCCCCACAAATAACCTAGAGACGCATTTTAAATAAAAGGACACATACTACTCATGTAAAAACACCAGACAGGCCCCACAAATAACCCAGAGATCCTTTTAAATAAAAGGACACATTCCACTCATGTAAAAACATGCTGGTTCCCGGACCTTCCGGGGGCCAGATTTAGAAGGCGATTGGGCCGCATCTGGTCCCCGGGCCTTAGTTTGGGGACCCCTGCTTTAGCGCCTCAGCCCTTGCTTCCCCCCCCCAGGACTAATTGCAGTCATCAGCAGTCGTTAACAGCCATCTACAGGTTTACCACTCCCATCAGCCCATCACCCATTCCCACCCACCCCCACCACCCTCTGCATATATATAAGGGTCTGACACTTCTGTTTCAAGTGTATCTGAAGAAGTGTGCATGCACATGAAAGCTCATACCAAAATAAAAACTTAGTTGGTCTTTAAGGTGCTACTGAAGGAATTTTTTTATTTTACACACAAACATGTATGCCCATTTGTTTGGGGCTTCCAATTATCCGTACTCTATAATCCCATTTTCTGCAGCCAAATTCTGCCTCAAGGGATAATCAATGGGGGGGGGGAACCCTCTTGTGCTTGCTGAGTTGCACAATATGTTGTGGTCCACTTCACTTTCCCCCGGCACCTCGCTCTCATTCCCCAGAGCGCAGCGGCCATTATGCCTCCCTACTTCAGGGAAGCCTGATCAATACTAACGGGAGGCAGATTAGCCCCGCGTTCCAGTTGGCCACGGCAAGAAAGCATAGCTTTCCGGGCACATCGCTGATGCCGGCTTGTGTGTGGCGGGTGAGCCCTTCTCTGCAAGCAAACTGGTTAGATTTGACAGCAATTCAGAGCACCGCTTGCAGCCCAAATCTGGCTATAAGAACGGGATTCGTGGGGGGAGGGGAAGAGGATGCCGATTTTCACAAAATGTGCAAAGTTAGAAACCGCTTCTGTACAAAATACATTGCAGAGGGGGAGACACTGGCCAAGTAATTACCAGTCTGCTGGCTAGACACTAACTTCAAGGCCCTAGCCTGCCAAACAGAAGGACTTTCCTCTGTAACGAAGGGCGCACAGCCACCTTGAGGCGAAGGAGGAGACGGGGAAATTCTCTCTCCTGACATTTGTGGATGACAACCCGGCGGAAAACCCCAACCCCCCCCACCTCTCTCTTCAAGCCTCGTCCCAGTATCCCTGAAGGAGCGTCTCCATTCCGGACACGGGGGTCCATCTCCTTAGGGCCTTCTGGCAGTTCCCTCCCTGCGAGAAGTGAGGTTTCAGGGAACCAGCCCGCCCTGTGGAACGCTCTCCCATCAGATGCCAAGGAAATAAACAACTATCTAACTTTTAGAAGACATGTGAAGGCGGCCCTGTATTGGGAAGTTTTTAATCGTGTTTTTAATATTCTGTTGGGAACCGCCCAGAGTGGCTGGGCAGGCCCGGCCAGATGGGGGAGGTATAAGTAATAAATTATTTTAAAAATCCCTTCCAGTAGCACCTTAGAGACCAACTAAGTTTCTCATTGGTATGAGCTTTCGTGTGCATGCACACGTCTTCAGATATACAAATAAATTCTTCTTCTTCTTCGAGCTGTACATGGAGGGGGCCACAGGGCTCTGAGGTCAGGGATGCCATGCTCAGCATGCAGACGGTCCCTGGTTCCACATTGCGGCTGAAGGACCCCGAGGCAGTAAGTGTTAACAAGGAGACAGACCTTCTCTGTCTACAGGATCCCTCACCTCTTGCCTTGCCCCTTCTCCTTCCCAGAACCTCTCCCCCCCCCCCACTGGCTGTCGGAGCAAGCATGTCAAGGTAGCATCTCTCCCGTGGGGCAGCGACTCACCTCGACTCTCTGCTTGTGGGTTTTGGATGCTTTCTTCAGGATCCTCTCTATTTGCTGCAGGGCAGAGGGAAAAAGAGGAGTGGTCACTTTTGTTCCTCCAAGGGCTTCCTCGGCCCACCTCCCCTGAAGCCATTTTGACAGACCTCAAATATTTCTCTGCAAAACTTTCCAATGGGCTTTGGACTGTAGGGGCTTACACCTCCCTTTTCAAATGCAAGTATCTGTTAAGCTGAGAACACTCTCAATATGCCCAAGAAGAGATTCAGGAACTAAGTATTGACCATCTCCAAGGAATGGCCAGGCTACCCAGAAAAGGGAATTGATAAGGTATGATCAGATATCCTGGCAGACAGGAGAGAAGCAACACACTCCCATTTCTGCTGGGGACCACCTCTTTCTGTGATGTATGCCTGAAGTTTTGGGGGGTGGTCTCGAGCTACAGCGGAGGCAATTTCAAAAGTCTATATAAGAGCTTGTACACCAATGTTCTGGGTTCCTTTCCTCCCTTCCTGCATGGGGTGAGCGGGGGCCCCTGTTGCAACAGTTTAATAAAGATCAAGCTTACTAGCTGCTTTGCTTCTCAATATTCTCCGCTTGGCCTCTGTTATTTTCTCTTACCGATAGGGAACCAACATAAGGACTCTATACGGGCTCTTGGTTACCCGACAAGGGAAAGAGAGCTCTATACGGGCTCTTCGTTACCCCACAAGGTGTTTCTTATAACACCTGCTTCTGGGTGAAGCAGCCGAGGGGTGCAGAGAAACTGCTCCCCCTCGCCTGCTTCCGGCAAACACCCACCCGCTTCTCCTGCATCTTCTCGTAGGCCAGCTGCGCTGGGGTCCTCTTGTCCAGGGCACGCTTTTCCTCCTCTTCCTCCTCCTGCATCTTGCTGCTCACTATCTGGTCCACGATCTTGCTTTTCTCCTTATCTTTCTTTTTCTTCCTGCAAACAGAAAAAGAGACCTGCGTTTGAAGGGCGGTATATAAAATTTTATTTATTAGGATTAGTATGAGCACAGGCGCACTGGGCCTGCCAAACCCTTCCCAAGGGGGGGGGCAGTCGGTGTGGTGTCCCCCAGATATGCCCCCCCAAATTTTCTGTGTAATTTTATTTGTAGGACATAAAAGAAAAGATTGTGCCGGGGAACGCTTCTCCAACTTCTTACAACGTCGCCTCTCTCTTTTTGATACTGTATCTAATACGTAAATGCACAGATCGAATTGCAAGCTACTTCCTTTTCTCTCTCACATACACATTTATTTTTACCGTACTTTTCTGTCTATAAGACTAGGTTTTTTTTTAAAAAAAATTTAAAAATAATGTTAAAAAGGGGGAGTAGTCTTATACACGGGGGCAATCTCCCCCCATTTTCTTAATTTTGAGCCCCCCCAAATAGGGGGCATGTTATACACAGAAAAATACGGTATTTGATGACGTAATACTAATAAATAATAAAAAATGTGCGCCCCACCCCAGGATCATTCCCTTGTAACTATCCAACCTCCCCAAAACACCTCTTGTGACATTGGTCTGACCCCTCTTTCCGTTTCAATAGTACAAATTCCGTAAACGTCTCGGCTGTTATCTCCCCGGGTTTCTCTCCCCCCCCCTTTCATTTACGTCTCACCATGTTTAGTGAGTGTGTATTAATCATGTCCTTTTTAACCTTTACAATAAAGAGGTCTGGTAAAAATGAAAATTAAAATAAAATACGCCTCCTGCCCATGTCTCCTCAAAATCATGTCTCCTGCATATCCCGAGGCAGAGGGCCTTCTCAGTGGTGGCGCCTGCCCTGTGGAACGCCCTCCCATCAGATGTCAATAAACAAATAAACTACCGTGTTTCTCCGAAAATAAGATACCGTCTTATATTTATTTTTCCTCAAAAAACAACACATTATGGCTTATTTTCCGGCATTGCTGCTGCGCTTATTTTCAGGCATCACTATGTCTTATTTTCGGGGTATGTGGCTTATATGGCTTGTAGGGAAACAGGGTACTATCTGACTTTTAAAAGATATCTGAAGGCAGCCCTGTTTAGGGAAGTTTTGAATGACTGAAGTTTTAATGTACTTTTAATCTTTTGTTGGAAGTCACAGAGAGTGGCTGGGCTTCCCCAGCAGGGTATTATTATTACGTATTGGGCAGGGCATCATCATCATCATCATCATTATTATTATTATCCCCTGGTATTTTTTTTAAAATAAAACATTTTCCGTGTCCTGCATATCCCCTGTCTTAACTTTAATAAAGCATGTCAATTAATCACGAACAGCTATATCTTCTTTTAAAGCAGGCACCCCCAGGCTCGGCCCTCCAGGTGTTTTGGGACTACAACTCCCATCATCCCTGACCACTGGTCCTGTTAGCTAGAGATGATGGGAGTTGTAGTCCCAAAACATCTGGAATGCCGAGCCTGGGGGTGCCTGTTTAAAAGCCATCTAGGCTGGCAGCCACCCCCCTTTCCTCCTGTGGCAGGGAGTTCCGCAGGCTCCTCGGGCGCCATCCCTCCCCGCGCGTGCGCACAAGCGCTTTATAAGTCCTAAGTGCCTTATAGCCCGCTCGTCGGAAAGCAGCAGGAAGTCCCTCCCGCGCGACCGGAAGCTTCCTTCTAGGAGAATCCCGGGGCGTCTCGCTCTCCCCCTCACCGCTTCCCTGCGGGGGACACCCCGACGCCGCCCTTCAGGCGGAGAGCTCCCCGCTGGACGGCCTCGTACTCCGACGACATCCTCCTTCGCTTCGGCCTCCTTCTTTCCTACCGCTCCGTCCTCCACTTCCGGGTGTCGGTATAAACTTCCGGGGCAAATGGGTTGTGTGGCGTACCGCGGGAATGAACTTCCGGGGCAAATGAGTAACGGTCCTTGGAGAGAGCATGGACTTCCGTTGGAGAGGGAAAGTGAGAGTGACACCCTAGAGCGGCTTCCGGGCTTCTCTCGCCGCAGAGACTCTAATACAGTACGCTTTTGTCGCGCCGAGAGTCTCTCTCCAGACGCACTGCGCATGCATGGCTGCCGCGGTGCTCGCCGGGAGCTGTAGTCCTCTGTGCCGCGCGGCACATGCGCAGTTTTTTTCTTCCTTCCCGCGGTGGGTCTCGAGCGGGTCATGGCGTCAGGCAACGGGGACTTCGCGTCCGGGGGTCGCCTGGATCCCGGGGCTCTGATGGAACAGGTCAAAGTGCAGATCGCCGTGGCCAACGCGCAGGAGCTGCTGCAGGTGACCGGCGCTGGGAAGAGAGGGAAAGAGAGCCTCCCTGGCAGGAGCAGTCTACCTTAGGGGGGAAGGGAGGAAGGGAGGAAGGAAACGGGGCCTAGGAACCAACGCCCGGGGGGGTCCCTTTCGCATCCCCCACCCCATGAAATATTTGAGGGGTTCTGGGGCCCCAATAAGAGCGCTGAGGGGTCTCAAATCCCCCTCCCAAAAAGAGGGTGGGCATTGCCATTCAAATTTTTGTTGGGGTGGCCCAGCCAAAGTTTTTGAGCTTTTTTTAAAAAAAGGAAATCAAAGTTGTTCTTATTTATTAATACCCAGCCCATCTGGGCAGCTTCCAGCAAAATATTAAAATACAAACAAACAATGGAGTACTTCCAATTCTTTTTAAAAAATGATTTTCTATTAAAGCTTTTCTTGGCTTACAAGAAAACCAAGATTGACTGCGCAAGGCAGGGCTTCTTCCCACCTCCAATATTTAATTCAAGCTTGCCCCCCCCCCCCCCCCGGAAGACTAGACCGACCTCGCAGCCTGCTGGCCTTCTTTCCTTTCTGGAGTAATAGAGTGGGACCCTCCTTGACCTTCAAACGCCAATGCAGGGGAGCGCCGGATTTCAGGGGGGGGGGTCTGCAGCAGGCGCCCCGACTAGGACACCCAACGGAAGGCGAGAGGTGGGGAGGAGCAGGTTTTGGCGGCGCACGGGGCGCCCCCGAAATTTAAGACCTCAATGTCCATCACTGTTAACCCTGTCTCTGTTCTTACATTCAAACTTTTCCTTTCCCCGTCCTTTGCAGAGGATGACGGACAAATGTTTCCGGAAGTGCATTGGGAAACCCGGGAGCTCTCTTGACAACTCCGAGCAGGTGAGGCTAGCTGCCTATATTCCTCCCTCTGCCCTTCCTTCCCTCCCTCCCTCCTTCTCCTCCCTCCCTCCTTCCCTTCCTTCCTTTTCCTTCCTTCTTCCTTCCTTCCTTCCTTCCTTCCTTCCTTCCTTCCTTCCTTCCTTCCTTCCTTCCTTCCTTCCTTCCTTCCCTTCCCTCCCTCCCTCCTCCCCTCCTCCTCCCTCCCCCCCTTCCCCTCCCTCCCCTCCCTCCTCCCTCCCTCCTTTCCTCCCTCCCTCCCTCCCCCCCTTCCTTCTCCCTTCCTTCCTTCCTTCCTTCCTTCCTTCCCTCCCCTCCCCTCCCTCCCTCCCTCCCTCCCTCCCTCCTCCCCCCTTCCTTCCTTCCTTCCTTCCTTCCTTCCTTCCTTCCTTCCTTCCTTCCTTCCTTCCTTCCTTCCTTCCTTCCTTCCTTCCTTCCTCCCTCCCTCCCTCCCTCCCTCCCTCCCTCCCTCCCTCCCTTCCTTCCTTCCCTCCCTCCTCCTCCCTCCCTCCCTCCCTCCCTCCCTCCCTCCCTCCCTTCCTTCCTTCCTTCCTTCCTTCCTTCCTTCCTTCCTTCCTTCCTTCCTTCCTTCCTTCCTTCCTTCCTTCCTTCCTTCCTTCCCTCCTCCCCCTTCCTTCCTTCCTTCCTTCCTTCCTTCCTTCCTTCCTTCCTTCCTTCCTTCCTTCCTTCCCTCCCTCCCTCCCTCCCTCCCTCCCTCCCTCCCTCCCTCCCTCCCTCCCCCCTCCCCCTTCCTTCCCTCCTCCCTTCCTTCTCCCTCCCTTCCTTCTCTCTCTGTCTTCCCTTTCTTTCTTTTTCTCCCTTCCCTTCTCCCCTCCCCTCCCCTCCCCTCCCCTTTCTTTCTTTCTTTCTTTCTTTCTTTCTTTCTTTCTTTCTTTCTTTCTTTCTTTCTTTCTTTCTTTCTTTCTTTCATATACCGCCCTATACCCAGGGTCTCAGGGCGGTTCACAGAATAAAATCAACATCTCAAACAACAAAATACATAATTAAAAACAACAACCCAATTGCACCCCCTTTACTCAGCTGATGACACCCAGATCTATCTGTTGATGGAGACTTACAGCCTGTTCCTCTTTCCTGACTCTCCTTTCCTGTTCTTCTCCCTTCTCAGAAATGCGTTGCGATGTGTATGGACCGGTACATGGATGCCTGGAACACCGTCTCGAGGGCCTACAACTCCCGGCTGCAGAGGGAGAGAGCCAACATGTGATCGGTGGCAGTGGGGTTACTGAGTTGCCCCATCGTGGACTTGGGTCGAGGGATGCTGGGCATCCAGCAAGGTGGTTTAATTAGAATGGGCAGGATTTTGGTCCAGGTGGCAGCAAATAAAATGACAAACCTGTGGCACCGCCTCCTGCCTTCGTTGTTTTGCCTTGCATTGTCTAGGCGCTCGGCAGAATTGTAGTGTTGGAAGGGACCCCCAGGGGTCATCCAGTCCAACCCCATGCGATGCAGGAATCTCGGCTAAAGTATCCGTGACGGATGGCCACCTGACCTCTGCTTAGAAACCTCCAAGGAGGGAGAGTCCACCACCTTCCGTTCCGTGGTCGTACAGCTCCTCCGGTCAGAAAATTTTTAGTCGGAATCTCCTTTCTTGTAACTTGAAGCCATGGTTCAAGT